>NC_045612.1:78238715-78588439 GCF_009762305.2 Zalophus californianus
GAGCTCTTTCATCCATTTTGAGTTTATCTTTGTGTATGGTGTAAGAGAATGGTCCAGTTTCATCTTTCTGTACGTGGCTGTCCAATTTTCCCAGTACCATTTGTTGAAGAGACTGTCGTTTTACCATTGGATATTCTTTCCAAATTTGTCAAAGATTAGTTGACCATAGAGTTGAGAGTCCATTTCTGGGCTCTCTATTCTGTTCCATTGATCTATGTGTCTGTTTATTTGCCAATATCATGCTGTCTTGTTTATTACAGCTTTGTAATATAGCTTGAAGTCAGACATTGTGAGGCCCACAGCTTGGGTTTTCTTTTTCAACATTCCCCTGCTGATTTGGGGTCTTTTCAGGTTCCATACAAATTTTAAGATTGTTTTTTTTTTCAGCTTTGTGAAAATGTCATTGGTATTTTGGTAGGGATTTCATTGAATGTATAAATTGCTCAGGGTAGCATAGACATTTAAAAATGTTTGTTCTTCCAATCCATAAGCATGGGATATTTTTCCATCTCTTTGTGTCTTCCTCAATTTCCTTTATAAATGTTTTGTAGTTTTTAAAGTACAGATCCTTTACTTCTTTGGTTAGGTTTATTCCTAGGTATCCTTGGTTTTGGTGCAATTGGAAATAGGACTGATTCCTTAATTTCTCTTTCTTCAGTCTTATCATTAGTGTATATAAATGCAAGTGATTTCTGTGCATTGATTTTGTATCCTGCCACATTGCTACATTCCTATATGAGTTCCACTAATTTTGGGGTGGAGTCTTTGGGTTGTCCACATAAAGTATCATATCTTCTGGGAAGAGTGAGAGCTTGACTTGTTTGCCAATTTGAATGCCATTTATTTATTTCTGTTGTCTGGTTGATGAGGCTAGAACTTCTAGTACTATGTTGAACAACAGTGGTGAGAGTGGACATCCCTGTCGTCTTCCTGACCTTAGACAAAAAGCTCTAAGTTTTTTCCCACTTGGAATGCTATTCGTTGTGTGATTTTCATAGATGGGTTTTATGATATTGAGGTATGTTCCCTCTATCCATACACTGTGCAGAGTTTTAATCAAGAAATGATGTATTTTGTCAAATGCTTTCTATGCATCCATTGAGAGGATCATATGATTCTTCTCCTTTTTTATTAATGTGCTCTATCATGTTGATTGATTTGATAATGTTGAAACACGCATACAGCGCAGGAATAAATCCCACTTGGTTATGGTGTATCATCCTTTAAATGTACTGTTGGATCCCAAGACTAGTATCATGGTGAGTATTTTGATATCCATGGTCATCAGGGATATTGGTCTGTAGTTCTCCTTTTTGATGGAGTCTTTGTCTTGTTTTGGGATCAAGATAATGCTGTCTTGGGTGCCTGGGTGGCTCAGTCGGCTAAGCGGCTGCCTTTGGCTCAGGTCATGATCCTAGGGTCCTGGGATCAAGTCCCGCATCGGGCTCCCCGCTCAGCGGGGAGCCTGCTTCTCCCTCTCCCTCTGCCTGCCTCTCTGCCTACATGTTCTCTCTCTCTCTCTCTGTCAAATAAATAAATAAAATATTTTTTAAAAAAGATAATGCTGTCTTAATAGAACGAGTTTGGAAGTTTCCTTTCCATTTCTATTTTTTGAAACAGCTTCAGTAGAATACGTACTACTTCTTCCTTAATGTTACTTAGAATTCCCCTGGGAGGCCATCTACCCTGGACTCTTATTTTTTGGGAAGTTTTTGATTACTGCTTCAATTTTCTAGCTGGTTATGGTTCTGTTCAGATCTTCTATTTCTTCCTGTTTCAGTTTTGGTTGTTTATAAGTTTCCAAGAATGCATCCATTTCTTCCAGATTGCTTAATTTGTTGGCATAGAGTTGCTTATACTATGTTCTTATAATTGTTTGTATTTCCTTGGTGTTGGTCGTGATGTCTCCTCTTTCATTCATGATTTTATTAATTTGGGTCCTTTCTCTTTTCTTGTTGACAAGTCTGGCTAGGGGTTTATCTATCCTATTAATTCTTTCAAAGAACCCGCTTCTTGTTACATTGATCTGTTTTACTGTTCTGGTTTCTATTTCATTGATTTCTGTTCTCATCTTTATTATTCCTCTTCTTCTTGTTGGTTTAGGCTTTATTTGCTCTTCTTTCTCCAGCTCCTTTAAGTGTAAGGTTAGCTTGGGTATTTGAGATTTTTCGAGTTTTTTTGAGCAAGGCTTGAATTGCAATGTACTTCCCTCTTACGGCCACCATTGTGTCATTCCAAAGGTTTAAACAACTCTATTTTCATTTTCATTTGTTTCCATGAATATTTTTAATTATTCTTTAATTTCCTGCATGACCCATTCATTCTTTTGTAGGATGCTTCTTAACCTCCATGTGGTTGAATTCCTTCCAATTTCCTCTTGTGACTGAGTTCAAGTTTCAAAGCATTTTGGTCTGAAAATATGTATGCAATTGCTGGGTCATAGGGTAGCTCCATTTTTAATTTTTCGAGACACCTCCACACTGTTTTCCAAAGTGGCTGTACCAACTTGCATTCCTACCAATAGTGTAAGACGGTTCCCCTTTCTCCACAACCTCTCCAACATTTGTTGTTTCTTGCCCTCCATTTTTGCCATTCTAACTGGTGTAAGGTGGTATCTCAATGTGGTTTTGATTTGAATTTCCCTGATGGCTAATGATGATGCACATTTTTTCATGTGTCTGTTAGCCATTTGTATGTCTTCCTCAGAGAAGTGTCTTTTCATGTCTTCTGCCCATTTTTTGACGTGATTATTTGTTTCTTGGGTGTTGAGTTTGAGAAGTTCTTTATAGATCTTGGATACCAGCCCTTTATCTGTAGTATCATTTGCAAATATTTTCTCCCATTCTTGGGTTGCCTTTTTGTTTTGTTGACTGTTTCCTTTGCTGTGCAGAAGATTTTTATCTTGATGAAGTCCCAAAAGTTCATTTTTGCTTTTGTTTCACTAGCCTTTGGAGATGTATCTTGAAAGAAGTTGCTGTGGCCGATGTCAAAGAGGTTACTGCCTATGTTCTCTTCTAGGATTTTGATGGATTTCTGTCTTGCACTGAGGTCTTTCATCCATTTTAAGTTTATCTTTGTGTATGGTGTTAGAGAATGGTCGAGTTTCATTCTTCTGCATGTGGCTGTCCAATTTTCACAGCACCATTTATTGAAGAGACTGTCTTTTTTCCATTGCATATTTTTTCCTGCTTTGTCGATTATTTGACCATAGAGTTGAGGGTCCATATCTGGGTTCTCTATTCTGTTCCATTGGTCAATATGTCTGTTTTTGTGCCAGTACCATGCTGTCTTGGTGATCACTGCTTTGTAATATAGCTTGAAATCAGTCAACATGATGCCCCTAGCTTTGTTTTTCTTTTTCAACATTTCCTTGGTGATCCAGGGTCTTTTCTGATTCCATACGAATTTTAAGATTGTTTGTTCCAGCACTTTGAAAAAATGTCATTGGAATTTTGATTGGGATGATATTGAAGGTAGAGTATGCACTGTGTAGTCTAAACATTTTAACAAGGTTTATTCTTCTGATCCATGTGCATGGAATGTTTTTCCATCGTTCTGTGTCTTCTTCAATTTCTTTCATGAGTGTTCTGTAGTTCCTAGAGTATAGATCCTTTACCTCTTTGGTTAGCTTTATTCCGAGGTATCTTATGGTTTTTGGTGCTATTCTAAATGGAATCGTTTCAGTATTTTTCTTTCTACATTTGCATTGTTAGTGTATAAGAAAGGAATGGGGGGTTTCCGTGGATTGATTTTGTATCCTTCCACATTACTGAATTGCTGTATGAGTTCTAGTAACTTGGAGGTGGAGTCTTTTGCCTTTTCCACATAAAGTATCATGTCGTCTGCGAAAAGAGAGTTTGACTTCTTTGCCAATTTGAATACTTTTTATTTCTTTTTGTTGTCTGATTGCTGTTGCTAGGACTTCTAGTACTACATTGAACAATAGTTGTGAGAGTGGGCATCCTTGACATGTTCCTGATCTTAAGGGAAAGTCTCTCAGCTTTTCGCCATTAAGGATGATATTCGCTGTGGGTTTTTCATAGAGGGATTTTATGAACTTGAGGAATGTTCCCTCCATCCTTATACTATAAAGAGTTTTAATCAGGAAAGGATGCTGGGTTTTGTGAAATGCTTTTTCTGCATCAATTGAGAGGACCATATGGTTCTTCTCTCCCCTCTTATTAATGCGTTCTATCACATTGATTGATTTGCGAATGTTGAACCACCCTTGCATCCCAGGGATAAATCCCTCTTGGTCGTGGTGGATGACCCTTTTAATGTATTGTTGGATCCTAATAGCTAGGGTTTTGTTGAGAATTTTGGAATCCATATTCATCAGGGGTATCAGTCTGAAATTCTCCTTTTTGATGGGGTCTTTGCCTGGTTTGGGGATTAAGGTAATGCTGGCCTCATAGAATGAGTCTGGAAGCTTTCCTTCTGTTTCTATTTTTGGAAACAGCTTTGGGAGAATAGGTATTATTTCTTCTTTGAATGTTTGGTAGAATTCCCCAGGGAAGCCATCAGGCCCTGGACTCCTGTTTTTGGGGAAGTTTTGGTCACTGCTTCAATCTTGTTACTGGTTATTGGCCTATTTAGGTTGTCAGTTCTCCCTGTTTCAGTCTTGGCAGCTTATAAGTTTCCAGGAAGGCATCCATTTATTTCAGGTTGCTCAGTTTATTGGCATACAACTGTTGATAATAATTTCTAATAATTGTTTCTATTCCCTTGGTGTTAGTCGTGATCTCTCCCCTTTCATTCATACTTTTATTAATTTGGGTCCTTTCTCTTTTCTTTTGGATATGTCTGGCCAGTGGTTTATCGATCTTATTAATTTTTTCAAAGAATCAGCTTCTAGTTTCGTTGATCTGATCTACTGTATTTCTGGTTTCTAATTTATTGATCTCTTCTCTAATCTTAATTATTTCTCTTCTAATGTGTGGTTTAGGCATCACTTTTTGCTTTTTCTCTAGTTCTTTAAGGAGTAGAGTTAGTTGGTCAATTCGGGATTTTTCTATTTTTTTGAGTGAGGCTTGAATGGCTATGTATTTCCCCCTTAGGACCGCCTTTCAGTATCCCATAGGTTTTGGATCAATGTGTTTTCATTCTCATTGGTTTCCATGAATTTTTAAGTTCTTCTTTGATTTCTGGTTGACCCAAACATTCTTGAGCAGAGTGGTCTTTAGCTTCCAAGTATTTGAATTTCTGCCAAATTTTTTCTCGTGATTGAGTTCCATTTTTAAATCATTGTGGTCTGAGAATATTCAGGGAATAATCTCAATTTTTCGGTATCAGTTGAGACCTGATTTGTGACCCAGTATATGGTCTATTCTGGAGAAAGTTCCATGTACACTTGAGAAGAATGAGCGTTCTGTTGTTTTAGGGGGGAATGTTCTGTATATAGCTATGAGGTCCACCTGGTCCAGTGTGTCATTCAAAGCTCTTATTTCTTTGTTGATTTGCTGCTTAGATGATCTATCTATTACTGACAGTGGAGTATTGAGGTTTCCTATAGTTAACGTATTGTTATCAATATGACTATTTTGGTTAACAGTTGGCTTATGTAGATGGCTGCTCCCATGTTGGGAGCATAGATATTTACAATTGTTAAATCTTCTTGTTGGACAGACCCTTTAAGAATGATATAGTGTCCTTCTGTGTTCCTAACTACAGTCTTTAGTTTAAAATCCAATTTGTCTGATATAAGAATTGCTACCCCAGCTTTCTTTTGAGGTCTGCTGCCATGGAAGATGGATCTCCATCCCTTCACTTTCAGTCTGGATGTATCTTTTAGTTGAGACCTGATTTTTGACTCAGTGTGTGATCTATTCTGGAGAAAGTTCCATGTGCACATGAGAAGAATGAGTATTCTGGTGTTTTAGGATGGAAAGTTCTATATATATCTGTGATGTCCATCTGGTCCCGTTTGTCATTCAAAGCCCTTGTTTCCTTATTGATCTTCTGCTTAATTGATCTGTCCTTTGCTGAATGGGGTGTTGAAGTCCCCTACTAATATTATATTGGTATCTATGTATTTCTCCAATTTGGTTATTAATTGGTGGATACAATTGGCTGCTCCCAAGGTAGGAGCATAAATATTTATAATTCTTAGATGTTCCTGTTGGGTAGATACCTTTAAGTATGATACGGTGTCTGTGTTCATTTCTTACTACGGTCTTTTTTTTTTTTTTTTAATCTAATTTGTCTGATATGAGGATTCCACCGCAGCTTTCTTTTGAAGTCCATTACTATGGTAAATTGTTCTCTACTCCTTCACTTTCAGTCTGGAGGTGTTTTTATGTCTGAAGTGAGTCTCTTGTAAATAGCATATGGATGGGACTTCCTTTTTTTTTTTTTTTTGGATGTTAACTTTCTTTTTTTTTTTATTATGATCAGTTAGCCAGCATATAGTACATCATAAGTTTTTGATGTAGTGTTCAACGATACATTAGTTGCATATAACACACAGTGTTCTTCCCAACACGTGGCCTCCTTAACCCATCAGCCAGTTATACTTTCCCCCACCCCCTCCCTTCTGTAACCTTCAGTTTGTTTCCCAGAATCCAGAGTCTCTCATGGCTTGTCTCCTGTCTGATTTCTTCCCATTCCATTCTCCCTCCCTTCCCCTTTGGTCCTCTGCTCTATTCCTTATGTTCCACATATGAGTGAAACCATAAGATAATTGCCTTTCTCTGCTTTACTTATTTCACTTAACATAATCCACTCAGCATATCTCCAGTTCCATCCATGTCAATGTAAATGGTAGGTATTCATCCTTTCTGATGGCTGAGTAATATTCCATTGCATATATATACTACATCTTCTTTATCCATTCATCTGTTGAAGGACATCTTGGCTCCTTTCAAAGTTTGGGCTATTATGGACATTGCGGTATATGTTCCCCCACTTTTCACTGCATCTGTATCTTTGGGGTAAATAACCAGTAGTGCTATTGCTGGGTCATAGGGTAGCTCTATTTTTAACGTCTTGAGGACCCTCCATACTGTTTTCCAGAGTGGCTGTACCAGCTTGCATTCCCACCAACAGTATAAGAGTGTCTCCTTTCTCCACATCCTTGCCAACACATGTTGTTTCCTGTCTTGTTAATTTTGGCCTTTCTAACAGGTGTAAGGTTGTATCTCATTGTGGTTTTGATTTGTAATTCTCTGATGGCTAGTGATGTTGAACATTTTTTCATGTGTCTATTAGTCATTTGTATGCTTCGTTGGAGAAGTGTCTATGTCTTCTGAACATTTATTGACTGGATCATTTGTTTTTTGGGTGTTGAGTTTGATAAGTTCTTTATAGATCTTGGATACCACCCCTTTATCTGAAATGTCATTTGCAAGTATCTTCTCCCACTCCGTGGATTGCTTCTCAGTTTTGTTGACAGTTTCCTTTGCTATGCAAAAGTATTTTTTTTTAATTCTGATGAACTCCCCAATGTTCATTTTTGCTTTTGCTTCCCTTGCCTTTAGAGACGTATCTTGAAATGAAGTCGCTGTGGCAAATGTTGAAGAGGTTACTGCTTATGTTCTTCTCTAGGCTTTTGATGGATTCCTGTCTCACATTGAGTTCTTTCATCCATTTTGAGTTTATCATTGTGTATGGTCTAAGAGAATGATCGAGTTTCATTCTTCTGCATGTGGTTGTACAGTTTTCCCAGCACTATTTATTGAAGAGACTGTCTTTTATCCATGGGATATTCTTTCCTACTTTATCAAAGATTAGTTGACCATAGAGTTTATGGTCCAATTCTGGGCTGTCTATTCTGTTCCATTGATTTATGTGTCTGTTTTTGTGCCAATACCATACTGTCTTGATGACTACGGCTTTGTAATATAGCTTGGAGTCAGGCATTGTCATGCCCCCAGCTTTGGTTTTCTTTTTCAACATTCTCCTGGCAATTCTGGGTCTTTTCTGGTTCCATACATATTTTAGGATTTTTTGTTCAAGCTGTGTGAAAAATGTCAGTGGTATTTTGATAGGGATTACATTGAAAGTGTAAATTGCTCTGGGCAGCATAGACATTTTCACAATGTTTATTCTTCCAATCCATGAGCATGGAATATTTATCCATTTCTTTGTGTCTTCCTCCATTTCCTTCATAAATGCTCTGTAGTTTCTAGAGTAGAGATCCTTTACTTCTTTGGTTAGGTTTATTCCTAGATATTTATGATTTTTGGTGCTATTTTAAATGGAATTGATTCTTTAATTTGTCTTTCTTCACTTACATTGTTAGTGTATAGAAAAGCAACTGATTTCTGTGCATTGATTTTGTATCCTGCCACATAACTGAATTGCTGTATGAGTTCTAATAACCTGGGGGTGTAGTGTTTTGGATTTTCAGCAAAAAGTATCATGTCATCTGCAAAGATTTGCTTAATTTTTTGGCATAGAGTTGCTGGTAATGATTTTTAATAATTGTTTCTAGTTCTTTTGTCTTAATTGTGATCTCTCTTCTTCCATTCATGATTTTGTTATTTTGGGTCCTTCCCCCACCCCCCCTTTTTTTTGATAAGTCTCCCAGCGGTTTATCAATCTTATGACTTCTTTCAAAGAAACAGCTTCTAGCTTCGTTGATCTGTTCTACAGTTTTTCTGGTTTCTATTTCATTGATTTTTGCTGTATTCTTTATTATTTCTCTTCTCCTGCTTTGTTTAGGCCTTATTTACTCTTTTTTCACCAGGTTCTTTAGGTGTAAGGTTAATTGGTGAATTTAGCATTTTTCCAGTTTTCTGAGAGAGACTTGGTTAGTTATGTATTTCCCTCTTAGGACCACCTTTGCATTATCCCACAGGGTTTGGACCAATGTGTTTTCATTCTCATTAGTTTCCATGAATTTTTTCAATTCTTCTTTACTTTCCTGGTTAACCCAATCCTTCTTTAGAAAGATGGTCTTTAACTTCCAAGTGCTTGAATTCCTTCCACATTTCTTCTTGTGGTTGAGTTCTAGTTTCAAAGCACTGTGGTCTGAAAATATGCAGGGGAGAATCTCAATCTTTTGGTATCGTTTGAGACCTGATTTGTGACCCAGCATGTGGTATATTCTCGGGATAGACCTATGTGCACTGGGGAAGAATGTGTATTCTGTTGTTTTAGTATGGAATGTTCTGTATATATCTACAAAGTCCATCTGGTCCTATGTGTCATTCAAAGCTCTTGTTTCTTTGTTGATCTGCTTAGATTATCTGTCCATTGCTGTGAGTGGAGTGTTAAGCTCTCCTACTATTAATATATTACTATTTAAATGTTTCTTCATTTTGTTTATTAATTGGTTTATGTAATTGGCTGTTCCCATGTTGGGGGTGTAGATATTTACACTTGCTTGATCTTCTTTTTGGATAGATCCTTTGAGGATGATATAGTGTCCCTCTACATTTCTTACTACCATCTTTGGTTTAAAATCTAATATATCTGAAATGAGAATTGCTACCCCAGCTTTCTTTTGAGGTCTATTGGCATTGTAAATTGTTCTCCATCCCCTTACTTTAAATCTGGAGGTGGCTTTGGGTTCAAAATGTGTGTCTTGTAAACAGTATATGGGGTGGGTCATGTCTTTTTTTAATGTTTTATTTATTTATTCATGAGAGTCAGAGAAAGAGAGAGAGGCAGAGGCAGAGGAAGAGGGAGAAGCAGGCTCCCCACCTAGCAGGGAGCTCGATGCAGGACTCAATCCCAGGACCCTGGGATCATGACCTGAGCCGAAGGCAGATGCTTAACCATCTGAGCCACCCAGGTGCCCCGTGGGTCATTTCTTTTTTTCCAATCTGAAACCCTGTGTCTTTGATGGGAACATTCAGCCCATTCATGTTGAAAGTAACTATTGAATGATAGGAACTTAGTGCCCTTGTATTGCCTGTAAGGGCCCTCTTTCTGTAGGTTTTCTGTTTCTTTCTGGTCTATGTGACTCTTGGAGTTTCCCTTCATTTACAGAATCCCTCTTAATATTTCTTGCAGGGATGGCTTGGTGGTCACATATTCGTTCATTTTCTCCTGTCCTGAAAGCTCTTTAACTCTCCATCTGTTCTGAATTACAGTCTTGCTGGGTAAAGTATTCTTGGCTCCATATTTCTCATTTAGTACCCTGAATAGACCATGCCAGCCCTTTCTGGCTTCCCAGGTCTCTGTGGACAGGTCTGATGTTATTCTGATGTTGCTCACTCTGTATGTGAGGAATCTCTTCCCCCTAGCTGCTCTCAAGATAGCTTCCTTGGCTATAAGATTTGCAAGCTTCACTATTACATGTTGGGGTGTTGATCTATTTTTGTTGATTATTGAATGTGTCCTCTCTACCTCTTGGACTCAAATGTTTGTTTCCTTCTCCAGATTAAGGAAGTTCGTAGCTATGATTTGCTCAAATATACCTTCTAGTCCTCTCTCTCTCTCCACCCTTTGTGGAATCCAATAATTCTCACATTGGCCTGTTTTGTGGCATCGTTAATCTCTCTTACTTTAATCTCATATGCCAATAGCTGTGTATCCCTATCTTCTTTAGCTTCCTTCCTTTCTATCAGCTGATCTTCTAGGTCACTAATTCGTTCTTCTGCTTTATTTACCCTGGCTGTTACTGTATCCAGTTTAGACTGCCTCTCATTCATAGTATTTTTAAGTTCATCCTGATTAGATCTCATCTCTACCTTTAAAGATTCTGTATTGTCACTAAAACTTTTTTCAAGCCTAGCTATTGACTTCACGATTGCTACCCTGAAGTCTGTCTCTGACATCTTGCTTATATCTATAATCACTACTTCTGTGGCAGAAGGCATGGTCTTTGGTTCTTTTCTTTGTTGGGAGTTCCTCCTCCTGGTCATTCTGCCAATGGATGGTTGAAAGAATGGATAGGGAGGGGGCAGAAGATGGCAGAAGAGTAGAGGACCCTATTCCAACCGGTTCCCAGAAATGAGCTGGATATCTACCAGACCACTCTGAACACCCATGAAATCAGCCTGAGATATAAGAAGATAGATCTGGATCTCTTCAAACAGAATATCGCAGGTGGTTGGTTTCGAGGTATGAAGCCAAGAGATGTGATTCAACGGGCAGATAGCAGAGGATAAACAGAAGGGGGAAGGAGCCAGCAGTTGGGATCCTACACTGCAGCTGAGTGATAACCTCCTGCCCTGGGGATGAGGCACAGACTTGCAGACTGGTAGCGGTGGGTAAAGGACTTTAGGGCAGCCCCCTGGACTGAAACCCGGAACACCGGGGCTGTGCGTGTGAACTGTGGGTGGCTGGTGGTTTTAGAAGCACAAAGGGCAGAGACGTGCCTCAACCTGGAAGCAAAGAATGAGAGCGAATGCTGCTGAGGGGCACACAATCCAGGACACTACAGTTTATAGCAACGCAGACAGAAACAGAGATAGTGAGGCCTGGAAAGCTGAATAAAGAATAGACTGTGATCTCTCTGCCCTAAGAGGGTTGGAAACAGTCTCTTCTGCTCTGACTCTAGGAAGAGATGCAGAAAGTTGCCAGGGAAAGCCACCAGAGAACAAAAGCCCCCCAAAACCGATTTTCACTGAGCCCATCCATTGCCACAGGGAGGAGGGCAACTCTGCCCAAACAGGGCTGCCAGAGTAGCAGTGCAGCAGACCCCTCCCCCAGAAGACAGAATGGGAGAAAAAGAGACCAGCAACCCTAAGGTCCCTATAAAACAGGTGCATCTTGCTTGGGTTGTGGTCAATAATTTGGAATCTCTACATTCCTTCAACCACCCCTCAACAGAATGACTAGGAGGAGGAACCCCCAAAATAAGAAAGACTCAGAGATGGTGACCTCTGCCACATAATTAAAATGGATATAGATATAACCAAGATGTTGGAAATGGAATATAGGGTAGTAGTTGTGAAGTCAATCCATAGAAAGGAGAAATCAATTAGTGGCAACATAGAGTCTCTAAGGGCAAAAATGAAAGCTGAAATGGTAGAACTTAAGAATGCTATCAATGAGATCCAATCTAATCTAGATAATCTAACAACTAGGGCAAGCGAGGCAGAGAATGAACTAGTGACATAGAAGACCAATTAAAAAGATAAAGAGGGAAAAGTGGAGGCCAGGGAAAAACAACTCAGAATCCATGAAAATAGAATCAGAGAAATAAGTGACACCATGAAACATTCCAATGTCAGAATTATTGGAATCCCTGAGGGGGTGGAGAGAGAGAGGACTAGAAGATATATTTGAGCAAATTGTGACTGAAAACTTCCCTAATCTGGGGAATGAAATAAACATTCGTGTCCTAGAGGCAGAGAGGACCCCTCCCAAGATCAAGGAAAACAGGCCAACACACGGGCATGAAATAGTAAAACTCGCAAATCTTAGAACCAAGGAAACCAGTGTAAGGGCAGTTATGGGGAAGAGATTCCTTAAGTATAGGAGGAGGAACATCAGAATAATGTCAGACCTATCCTCAGAGACCTGGCAAGCCAGAAAGGCCTGGCAAGACATATTCAAGGTACTAAAGGAGAAGAACATGCAGCCAAGAGTACTTTATCTGTCAAGGCTGGCATTTAGAATGGATGGAAAAATGCAGAGCTTCCAAGACCAGCAGAAATTGAAAGAATATGTGACAACTAAGCCGGCCCTGCAAGAAATATTAAGGGGGGTTCTATAAAAGGAGAAAGACCCTAAGAGTGATATACAAGAAATTTACAAGGACAATCTATAAAAATAGGGTCTTCACAAGGAACATGATAATTAATTCATATCTTTCAAAAATCACTCTCAATGTGAATGGTGTAAATGTTCTCATAAAACGGCACAAGGTTGCAGATTGGATAAAAAGACAAGACCCATGCATATGCTGCCTACCAGAGACTCATTTTGAACTTAAAGATACATCCAGACTGAAAGTGAAGGGATGGAGATCCATCTTCCATGGCAGCGGACCTCAATAGAAAGCTGGGGTAGCAATTCTTATATCAGACAAATTAGATTTTAAACTAAGGACTGTTGTTAGAGACACAGAAGGACACTATATCATTCTTAAAGGGTCTGTCCAACAAGAAGATCTAACAATTGTAAATATCTATGCTCCCAACATGGGAGCAGCCATCTACATAAGCCAACTGTTAACCAAAATAAAGAGTCATATTGATAACAATACGTTAATTGTAGGAGACCTCAATACTCCACTCTCAGCAATGGACAGATCATCTAAGCAGAAAATCAACAAAGAAACAAGAGCTTTGAATGACACACTGGACCAGATGGACCTCATAGCTATATACAGAACATTCCCCCCTAAAACAACAGAATACTCATTCTTCTTGAGTGCACATGGAACTTTCTCCAGAAAAGACGACATACTGGGTCACAAATCAGGTCTCAACTGATACCAAAAGATTGAGATGATTCCCCTCATATTCTCAGACCATAATGCTTTAAAACTGGAACTCAATCACAAGAAAAAATTGGCAGAAATTCAAACACTTGGAAGCTAAAGACCACTATGCTCAAGAATGTTTCAGTAAACCAAGAAATCAAAGAAGAAAAACAATTTATGGAAATCAATGAGAACAAAAAAACATCAGTCCAAAACCTATGGGATACTGCAAAGGTGGTCCTAAGGGGGAAATACATAGCCATCCAAGCCTCAGTCAAAAAACTAAATTCCGAATTCACCAACTAACTCTACACCTTAAAGAACTAAAGAAAAAGCAACAAACGATGCCTAAGCCACGCATTAGAAGAGAAATAATTAAGATTAGAGTAGAGATCAATGAATTAGAAACCAGAAACACAGTAGATCAGATCAACAAAACGAGAATTTGGTTCTTTGAAAGAATTAATAAGATCGATAAACCACTGGCCAGACTTATCCAAAAGAAAAGAGAAAGGACCCAAATTAATAAAATTATGAATGAAAGGGGAGAGATCATGACTAACACCAAGGAAATAGAAGCAATTATTAGAAATTATTATCAACAACTATATGCCAATAAACTGAGCAATCTGGTTGAAATGGAGGCTTTCCTGGAAACCTGTCAGCTGCCAAGACTGAAAGAGGAAGAAATTGACAACCTGAATAGGTCAATAACCAATAAGAAGATTGAAGCATTTATCAAAAACCTCCCAAAAACAAGAGTCCAGGGCCTGGGGAATTCTACCAAATATTCAAAGAAGAAATAATACCTATTCTCCTGAAGCTGTTTCCAAAAATAGAGACAGAAGGAAAGCTTCCAGACTCATTCTATGAGGCCAGCATTAACTTAATCCCCAAACCAGACAAAGACCCCATCAAAAAAGAGAATTTCAGACTGATATCCCTGATGAATATGGATTCCAAAATCCTCAACAAAATCCTAGCTAATAGGATCCAACAATACATTAAAAGGATCATCCACCACAACCAAGTGGGATTTATGCCCAAGATGCAAGGGTGGTTCAACATTGGCAAATCAATCAATGTGATAGAATGCATTAATAAGAGCAGAGAGAAGAACCATATGGTCCTCTCAATTGATGCAGAAAAAGCATTTGAAAAATACACCATCCTTTCCTGATTAAAAGTCTTCAGAGTATAAGGATAGAGGGAATATTCCTCAAGTTCATAAAATCCCTCTATGAAAAACCCACAGCGAATATCTTCCTCAATGGGGAAAAGCTGAGAGCCTTTCCCTTAAGATCAGGAACATGTCAAGAATGCCCACTCTTGTCACTACTTTTCAACGTAGTACTAGAAGTCCTAGCAACAACAATCAGACAACGAAAAGAAATAAATTGTATTAGATTGGAAAAGAAGAAGTCAAACTCTCTCTTTTCACAGATGACACGATACTTTATGTGGAAAACCCAAAAGACTTCACTCCCAAGTTACTAGAACTCATATGGCAATTCAGTAATGTGGCAGGATACAAATCAATGCACAGAAATCAGTTGCTTTCTTATACACTAACAATGAAACTGTAGAAAGAGATATTAGAGAAATGATTCCATTTAGAATAGCACCAAAAACCATAAGATACCTCGGAATAAACCTAACTGAAGAGGTAAAGGATCTATACTCTAGGAACTACAGAACACTCATGAAAGAAATTGAAGAAGACAGTAAAAGGTGGAAAAATATTCCATGCTCATGGATCGGAAGAATAAACATTGTTAAAATGTCTCTGCTACCCAGAGCAATCTATACCTTCAATGCCATCCCAACCAAAATTCCAATGGCATTTTTCAAAATGCTGGAACAAACAATCCTAAAATTTGTATGGAATCAGAAAAGACCCCGAAACACCAAGGAAATTTTGAAAAAGAAAAACAAAGCTGGGAGCATCATGTTGCCCAATTTCAAGCTATATACAAGACTGTAATCACCAAAACAGCATGGTACTGGCATAAAAACAGACACATAGACCAATGGAACAGAATAGAGAACCCAGGTACGGACCCTCAACTCTATGGTCAAATAATCTTCGACAAAGCAGGTAAAAACATGCGATGGAAAAATGACAGTCTCTTCAATAAATGGTCCTGGGAAAATTGGACAGTCACATGCAGAAGAATGAAACTCGACCATTCTCTAACACCATACACAATGATAAACTCAAAATGGATGATAGATCTCAATGTGAGACAGGAATCCAACAAAATCATAGAGGTGAACATAGGCAGTAACCTGTTTTACATTGGCCACAGCAACTTCTTTCAAGATACATCTCAAAAGCTAGTGAAACAAAAGCAAAAATGAACTTTGGGACTTCATCAAGATAAATAGCTTCTGCAGAGCAAAGGAAACAGTCAACAAAACAAAGAGGCGACCCACAGAATGGGAGAAGATATTTGGAGATGACACTACAGATAAAGGGCTGGTATCCAAGATCTATAAAGAACTTCTCAAACTCAACACCCAAAAAACAAATAATCAAGTCAATAAATGGGCAGAAGACATGAACAGACACTTCCCCAAAGAAGACATACAAATGGCTAACAGACACATGAAAAAATGTTCATCATCATTAGCCATCAAGTAATTTCAAATCAAAAGCACATTGAGATCCCACCTTACACCAGTTAGAATGGCAAAAATGGACAGGGCAAGAAACAACAAATGTTGGAGAGGTTGTGGAGAAAGGGGAACCCTCTTACACGGTTTGTGGGAATGCAAGTTGGTACATCCACTTTGGAAAAGAGTGTGGAGGTGCCTCAAAAATTAAAAATAGAGCTACCCTATGACCCAGCAATGGCACTACTGGGTATTTACCCCAAAGACAAAGATGTAGTGAAAAGAAGGGCCATATGGACCCCAATGTTCATAGCAGCAATGTCCGCAATAGCCATACTGTGGAAGGAGCTGAGATGCACTTCAACAGATGAATGGATAAAGATGATGTGGTCCATGTATAAAAGGATTATTACGCAGTCACCACAAAGGATGAATACCCAAGTTTTACATCAACATGGATGGGACTGGAGGAGGTTATGATAAGTGAAATAAGTCAAGCAGAGAAAGTCAATTATCATATGGTTTCATTTATTTTGGGGACATAAGGAATAGCATGGAGGACATTAGGAGAAGGAAGGAGAAAATGAAGGGGGGGAAATCGGAGGGGGAGATGACCCATGAGAGACTATGGACTCTGAGAAACAAATTGAGGGTTTTAGAGGGGAGGAGGGTGTGGGATGTGTTAGCCCAATGATGGGTATTAAGGAGGGCATGTACTGCATGGAGCACTGGGTGTTATATGAAAACAATGAATCGTGGATCACTACATAAAAACTAATGATGTATTGTATGGTGACTAACATTACATAATAAAATAAAATTAATTAAAAAAAGGCAAAAACAGAGAGCTGATAAAATAAAAAAAAGTCAGTGAAAAGGGAAAAAAAGGAAAGAAGGAAACGGAAAATTTTAAACTAAAATATAAATGAATCATGAGAAAAAGCCTCAAGTTCTATATACTCCTTTCCCCTAGTGCTCTGTGTGGCTTTTATTCCCTGAAGGCTTTCCTCACCTCTTTAAAGGGTCAAAATAAAAATGTGCAAGCCCAGATCTCCAGGCCCAGAGCTGAAGGATCTCAATCCCCTCTCCTTGGCAAACCCTCTGGGATAAGCAGTCTTTACTTTTGTGTGTGTCTTATTCTGCAGACTCTTGTGGTGAGAGCCCACAGCAGGGGAAAGGCTCCATCTTTGTTTTTACGGCCTCCGCTTTGGATTGCATCTTGGTTATAGCAGGGGACGTCAGTGGGCTCCACGTTACTGCTCTTTACAAAGGGCCTGTGAACAGTCGCTGGATCATGTGCCCCTCCTGGGGGATGGCAGAGCGTCCCCCATTACTGTCTTTACAGTGACCCTGTCCTGAGAGTTGTTGCCTGGTCATGCCTTCACCCACTCCACCCCTCCCAGGGGATGGCAGAGGGTCACCTCGCACTGTCCTCTATAGGGCCACTGCCCTGAGAGCTGTTGCCCAGTCATGCATGCACCTGTTCCATCCACCCTTCCTGGGGGATGGCAGAGGGTCCCAGCATTCCAGTCTTCTTCAGGGTCCCCAGGCAGAGAGCAGTCACCCTATCAGCCCTGGCCCACAATTTATGGTGAACTGAGCTGAGAGCCCCCTCGCGGGCTCACTGACCATAATCATTTTCCCCACTCCCCTTGGGAACTCTACTGGCTCAGGCATCCCCATTAATTCTGTGACTCCAGGGATCCTGAGACCACACTGTCCCACCTAGAAATCTGCCTGTTTCATCCCCTGTATGCCTTTCTGGCAGGTATGTCTCTCACTGGAGCAGATTTCTAAGGATTCAGATTTTGCTCTTCAGAGCTATATCACTTTTCAGTCGCTGGTTTATGGAGGCTCCCTCCCCCCTCCATTTATCTTCCAATATTTCCCCTCAGATTCACTTCTCTGCACCTCCTACCTTGCAAAAAGTGGTCGCTTTTCTACTTGCACAGTTCCAGATATTCTTTCCTTACATCTTAGGTTGAATTCATGGGTGTTCAGAATTATTTGGTAGGTATCTAGCTAAATTCAAGGGACCAGATGAAACGAGGTCCCCTACTCTTCCACCATCTTGCCTCAGAATGATCCATCTTCGTTTTTATGGCCTCCACTTTGGATTGCATCTTGGTTATAGCATTTTTTATTTCAGCCTGCCTAATTTTTAGTTCTTTTATCTCTGCAGTAAAGAATTCTCTTTTTTCCAAGCCCAGGTAGTATCTTTATAATCATTTTTTTTTAAATTCTAGTTCAGACATCTTACTTATATCTGTATTGATTATATGCATGGCTATGAGTTCTACTTCCCATTTTTTTCTTTTGGGCTCAGTTTCTCCATCTCATCATTTTCTCCAGAAAACAAAACAAAACAAAACAAAAAGGTAAAAAAAACCCCAAAACATTGGAACTTTGGTGTTTTTTGTTCTGCTTTGTTATAACAAGAGAAAATGGTGGAAAATGCTTCTTAGTTGTCTTGTCTCTATTTGCTTTCCAAGTTTTGGAATTTCATTTAATTCCTCTAAGTGTTAGCAGTGTCTTATGAAACATGTATTTTCCTAAAGTTTGTAACAGTTTTGTGTTGAATCCAGATACCCTGCTATATAAACTTGTAAATCTGTTCTTTATTCACTAATAATCACTGCAAAAATGACTAGAAATGAGATTGTACACACGGATGATTAGGATATATTTTGCAAATCTCCCAAACTTCCTAATATTATGATCTTAAAATTCATAGAGTACTTTATTGCTTCCCAAGTTTGATAATTTTAGTGTTGTGTTTTTTGATGCATGGGAGGTTGGCAATATAGACAAAGTGGAAATCATTAGTGTGTGAGGGCCTTGATTGTTATGTAATATGGCCAATGATTAATTCAGGTTGTTTTTAGCACAAGTTTCTCTTTTTTATGCTGGTATTCTCACTGCCACATTTTTGGAAACCTGTATTACATCTTAAATCTATCAATAAATGTTAGTTTTCTAATTCTAAAAAAAACCCCTAGATCTTAAAATTAAAAAAATAAAATATAAGTAAACAAAAAATATATATAGTATATATAAAATCAAAATTTCAAGAAAATAATAATAAAATATAAAAAAGGAATTAAAAATAAGAAAATGAAGAAATAATAATAAAAAAAAAAGAATAAAAACAAAAAGGAAGCTACATCCTACTTTCCCCTAGAGCTGAAGCTTTGTGGCACTCTATGATCAGTAAACTTCGTGCGAGCTAGCTGTTTGTGCTGGTCTTCTGTGGGAAGTGCCTGTTGTGCTGATTCTCAGGTGGACTTGCCTTGGTGGAAATGCACCTCCAGGGTGCGGGGCAGCAGGGCTTGATGTAAAGGGCTCTGACCTCCACTAGGTGGTGCTGTTTTGCTCCCTTGAAGGCTTTCTGTGCTGATGGGTGGGGGAATATGGCAGAGGCCCACTCTCTAGCCCCAGAGTTGAAAGTCACACACATCCCCACTCTTCAGTGGGCCCTCACTGAAGAATAATCAATCATTCTTGTGTCCCCAGTTTCTGTCAGAACCCTGTAGTCACCCTGCCTGTGTCTGAGCTTTTTATGTTAGGCATGGAACTGAGTTTCAATACTCCAAATTTTAGGGACTCCTGTGGCATGGACCCACACTGTTCCTCTGGGGGAGTCTCTTGCCATGCTTTTGCCATTTGCTGGCCCATCCCAGGAAAGCAGTCACAGGACTGTGCAGCAGTTCTCAGTTTATGGCAAAACAGAACAGAAAACCAGCACTAAGACTCACTGTTCTCAGCTGGCTTCCATGTTCCTATGCCTGGGAACAGTGCAGCACTTAGGCACCAACCATCCTTCTTGTAACCCCGGGGATCTTCAGACTATGGTGTTACAACTGGGATTCTGCCCTGCTTTGCCACCTGAGCACCTTTAAGCCAGGAACGTCCTCCACTGGAGCAGACTTCTAAAAGTTCTGATCTTGCAATCTGCTGCTAACAGTACTTTGTAGTAGCCTCTGTGAGCAGGCTCCTTCTCTGCTACCATATCTACAGCTATATTGCCCCCAATTCAGCTCTCTACACTTCCTACCTTCCAAAAGGTGGTTGCTTTTTTACTTCTAGACTTGCAGTTTTTGTTCTCATTCCTCTGATTGATTGGGTGCTCAGAATGATTTGATAAGTATTTAGCTGTGTTTGAGGGACTAGATAAGCTTAGGGTCCCCCTAATCCTCCACCATCTTAAGTCCTCCAACATAACATTGGTATTTTGAAGAAACTAAGTCAATTGTTTTATAGAATGTCACACATTCTGGCTTCATTCAATTGCTTCCTTGGGATGCCATTTATTAATTTTTAAAAAGATTTTATTTATTTATTTGAGAGAGTGTACACAGGTATGGGGTTGGGGCAGAGGAAGAGGGAGAAGCAGACTCCTCACTGAGCAGGGAGCCTGATGCAGGGCTCATCCCAGGACCACGAGATCACGGCCTGAGCTTAAGATGGATGCTTAACTGACTGAGCCACCCAAGTGCCCTTCTGATATGATTTTTAATGATGCATTATATTCCACTGGATGGATCATAATTTATTTAACAATAGGCTATTGTTGAACACATGGAGATATTTTGTCTGCAGAGCAGCATGGGATGCCATTTAATTTGATCCTTTGTCTTCTGTATTTTCTATAAAACTGAAAGGTCTAAAGCAATGAATAGATTTAGATTGAACATTTTTGGCAAGAACAGTTCATAGGTGATGATAGTATTTAATGTTGTATGTCACATCAGGACACACACATACACACACATGGAGGTTTGCCCTAATTAGTGGTGTTAAATGTTTATTTTGTTTTTTGCCCATTTTTTACTTGGGCTATTTGTTTTTTTTGCTGTTGAGTTGTATGAGTTCTCTATATAGTTTGGATATTAACTCCTTATCAGTTTTGCAATTTTTTTTTTCTTATTTCAAAGGTTGTTTTTTCACTTTGTTGGTTCTTTTGAGTTTTTGAGTTCGATGTAGTCCCACTTGTTTGTTTTTTATTTTGTAGCTTTTGCTTTCGTTGTCTTATCAAAAAAAAAATATTGTGAAGACCTATGTCAAAGAACTATTTCTCTTATGTTTTCTTCTAGGAGTTTCATATCTTACATTTAAGTTTTAAATCCATTTTGAGTTAATTTTTATAAGTGATGTAAGATAGGGGTTAAGTTTCATTCTCTTACAATTTTCCCAGCTCCATTTTTTGAAGAGACTGTCTTTCCTCCATTGAGTATTCTTTTTTTAAATATTAAATATTTAATATGTAAATATTAAATAACACAATACTGCATGAACAATTGGCCAAATAACAAATCAAATGGCAAATCAAAAATATGTCTCAAAACAAACAAACAAAAAAGCAAACAATATCCCAAAACCTGTGGGATACAGCAAAAGTAGATGTTAGAGTGAATTTATGCTATAAATGCTTGTATTAAGATAAAAAGTTCAAATACACAACTTATTACACCACAAGGAACTAGAAAAAGAAGAAACTTAGCTGAAATTTAGTAAAGGAATAAAATAACAAAGAGAAATCAGAAACAAATAAAGTAGAGAACAGAGTAAACAATAACATAACATTGAAAATAATGACCAATTTTTCAAAAAGAAATAAACGAAATTGGCAATGCTTTAACTACATTAACTAAGAAAAAAAAAAGAATTCTCAAAAGCCAAAATAAAAAATTGAAGAGAAAACAGTACAACAGATAACCACAGAAATACATCGTGTGATAACAGATTACTAATAACAATTATATACTAACAAATTGGGTAACTTAGGAAAAAAATCCAGATAATTCCTAAAGACACCCAAGTTACCATGATTGAATCATGAATCTTGAATCTAAGAAATAGGAAATCTTAGACCAATAACAAGAATGAAAGTTGAATTAGGAATCAAAAATCTCCCAGCACAGAAAAGCCCAACACCACATGGTGTCACTGTTGAATTCTACCAAACAATAAAAAAAAAAAACTTAATGACAATATCAAAATCTTACAAACAATGGACTAAAAGGAATGCATTCAAAATCATGACATGAGGCCGGTACTACCCTGATACCAAAGCAGGTTAAAAACAATACAAGACAAATAATAAATAAATAAATAAATAGTCCCAGAGATGAAAAGTACAGCACAGGGAATAGTCAATAAAATTGTAATAATGTTTTTGGTGACACATGGTGACTACACTTAACATGGTGAACACTGAGTAATGTGTAGAATTGTTGAATCATGTTGTCCACCTGAAACTAATATAACACTGTCTGTTAATTATACTGTAATAAAAATATATTAAAAAAACTACATGGACAAAAAGTAAGTATTGCTACTTGGACTTTTTTTGACATCCATTTGTATGATAAATATTTCTCCACCCCCTCACTTTCAATCTGCAAGTGTCTTTATGTATAAAATGAGTCTTTTGGAGGGAGCATATAAATGGGTCTTTTTTTTTTTTAATTCATTCTGACACTCTATGTCCTTTGAATGGAGCTTTTAGTCCATTTACTCTCAAAGTAATTATTGATAGATATGTATTTATTGCCATTTTATTACCTGTTTTGTCATTGTTTCTGGAGATTTTTTCCACTCAGAGTGCCCTTTAATATTTCTTGCAGGGCTGGTTTAGTGGTCATAAACTCCTTTTGTGTTTGTTTGTCTGGGAAATTATCTCTTCTGAATGATAATCTTGCTGGATAGAATATTCTTGGCTGAAGATTTTTCTGACTCAGCACACTGAATACATCATGCCACTCTCTGCTGGCTTGCCAAGTTTCTGTTGAAAGAACTGCAGCTAGCCTTATGGGTCTTCCCTTGTTAAGTTAAGGACTTTTTTTTTTCTTCCTGCTTTTAGGATTTTTTTGTCACTCTATTTTGCGAATTTAACTATGATATGTCTTGGTGTTGGCCTGCTTTTGTTGATTTTGATGGGAGTTCTCTGTGCCTCCTGGATTTGAATGTCTGTTTCCTTCCCCAGACTAAATAAGTTTTCTGCTATTATTTCTTGAAATAAATTTTCTGCCCCCATTTCCCTCTATTCTTTTTCTGGGACTCTTATAATACAAATGTTATGTTTGATGGAGTCACTGATTTCCCTCAGTCCATTCTCATGTTGCATAGTTCTTTCTCTCTTTTGTTCAGCTTTGTTATTGTCTGTTATTTTAACTTCTATGTCACTAATTCATTCATCTGCTTTTTCCAGCCTGCCATTCATTGCATCAAGCCTGTTTCCAATCTTGTTTATTGCATTCTTCATCACTGACTGGTTCTTTTTTTTAGCTCTTTTATCCCTGTTGTAAGGATCTTACTGATCTCTTCTTTTCCCAAGCCCAGTGAGTATTCTTATGATTTTTGCTTTAAATTCTCCATCAGGCATGTTACGTATACATGTTTCACTTAGATTTCTGGCTGTGGCCTTATCTTGTTCTTTCATTTTGGATAAATTCCTCCACCCTGGCATTTTGTCTAACTTTCTGCCTTCTCTGTGTTAGAAAAGCCAGTTATGTTTCCTGCTCTTGAATGTAATGGCCTTATGAAGAAGAGGTCATGTAGGGCCCAGGGTCTGGCACTTCGGGGGAGTGTCTCTGATGTGTGCTGTGTGCACTCTACTGTTGTGTTTTAATTGCTCTAACCTTCAGGCCAGTCATCTGCGGAGACTCTCCTTGCCTCCTGTGGGCAATGTTTGGTCCCTGGCCTGATTGTGGCAAGTTTTAAATAGGTGTGTTCTGGTCTGCTTGCTAAATGAGACTTGTCACCAACTGTTGCAGAACTGGTCCTTGCTGAACTCTTTAGTTGAGAGATGTGGTGTGGGCAGGGGTTTGTGCTGGTCTTCTGGGGAAGGGCCTACCATACTGGGACTGAGGTGAGATCGACTGAGAAGGGCAGTCCTGCCACAGCACAAGGGGATGGGGCTTGGTATAAGCAAGTTAGGTAGTTTCTTAGCTGAGCTGCTTTCCTCAAGTGGCTCTGTGTTTATGCTGAGGGGTGGGGGAGGGAAATGGTGCCAGCCAGATCCTTTGTTCCTGGAGAGGCATCTCTGTGAATGCTGCCTCTTAGGGACACTCTTCAAGATGAGGGAATAATCTCCCCAAAGTGTACCCCAGGCATTCTTCAGATTGCTGTTTCCATGCTGTCTGCCCCTGAGTTGTTTGCCTGCCTTCCCTCCAGGAACAGCACAGTGCCATCCTGGCTCTATCCCAGCCAAGTCTGTTGACCTTTAAAACTCCAGGTTTTAGAGATGTGGTGTGGGCAGGGGCCTGCAGTAGTCTTCTGGGGGAGGCCCCTTCCAACCTGGGACTGAGGCAAGCTTGACCAAGAAGGGCAGTCCCTCCAGAGCATCTGGGAGTCAAGGAGGGTGGTGTGGGTCCCAGTATAAGTGAGTTAGGCAGTGCCCTCTGGGCTCTATTCCAGCCAAACCCACTGATCTTTAAAATTCCAGGCTTTAAGTCCTGGTGGTTGCAAGAAAATTCAGGCCCTCTTGCTTTCCAAGCCAATGGCTTTGGGGAAATTTTCTCCTTGTGCATTTCTCTGTGTGCTCTTTTCTCTCTCTCACCCTTTTCCTCCCCTCCATAGCACCCATGATCAGTTTCTCCCCTAAACCATGTCTCTGTACTTCCTACCTTCTTCAATGTTGCATCTTCTGTCCCTTTTGTTGTGGAGTTTGTTCTGTCAGCCTTCAGGCTGATTTCTGGGGGTATTTAGGATGATTTGATAGTTATCTAGTTGTGTTCATGGGACAAGAGGAATGTGGGGTCCTCCTACTCTGCTGCCATCTTCCCATTGAGTATTCTTGATTCTTTCATCAAATATTTGTTGACTATGTGCTTGGGTTTATTTCTGAGGTTTCAATTCTGTTCCATTGATCTATTTGTTTTTCTGCCTGTGCCATACTGTTTTATTTCTTTTTATTTTTTTATTTTTGAAAACTCAATTAGCCAATATATACTACATCATTAGTTTTTGATATAATGTTCAATGATTCATTAGTTGTGCATAACACCCAGTGCTCATCACATCACATGCCCTCTTTAATGCTCATCACCCAGTTACCCCATCCCCCAACCCACCTCCCTATCCACAACCTACAGTTTGTTTCCCAGAGTCAAGACTCTCTCATGGTTTGGCTCCCTCTATGATTTCTTCCCTTTCAGTTTCTCCTCCCTTCCCCTATTGTATTCCACATATGAGTGAAACCATATGAAAATTGTCTTTCTCTGCTTGACTTATTTCACTTAGCATAATACCCTCCAGTTCCATCCATGTCAATGTAAATGGTAGGTATTCATCCTTTCTGATGGCTGAGTAATATTCCATTGCATATATGAACCACATCTTCTTTATCCATTCATCTGTTGAAGGACATCTAAGCTCCTTCTACAGTTTGACTATTGTGGACATTGCTGCTATGAACATTGGGGTGCATGTGCCTCTTCTTTTCACTAATCAGTATCTTCAAGGTAAATACCTAGTAATGCAATTGCTGGGTCATGGGGTAGCTCTATTTTTAACTTACTGAGGAAGCTCCATACTGTCTTCCAGATTGGCTGTACCAGCTTGCATTCCCACCAAAACTGTAAGAGGGTTCCCCTTTCTCCACATCCTCACCAACATTTCTTGTTCCCTGTCTTGTACCATACTGTTTTAATTACTATAGCTTTATAGTAGCTTGAAGACAGGAAGTGTGATGCCTCCTACTTTGTTCTTCTTTCTCAAAATTGCTTTGGCTACTCAGGGTTTTTTGTGGGTCTGTACAAATTTTAGATTTCTTTTTTCTACCTCTGTAAAAAATGCCATTGAAATCTTGATAGGGATTGCATTGAATCTATAGATCATTTTTATTTTTATCATGTTTATACTTTTGTAAATGAAATCTTTTTTTAAATTTCATTTTTAAATAATTTGTTGTTAGTGTATAAAAACACCACTGACCTTTTGCATGTTAATTTTGTATCTTGCAATTTTACTGAATTTGTTGATTAGATCTAACAGTTTTTTGGTGACATCTTTAGAATCTTTTATATATAAAATCATGTCATCTGCAAATAGACAATTTACTTCTTCCTTTCAGATTCTGATGGCTTTTATTTCTTTTTCTTAACTTATTGCTCCAACAAAGATTTCCAGTATTATGTTGAATAGGAGTGATGAGAATGGGCACCCTTGTCTTCTTCCTGATCTAAGGTGAAAAACTTTCAACCTTTCACTATTGAGTATGATATTAGCCATGGGCTTATTATATATGGCCTTCATTATGTTGAGTTATGTTCTCTCTATACCTAATATGTTAAGAGTTTTTATAATGAACAGATATTGAATTTTGTCAGATGCTTTTTCTATTTTGATGATCATATGGGTTTTATTATTCCATTTTATTAGTGTGATGTATCACATTGATTGATTTGCATATGTTGGACCATCCTTGCATCAGCTACATAAATCCCACTTGATCATGGTAGATGATCCTTTTAATAGGCTGCTGAATTTAGTAAACTAGTATTTTGTTGAGAATTTTTACATCTATATTCATCAGGGATATTGTTGTATAGTTTTGTTTTCTGTTAGTGCCCTTGTGTAGTTTTGGTATCAGGGTGACACTGTCCTCATAATATCTCCTTTTGATTTTTTTGGAAGAATTTGTGAAGGATAGGTAGTAACTCTTTTTTTAAATGTTTGGTAAAATTCACCAGTGTAGCCATCTGGTCCTGGGCTGTTCTTTTTTGGGAGGTCCCTACTTATAATTTATTTATTCAGACTTTCTATTTTTCCCTGTTTCAGTTTGTATGTTTCTAAGAATATATTTTTTTTGGTTTCTAAGAATTTTTCCATTTTTTCTAGGTTGTCCAGTTTGTTGGTGTATAGTAGTTTATAGCGTTAAATGAGGGCCTGATGGATACTGGGAGAATCAATATCTCATGTGGTGACCTGAGGGATTAAAGGCAAGATGAGAGAAAGAAAGAGAGGGAAGAAAGGACATAGAGGCCTCATCTAGTGTTTGCCTTCCACCAGACACTGTAGCAGAATACTTCAAAAGACTTCTGTCCTATTTCTTTTCGTTTTTTAAAGATTTTATTTATTTATTTGACAGAGAGGGACACAGCAAGAGAGGGAACACAAGCAGGGGAAGTGGGAGAGGGAGAAACAGGCTTCCAGCTGAGCAAGGAGCCTGATGCAGGGCTTGATCCCAGGACCCTAGGATCATGACCTGCGCCAAAGGCAAGACGCTTAATGACTGAGCCACCCAGGCACCCTTGTCCTGTCTACTTCTTACTGCCAACTTTGCAAGCTAAAATGTATGTGGATGCCTACTGTAATGTAGGATAGCAAAAAAGACATGAAGAGATAGGCACCCTTGGCCAACATCTGGATGTGTACCCTTGGGCCTCAACTTCCCTAACTGTACCCTAAAGAGCTTGGAGTATATGCCCTTTGAAAACTTATTTGAGGATTTGGCCTGTGAATGGAAGTAGCAACTATCATTGTTGTGGTTATTTACCTTGTCCCTTTAGCTCATGAGGTTTCCCTGGTGACTGGGCTTTTGAAAGCGTGTAGTATTCTTTATCTCTTGCTGTGTTACAAAATACCTTAAAAGTGCTACAAAAATGAGATAAACATTTATTATCTCACACAATTTGTGTGGATCAGGAATTCAGTAGTGACTTAGTTGGGTGGTTCTGTTTTGGGGGCCTGTAATGAAGTTTCAGTCAAGATTTTGGCCAGGGCTTTAGTCATCTGAAGCTTTATTAGAGCTGGAAGATCTGCTTCCAAGATGGTTCTCTCACTTGAATAGCAAACTAATGTTAGTTGTTGTTCAGAGCTCTCAGTTTTTCACCATATGAGCCTCTTTATGGGGCTACTTGAGTGTCTTCATGACACAGCACCTGGATTTTCACAGAATAAGTGACCCAAGAGAGACCCGTGATAGAAACTGTAATGTCTTCTATGATCTAGCCTCAGAAGTCACGTTTTCCACATTATCCTATTTGTTAAAAAGGTCAACATTGCACAAGATTGGGACTACAGAAGGGTACAAATACCAGGAGGAAAGAATTATTGGGGGCTTTCTTGGATGCTAACTACCACATATACCATGCCGGTTTCATGACTATTTGTGTCTTTCTGGTGTCTGTCCTTCTGCTCTTTAATACAGGGTCATTATACATAATTGTGTTGTTGGGCTCCTGACTAAGTGGAAAAGAGAGTGATGAGATAGATCCTGAGCTCCAGTTACCAAGTTTTGTACTTGCAGGGTTGCATTATCCCAAAGGATGTGTGCCTTCTTCTAATTTTCATTAGGGTACCATCTGAGATATTTGAGCCAAATATCAGTCAGACTTGCCTACCTAATTCTATCAAAAACCTTGCTTTGACCTGCCCTTGACCACATCCCATTCTCACCCCTAGTTCTTACCTCAGATTGCCAGTTTTGCTGTTTGTCTTCTCTCCCAAACTTCCCATTGTTCACCTTTCCCCAGTGAAGCTTCTAGTTTGTTATCTAGAGTCCTGTGCTTCTCAAACACTTATTTGCCTAGAAATCCCTGGAAATCTTGTTTAAATGAAAATTTCATTTCAGCCTGTCTTCATTCCTACCATGCCCATCTGTTGGTCCATAGATCACACTTTGAGTAGCAAGAGTCTAGAGCCTGCCATGGGCTTCCTGCAGGTTTGCCCACTTTGGGACAGAGAATAACAGTAACAACAATAATAATAATAGGAACTTCCTGATGATAATGTCAGGAAATTTTTTAAACATGATACAAAGACTAACTCATTTAATTCTGAAAATAACCCCATGAGGTATGTCTGTTGTCTTAACTCCCATTTTTATATAGGAGAAAACTAAGGCACAGATCAGCCAAGCTCTTTTATGGGGAAATACGCAGTGGCTTCTCCAAGGACATCCAGCTAGTGATGGTAGAGCCAGGATTCTAATTCAGGTGCTCTGGCACCAGAGTCCTTGCTCCAAACTTCATCATTACATTGTCTCTTGTTTAATCACTTACATTTGCCTGGACTGTGTTAGGGGTTTTCTACATAGTCTCTCATTTAATCACTATGAGCTAGGCAATGTTGTTCCATTTTATAAATATGCTTAAGTAATTTACTCAAGATCACATAGCCCAGAAAATTGCCACAAGAATCAAATCCATAGCTGTATGACTCCAAAACTCACACATGAATTTGTTTCAGAACACCTCCCTTACCTACTTGTCAAGGTGCCAGAAATTTGAGACTTTTTAGTCACTTAAGGTCCCTTACTCAAAGTAATTCCCCTCATGGGAGAACAAACAGTTTATGCTCTCAACTGAATGAATATACAATGCTGCTTAGAGAAGCCAGTGCTTTATTTATTTATTTATTTATTTATTTACTACTTACTTACTTAATTTATTATGTTAGTCACCATACAGTACTTCATTAGTTTTTGATGTAGTGTTCCATTATTCTTTGTGTATAACACCCAGTGCTCATTGCAATATGTGCCTTCCTTAATACTCATCACCGGGCTAACCCATCCCCCCACACCCTCCCCTCTGAAACCCTCAGTTTGTTTCCCGGAGTCCATAGTCTCTCATGGTTTGTCTCTCCCTCTGATTTACCACCCCCCTTCATTTTTCCCTTCCTTCTCCTAAAACCAGTGCTTTCTAAGAGTGAGGGGGATGGTCCCAGGGCCCAGGCCCTGCATACAGAGGTGGAGTGAATGGTTTGGAAAGAAGCAGAATAAATGTCATTGGCAAACTGTGAAGTCTTTACAGTTTTTCTAGGTCCTTTGAAAATCCTGGGAGGGTGTGGGATTATGGAGAGAGTAGTGTTGTATGGGCCTCTTTGAAGACACATTGTTGTTTGGGGAAAGTGAGTCAGAGCCCTGCCAGGCAATGTTTTCCTAGCCTGGTCAGGAAGGTGAACTGACATCCTGTGGTGGGGACTAAAAAGCCCAAGGAAACTCCCTTGAGCCTCTCAACAGAAAGCATTTTGAGATACCCCAAGATACCCTGGAGGCTCCTTGTACCCAGTGCCCCCCAGATTGAGTTCCCCAAATCTCCCTCATCCACATCTCCCTTCCTCAGACCTGGCAGAACTCTTGATTCTTTGTCTGCCTCAGCTCTTAAAAGTTAGTCTCCCTTATCTGCCCCCACCCTTCCCACCAGGCTGAAATCACACCACTCTTCTCAACTCTTTATGTTCATTCCCTTGTTTACTGAGACCTGCAAATTTTTCAGGAGGGAGCTAGACCTTATTTCCACAGAAAAGAATCAGAATGCTAAATTCACAGAATGTAAGATGCTGAACCTTCTGGGTGAGAAAACATGAAGACTGCCATTTCCTTCTATTCCCAACAAGGAACAAGTAATGGGGGTCTCTATGGGAGGAACATAGCAGTGGGAAGCAGAAGGCCTGGGAATATTTCCTGGTTCTCCCCACTACTAGGCTGTGTGAATTTGGGTGCATTCTTTCTCCTCTCTGAGCCTCAGTTGCCCCATCTGAAACCTGAAAGGATGGGGTTAGATGGTGTCTGAGAGCTCATGCTGCTCTCACATTCTGTGCCTTATATTTCCTGGGAGATGTAAGTCATTGAGAACAATAACAGCAACAATAAGAATAACTAACATTAATTGAGCACTTAATATGTGCTAGGCACTGTTATAAATGCTTTAGATATATATTCACTGAATTAATTAGTATTAGTAAACTTAATAGTGAGGATTGTATTCTATGAGGTAGATATTATTATCACCATTTTACACATATGTAAACTAAGGTACAGAGAAATTAAATAATCAACATGACACAGCTAGTGAGAAGAGGATATCCTCGCACAATAATTGTACTGAAGGCCCAGAAAGGGAAGTTCCGGGAAGAGGCTGTGCCTCCATTTATCACCCACCCTCTTTAGTTTCAGTTTCTTTTTCATTCTCTCTTGTAGTATGCTTTGGTCTACTTCAGACCCCAATAGCCAAAGACCAAATCAGTCAACATTCTTTACACTTAAGAGTCCAGTAAACCCCAAGGACTTGGAGAGAAGGGGATTGCATGACAGGAGGTAGTTCCTTCCATCTATCACAGTACCAGATGGTTTTCCTTTAGAACAGAGGAGCTAGGGATTAGAATCATGGAGGTCTGGGAAAACAAGGCCAAGGAAAAAAGGATGTGCAGATTCTGGTGTTCTGGCATTTGCCCTTAACACTATGAGGAAGATGATAGTTTTTTGTATAACTGGACATTCTTTAAAAAAAACATACAGCTGCTTCCCCCAGGGGCCATTATCTATACACTGAGCTGAGCTTCAGTTTTGCTTCCTTTACTTTTTATGGTAGCATCAAACCCAGCAGAGGAGGAAAGTGCTTGGAGAGAGTAGTGTTCCCAAGTAATAACAAGCTTCAGGGTCTAAGAATGGCAATCCTTCCACCCTTATCTCTGTCCCAGTCTGGAGGACTTCTAGGAACTGGGTCTATTGAGGCTACTGTAGGGCATATTTGTGTTCACCCCTATAGATGGGGCCTGTTTAGTCTGGTCAGGTTACATTAACAGGATACCATAAACTGCATGGCTTTTAAACAACACACATTTATTTCTTACAATCTTGGATCCTGGGAAGTCCGTCAGGGCACCAACAGATTTGGTGTCTGATGAGAGCTCACTTCCTGGTTTATAAATGGCCATCTTTTCTCTGTATTCTTACATGGTGAAGGGGCAAGAGAGCTCTCTGGAGTTTCTTTTATAAGGGCATGAATACCATTCATTTGGACTCCACTGCCAAAACTTAATCACCTCATAAAGGCCCCACCTCAAAATACCATTATATTGAGGATTAGTTTTAACATATTAATTTTGGAAGAACACAGACAGCTCTAATTCTATTGATTAAAGAAAATAGATCAGGGCACCTGGGTGGCTCAGTCGTTAAGTGTCTGCCTTCGGCTCAGGTCATGATCTTAGCGTCCTGGGATCGAGCCCTGCATTGGGCTCCCTGCTCAGCGGGAAGCCTGCTTCTCCCTCTCCCACTCCCCCTGCTTGTGTTCCCTCTTCTGCTGTGTCTCTCTCTGTCAAATAAATAAAAAAGAAAATATTTAAAAAAAATAGATGTTTTCTGAACATCTGCCCTGTGACAAGCTTTGGACATCAGTGATGTAGATATCACAGTTATTTCCCTTCAGGAAATCAGTTTACATCCTAACAGAAAAATAATAAGTCGCCATGATTAGTGGTTTAACAGAAGGGGAGAAAAGTGCTCTGGCAGCACAGAAGAAATAAAGATTAATTCTGAAAGTCTCTGTACTAATAGAGGGCTTCCCAGAAGAGGGGACATTTTAGAGAAATCCTAAAACATAACTAGTACTTTGACAGGAATGAAAGTGGAAGGTATTGCTGGAAAGACAGCATGAACCAGGCCCTAGAGATATGAAGGTACATAGCATGTTTGGAGACTAGAGTTATGCAGAGTGGCTAGAATATGAGATAAAAGTATAGGAAAGGGAATGAAAAGAGATGGGCCTGAAGTAGAAAAGGGCCAGATTACAAAGTTTCTTGGATGAAGATTTTTTAATCACAAGAGATTTTTAAAATCTAGTTTGGAGGCAACTGAAGCTGAAGAAAAGTTTTAAGCAAAAGAATGAATGGATAATATAGTAATAATAATAATAATAATCATTTATCAAAAGATAACTATATGCCAGGACTTGTACTAAGTACTTTATGCATATTTTGTGTTATTTAATACCACAACTACCTTATGAGATGTATAGAATGAGAGACTGGTTCCATTTTGTGACTGAGGGCACAGAGCAGTTTAGGTAACTGTGTAAGTCAAACTGTTCAGTTTTGGAGCTTTCCATACATCCACTGCCCTTATGAATGGTCTGAGGCCAGTTCCAGGAAACTCATAAAACCTGAGCTCATCTTCATTTGGTTTTCCTCTCTGGGCATGAAATGAGAGTGTCTGAGAAAATCAAGATCTTGCTAGGATCTGGTATAGAGGGGCCCTGCCTTGTCCAATTCAGTTTTTCATGCTTGCTCCAGGCCTGAGTGCCAGAACTTGGCTGTTGTGGAAGACTCCCCTGAGGGTTAGAGAGCATGCTCTGTAGTCTTACCTCTGCCATTCACCTGGGCACACCTCCTACACTCTCCAGGCCTCAGGCTCATCACTTGTGATCAATAGGAGGGGGGGAATCATTCTTTCAGTAAGTGTTTACTTAACACCTACTATGTGCCATTCACTGTTCTGGGAGCTGGAGGTATAGTGGTGAATAAGATGGAGTCATGAAGCTAACATTCTAGTGGTGAAAAAAATAAACAAAGAAATGGTGATTTTAAATGGTAATGAGAACAATAAAGAAAGCAAAATGGGTGATGTGATTACAGTGTGACTAGGCAAAGGATGCAGCACTGGTAGAGTGAACAGGGAGGGCTTCTATAAAGAGTTAACATTTCAGCTGAGACCTGAAGGAAGAAAAAAAAATCCAGTGGCTCATAGTAAAGACAGAACATCCCAGATAATGAAAACAGCAAATACAAAGTCCCAGAGGTAGGAACTACCTTTGTGTGCTTGAAAGACAGAAGGATGGTGGGGTTGGTATGTAGTTAAGCATGTAAAACTTGAGTATAAAAGTCAAAGAGACAGGGACTAGATCATATGTGGATTTCTAAGCCACAGAAAGGAGTTTGGATTCATTCTAAATGTGATAGGAAACTATTAGGGGGTTTTAAGTAAAGGCATGACATAATCTGATGCAGGTTTTTAAACATGATGTCTCTGGTTGTAGGATGGAGAATGCTTGTAGCGGTGGAAGTGCTATGATTAAGCGATTGTACTAATCCATATGAGATATGATTGGTGGTTCATACTAGCGTTAGTGGAGGAAGAGATGCATGATTGGATTTGGGATATGTTCTGGAGACAGAATTGCTAGGATTTGTTGATGGCTTAGAAATTGGGAGAGAGCTGAGAGAAAGAGATAACTCAAAGATGACTCTTAGGTTTGGGATTTTTGTGCAGTAAGACTGATGTATGTGTTATTTCCTGAAATGAGAAAAAAACCTGGTGAGGAAGCAGTGTAACCGATGGACTCTGGATCCAGGCTGCCTAGCTTCAAATCTCAGTGCTGTAGTTTGTAGCCTCGGAAAAGTTATTTAACCTCTCTGGACCACAGTTTCCCCATTTGCTATGAACAATGGGGTATAGGTGCCCCATATTTTCACTACACTTGTATCTTTGGGGTACATACCCAGTAGTGCAATTGCTGGGTAACTGGGTAACTCTATTTTTAACTTTCTGAGAAAACTCCATACTGTTTTCCAGAGTGGCTGTACCAGCTTGTGTTCCCACCAACAGTGTAAGAGGATTCCCCTTTCTCCACATCCTCACCAACATTTGCTGTTACCTGTTTTGTTAATATTAGCCATTCTGACTGGTGTAAGGTGGTATCTCTTTGAGTTTTTGATTTGTATTTCCCTGATGGCAAGTGATGTGGGTCATTTTTTCATGTGTCTGTTGGCCATTTGTATGTCTTCCTTGGAAAAATATTAGTTCATGTCTTCTGCCCAATTCTTGACTGGATTGTTTGTTTTTTGGGTGTTGAGTTTGAGAAGTTCTTTATAGATCCTGGATACCAGGCTTTTATCTGTTATGTCATTTGCAAATATTTTCTCCTATCCTGTAGCTTGCTTTTTAGTTTTGTTGACTGTTTCCTTTGCCATGCAGAAGCTTTTTATCTTGATGAAGTCCCAATAGTTCATTTTTGCTTTTAGAGACATGTCTTGCAAGAAGTTGCTGTAGCCTAGGTTGAAGAGGTTACTGCCTTTGTTCTTCTCTAGGATTTTGATGAATTCTTTCTCACATTTAGGTCTTTCATCCATTTTGAGTTTATCTTTGTGTGTGGTGTAAGAGAATGGTCCAGTTTCATTCTTCTACATGTGCTATCCAATTTTCCCAGCACCATGTATTGAAGGCCTATCTTTTTTCCATTGGATATTCTTTCCTGCTTTGTCAAGATTAGTTGACCATAGAGTTAAGGGTCCTTTTCTGGGCTCTCTATTCTGTTCCACTGACCTATGTGTGTGTTTTTGTGCCAGTACCATGCTGTCTTGACGATCACAGCTTTGTATTATAGTTTGAAGTCAGGCATTGTGATACCTCTATCTTTGGTTTTCTTTTTCAACATTCCTCTGGCAATTTGGGGTCCTGTTCTATATAAATTTTAGGATTGTTTTCTTCAGCTCTGTGAAAGATGTCAGTGGTATTTTGATAGATATTGCATTGAATGTGTAGATTGCTCTGGGCAGCATAGACATTTTCACAATGCTTAATTTTCCAATCCATGAGCATGGAATGTTTTTCCATTTCTTTGTGTCTTCCTCAATTTCTTTCATAAATGTTCTGTAGTTTACAGAGTATAGATATTTTATCTCTTTAGTTAGGTTTATTCCTAGGTATCTAATGGTTTTTGGTCCTATTGTAAATGGAAATGATTCCTTAATTTCTCTTTCTTCAATTACATTGTTAGTGTATAGAAATGCCACTGATTTCTGTGCATTGATTTTCTATCCTGCCACATTGCTTAATTGCTATATGAGTTCTAGCAATTTGGGTTGGAGTCTTTTGGGTTTTCCATATAAAGTAACATGTCATCTGTGAAAAGAGAGAATTTGACTTCTTCTTTGCCAATTGGATGCCTTTTATTTCTTTTTTTTTGTCTGATTGCTGAGGCTAGGACTTCTAGTACTATGTTGACCAACAGTGGTGAGATTGGGCATCCTTGTCATGTTCCTGACCTTAAGGGAAAAGCTCTCAGTTTTTCCCCATTGAGGATGATAATCACTGTGGCCTTTTCGTAGATGACTTTTATGCTATTGAGGTATGTTTCCTCTATCCCTACACTCTGAAGTGTTTTAATCAGGAAAGGATGCTATATTTTGTCAAATGCTTTTTCTGCATCAATTGAGAGGATCATATGGTTCTTGTCCTTTCTTTTATTAGTGTGATGTATCGTGTTGATTGATTTGTGAATGTTGACCCACCCTTGCATCCCAGGAATGACTCCCACCTGGTTGTGGTGAATAATCCTTTTAATGTACTGTTGGATCCTATTGACTAGGATCTTGTTGAGTATTTTGGCATCCATGTTCATCAGGGATATTGGTCTGTAATTCTCCTTTTGGATGGGTTCTTTGGATTTGGGATCAAGGTAATGGTTGCTTCATAGAACAAGTTTGGAAGTTTTCCTTCCATTTCTATTTTTTTAATTTAATTTTTTTATATTATGTTAGTCATCATACAATACATCATTAGTTTTTGATGTAATGATCCACGATTCATTGTTTTCATATAATACCCAGTGCTCCATGCAGTATGTGCCCTCCTTAATATGGATCAGTGGGCTAACCCAACCCCCACCCCCTTCCCCTCTAAAACCCTGTTTGTTTCTCAGAGTCCATAGTCTCTCATGGTCCATCTCTCCCTCCAATTCTGCCTCCCCTTCATTTTTCCCTTTCTTCTCCTAATGTCCTCCATGCTATTCCTTATGTTCCACAAATAAGTGAAACCAGATGATAATTGACTTTCTCTGCTTGACTTATTTTACTTAGCATAATCTCCTCCAGTCCCATCCATGTTGATATAAAAGTTGGGTATTCCTCCTTTCTGATGGCTGAGTAATATTCCATTGTATATATGGACCACATCTTCTTTATCCATTCATCTGTTGAAGGGCATCTTGGCTCTTTCCACAGTTTGGCTATTGCGGACATTGCTGCTATGAACATTGGGGTGCATATGGCCCTTCTTTTCACTACATCCGTGTCTTTGGGGTAAATACCCAGTAGTGCAATTGCTGTGTCAGAGGGTAGCTCTATTTTTAATTTTTTGAGGAACCTCTGCACTGTTTTCCAAAGTGGCTGTACCAACTCGCATTCCCACCAACAGTATAAGAGGGTTAGCTATTCTCCACAACCTCTCCAACATTTGTTGTTTCTTGCTCTGTCCATTTTTGCCATTCTAACTGGTGTAAGGTGGTATCTCAATGTGGTTTTGATTTGAATTTCCGTGATGGTTAATGATGATGAACATGTGTCTGTTAGCCATTTGTATGTCTTCTGCCCATTTTTTGACTTGATTATTTGTTTTTTGGGTGTTGAGTTTGAGAAGTTCTTAATTGATCTTGGATACCAGCCCTTTATCTGTAGTGTCATTTGCAAATATCTTCTCCCATTCTGTGGGTTGCCTCATTGTTTTGTTGACTGTTTCCTTTGCTGTGCAGAAGCTTTTTATCTTGATTAAGTCACAAAAGTTCATTTTTGCTTTTGTTTCACTAGCCTTTGGAGATGTATCTTGAAAGAAGTTGCTGTGGTTGTCAGAGAGGTTACTGCCTATGTTCTCTTCTAGGATTTTGATGGATTCCTGTCTCACATTGAGGTCTTTCATCCATTTTGAGTTTATCTTTGTGTATGGTGTTAGAGAATGGTCGAGTTTCATTCTTCTGCATGTGACTGTCCAATTTTCCCAGCACCATTTATTATATTTTTTAAACAACTTTAGTAGAATAGGTATTATTTCTTCTTTATTTTTTTTAATTTTATCATGTTTTGTTGGTCACCCTACAATACATCATTAGTTTTTGATGTGGTGATCCACGATCCATTGTTTTCGTATAACACTCAGTGCTCCATGCAGTACATGCCCTCCCTAATACCCATCACCAGCTAACCAATCCCCCCTCCCCCCTAAAACCCTGTTTGTTTCTCAGAGTCCATAGTCTCTCATGGTTCATCTCTCCTTCCGATTTCCAGCCCCCCCCCTTCATTTTTTAAATGTTTGGTAGAATTATCCTGGGAAACCATCTGGCCCTGGACTCGTTTTTTGATTACTGCTTTGATTTCCTCACTGGTTATTGGTCTTTTCATTCTCTACCTCTTCCTGTTTCAGTCTTGGTAGTTTATAAGTTTCTCGGAATGCATCCATTTCTTCCAGATTGCCTAATTTGTTGGCATATAGTTGCTCATAACATGTTCTAACAATTGTATTTCCTTGTTATCAGTCATGATCTCTCCCCTTTCATTCATGATTTTGTTAATCTGTGTCCTTTCTCTTTTCTTTTGGATAAGTCTGGCCAGAGGTTTATAAATCTTATTAATTCTTTCAAAGATCCAGCATTGATCTGTTCTACTGTTCTGGTTTCTATTTTATTGATTTCTGCTCTAATCTTATTATTTCTCTTCTGCTTGGTTTAGGCTTTATTTGTTTTTCTTTCTCCAGGTCCTTTAGGTGTAAGCTTAGTTTGTGTATTTGTGATTTTTCTCATTTTTTGAGAGAGGTTTGGATTGTTATGTACTTCCATCTTAGGACTGACTTTGCTGTATCCCATAGGTTTTGGACCAATGTGTTTTCATTCTCATTAATTTCCAAGAATTGTTTAAGTTCTTCTTTAATTTCCTGGTTGACCCATTCATTCTTTAGTAGGATGCTCTTTAACCTCCATGTGTTTGAATTCCTTCCAAATTTCCTCTTGTGATTGAATTCCAGTTTCAAAGCACTGTGGTCTGAAAATATTCAGGGAATAATCTTAATTTTTTCATATTGGTTGAGACGTGATTTGTGACCCAATATGTGATCTATTCTGGATAAAGTTCCATGTGAACTCGAGAAGAATGAGTATTCTGGTGATTTAGGATGGAATGTTATGTATATATCTGCAAAGTCCATCTGGTTCAGTGTGTCATTCAAATCCGTTGTTTCCTTGTTGATCTCCTGCTTAGATGATCTGTCCATTGTTGTGAGAGGTGTGTTGAAGTCCCCTATTATTAATGTCTTATTATTCATAGGTTTCTTTATTTTGGTTATTAATTGTTTTATATAATTGGTGCGCCCACATTGGGGGCATAAATATTTTTAATTGTTATATCTTCCTTTTGGATAGACCCTTTAAGTATGACATAGTGTCCTTCTACATCTCTTACTACAGTCTTTGGTTTAAAATCTAATTTGTTTGATATGAGGATTGCTACCCCATCTCTTTTTGAAGTCCATTAGCATTTTAAATGGTTCTCCATCCCTTCATTTTCAGTCCCGAGGTGTCTTTGGGTCTAAAATGAGTATCCTGTAGTCAGCATATGGATGGCTCTTGATTTTTTATCCAATCCTATACCCTGTGTCTTTTTTATTGGAGCATTCAGCCCATTTACATTTACAGTAACTATTGAAAGATATGAATTTAGTGCCATTGTATTGCCTGTAAAGTCCCTGTTTCTGTAGATTCTATCTGTTTCTTTCTGGTCTATCTTACTCTTGGGGTCTCTGTCCACTTACAGAATTCCCCTTAATATTTCTTTTGGTGGTGGCTTGGTGGTCACATATTCTTTCAGTTTCTGTCTGTCCTGGAAGATCTTTGTCTCTCCTTCCATTTGAATGATAGCCTTGCTTGATAAAGTATTGTTGACTGCATAGTCTTTCATTTAGTACCTTGAATATATCATGCCAGCTCTTTCTGGCTTGCCAGTTTTCTGTGGATAGCTCTGATGTTATCCTGATATTCCCCCCTCTTTACCTAAGTTCTCCCTAGGTGTTCTCAGGATATCTTTTTGGCTCTATGAATTGCAAGCTATCACTATTATATCTTCAGGTGTTGATCTATTTTCATTGATTTTTGGAGGGGTCCTCTCTGCCTCTTGGACATAGATGCTTTCTTCCTTCTGCAGATTAGGGAAGTTCTCAACCATGATTTACTCAAATATAGCCCTCTCTCTCTCCTCCTCCTCTGGGATCCCACTAATATGGACATTGGTTTGTTTCAAGGCATCATTAATTTCTCAAAACCTTTCTTCATGTGCTATTAGTTGTCTTTCTCTCTTTTCCTCAATTTCTTCCTTTCTATCAGCCTGTCCTCTAGATCACTTATTTTCTCTTCTCCTCCATTCACCCTAGCTGTTAGAGCATCCAGTTTAGACTGCATCTCATGCATAGCACTTTTAAGTTCGGCCTGATTGATCTCATTTCCTCCCTTAGAGATTCTGCTTTGTCATATATGCATTTACAAGCCTCGCAATTAACTTTATATTTGCCACCATGAATTCCATCTCTGACATCTTACTTATATCCATATTGATTATCCTTGTGGCAGAAGACATTGCCTCTGGGTCTTTTCTCTGTTGTTAGTTCTTCCTTCTAGTCATTCTTCCCAGGGAAGGATGGGTAACAGAATGAACTGAGTCTAAAATATCAACCACAACCCAAGCAAAATGCCCCCTAGAAAAAATCCGAAGTGGTCGGAAGCTACCACAGAAAAGCACATGATACCAAATTGCAGCAAAACTATATAAAAAAAGGTGGAGGGTAAGAGAGACTGTAATCTCACAGGGTGGACAAAGCAGGGTGATCTGCTTGTTCCTGATTGAATTTTGGTGTGTTAGATGACACTACATCCCCAAATTGCAAAGAAAGAAACTTATATTTATATAAAAATAAAATTGAATAGACAAAAAACGACTAGAATGAAGCATATATTTTTAAAATGTAGACATAAAAAAATAAAAGCTAAAAAGTGACTTAAAAACACAAGTTGGTAAAATCAGAATCTTGTTGAAATGGGGAAATGGTAAAGAAAAAAAAAGAAATGGAAGGATAAACGAGTTCTGAAGAAACACCTAAAGCTCAATATGCTCTTTTCCCCTGGTGCTGGTGTTTTACAATCTTATGGGATCTATAAGCTTGTCATTCACCTGTTTTTCCATCTGTCTTCTGGGAGAGGGGACTGCTGTGCTGCTTCTCAAGTATCTTTGCCTGGGCGGAGTTGCCCTACCCCTTGACAGGGGGATGGGCTTAATGTAAGCTGGTCCTCTGTGTGGCTTTTGTTCCCTGGTAGCCTTCTGTGCCTCTTCCGAGAGTCAGAGAAAAAATGGCTGTGACTGCATCTCCTGCCCAGAGCCACAAAATCGCCATCCGCCCTCTTGAATAAACCCTCCTGGTCAAAACATCTCCCCTTCTGTGTGCACCAATCTCTGGAGACTATCTTGGTTTCATACCCTCTGCAATTCCTGGGGCGGGGGGGAAGCAGTACCGCCAGCGTCTCTGCACTCTGTGTCTTTGGGACTGTGAGGAGTTGTGGGCTCCACACACATCCTGCTCTGCTGCTCCCATATCATGGCTGGGTGTCACCCTACTGTCTTTTCCAGGGCCACTAGCGCCCTGAGAGCTGCTGCCTTGTCATGCACACAGCCTCTGTGTGCACCAAGCTCCACAGACTCTTGCAGGTTGTGTCCACTGTAATTCTCCCTAGAGGATTCCCAGGGACCTGAGAGTGTCTCTGTGCTTTGTATCTTTGGGACTGCAAGCATTTGTGTGCTCCCCTGTGCACCCTGCTTTGCTGCTTCCAGTTCACAGCTGGGTGTTGCCCTACTGTCCTTTCCAGGTCTGTTGCCACCCTGAGAGTTATTGCCTGGTCATGGACACAGCTGTTTCATCCCTCCCAGGGAATGGTAACTGCCCACACATTCCAGTACTTTTCAGGGTGCTCAGGAAAAGAGTGGTCTCCTTACTGGCCGGGCTCACGGTTTATGGCAACTGGAGCTGAGAGTCCCTCCTGGGCTCACTGACCATAACCAATTTCCCTGTTCCACTGCTTGGCCTCTCTATCAGTTCAGGCACCCCTGTTCTTTCTGTGTCTCCTGCAATCCCGAGACCACAGTGACCCATCTAGAATTCTGCCTTTTTCATCCCCTGAGCACTTTTCAGAAAGGGAAGTCTCTCACTGAGCATATTTCTAAGGGTTCTGAGTTTGTGCTCTGGTGTTATATCACCTTCTGGTAGCTGGATTATGGAGGCTCCCTCCCCTTTCTTTTTATCTTCCAATATTTTCCTACCTTGCAAAAAGCAGTCTTTTTTTCTGCTTGTAGATTTCCAGATATATTTTCTTACATATCAGGTTGAATTCATGGGTGTTCAGATGTTTTGATAGCTATCCAGCTAAATTCAAGTGACCAGATGAAATGAGGTCCCCTACCCTTCTGCTATCTTGCTTCCCTCTCCTAGATTGCAACTTTCTGATTCAATTCTTTTTTATGGCTAATATTCCATTGTATGTATGTGTATGTGTGTGTATATATATATACATCAGATTTTTTATTCTTATTTTAATTACAGTATGGTTATCATACAGTGTTATATTAGTTTCAAGTGTACAATATAGTGATTAAACAATTCCATACATCACCCAGTGCTCATCAAGATAATTGCCCTCTTTAATCCCCATTACCTATTTCACCCATCCCCTTACCCATCTCTCCTCTGCTAACCATCAGTTTGTTCTCTATAGTTAAGGGTCTTTTTCTTGGTTTGTCTTTCTCTCTTTCTCTCTCTCTGTCCCTGTCTCTCTCTCTCTCTCTTTTATCCCTTTGTTCCTTTGTTTTGTTTCCTAAATTCCACATATGAGTGAAATCATATGGTATTTCTTTCTCTGACTGACTTATTTCACATAGTATTATACTCTTTAGCTCCATCCATATCATTGCAAATGGCAAGATTTCCTTCTTTTCTTATGGCCGATTAATATTCCATTGTGTATATATATATACATATATGTACATATTAATACCATTATATATATACCATATTTTCTTTATTCGTTCATCTATAGATGAATACTTGGGTTGCTTCCATAATTGGGCTATTGTAAATAATACTGTTACAAACATAATGTACATGTATCACTTTGAACTAATGGTTTTGTATTTTGGGGGTAAATACTGTGGATCATAGGGTAGTTCAATTTTTAACTTTTTGAGAAACCTCCGTTTTTATTTTCCAGAGCGGCTTCACCACTTTGCATTCCTACCCAGAGTGCATAACTGTTCCTTTTTCTACACATCCTCACCAACACTTGTTGTTTTTTGTGTTTTTGATTTTAGTCATTCTGACAGGTGTGAGGTAATATCTCATTGTAGTTTTGATTTTCATTTCCCTGATGATAAGTGATGTTGAGCATCTTTTTATTTGTGTGTTGGCCATTTGGATGTCTTCTTTCAGGAAATGTCTGTTCATATCTTTTGTCCATTTTTAATTGGATTATTTGTTTTTGGGGTATTGAGTTGCATAAATTCTTCATATATTTTGAATATTAATCCCTAATTGGATATATGATTTGCAAATATCTTCTCCCATTTGATGGGTTGTCTTTTTGTTTTGTTGGTCTAGAGGACATAGTGTTAAGTGAAATGTCAGTCGAGGAAAGAAAAGTACCATATGATTCAAACATATGTGGAATTTAAAAAGCAAAACAAACAAAGAAAAAAGACAAACAAAAGAAACAGACTCATACTATAAGAATAAAACGGAAGTTCTTGGAGGAGGATGAGCAAAATAGGTGATGGGGATTAAGGAAGATATCTGCCATGATAAACACTAGGTGATGTATGGAATTGTTAAATCGCTCTATTGTATACCTGAAGCTAATATAACATGCATGTTAATTATACTTGCACTTTAAAAATAAATTTAAAAAAGAATTTTAAAAATCAATAGCTTAAAGGTAGCTGGAAAACTACATAATACCAGAATAAACACACTTTTAAATAACACGTTAGCCAAAAAGAAGTCTCAAGGAAAATTTACAAATATTTCAAAGTAATGAAAATAAAAATACCACTTGCCAAAATCTGTGGGATGCATCAAAAGTGTTTAGAGGGAAATTCATAGCACTAAGTGACTATGTTTGAAAAAGAAAAAGACCCAAAATTGTTCATCTAACCTTCCACCTTAGCAAACTAGAAAAAGAGCAAATTCAATACAAAGTAAGTAGAAGAAAATAAATAAAAACTATATTAGAAATAAATAAAATTGAAAACAGAAAATCAATAAAGAAAATCAACAAAACCAAGAAGTTGATTCTTTGAAAAGTTCAATAAAATTAATAAATCTTTAGTTAACAAACCAAAAAGAGGAAAAACACAAATTGCTAATACCAGAAATGAAAGGGGCCATCGTTATTGATCCTATGGATATTAAGAGGATAATAAAAGAATATTATGAGCAATTCTATGATCACAAATTTGATAACCTAGATGAAATGGACCAACTTAAAAAAAACAGTCTACCAAAACTTATATAAGGAAAAAAATTGATCATCCAAATAGGCTTTATATCTACTAAAGTAATTAAATGGATTAAGATGGATTTACTATTAAGTTGTGTAAAACGTTTGAGAAAAAAATAGCAATTTTTCTACAATCTCTTCCAGAAAATAGAAGCAGAGTTAATACCCTGTGAGGCCAGCATTAACTTAATACCAAAACCAGAAAAAGACTACAAAGCATGAAATATTAAGACCAAAATCTCTCATAAACATAGATACAAAAATTTTTTAACAAAATATTAGCAAATCAAATCCAACTAATTATCCTAAGAGTTCTTGTCACAAGGATATTTTTTTGTTTCCTTTTATTGTATCTATATGATATTATGGATGTTAATTAAACCTATTTTGATAATCATTTCACAATATAAGTAAATCAAACTATCATGTTGTATACCTTAAATTTACACAATAATGTATGTCAATTATTTCTCAATTAAAAAATGGGAAAAAGAATGTAAAATGCAAATCTATAAAATTCTTAGAATATAACATAGGAGAAAATCTACATGATTTTAGATTTGGGTTTGGAGATGACTTTTTAGATACAGAAACAAAAGTGCAGACCATTATTGGAAGAGGGCAGAGTGTGAGGACCCTAGGCTCACCTCTTCACATGAATACAAGTAGATAACACTCACATCAGTGTAAATAACCCAGAAAATGACCTGAAGATTGGCAGCACAAACTTCACAACTAAATGGAGAGGAGAGGTCACATTAAAGAAGGTAGGAAGGGCAGAGATACTGTAGGGAGTTAAAAGGTCTCACAAGCCAACCATGGGATGAAAGGAGCTGTGGCAGCAGAGAGAGAAGAGATACAGACTATCACACTGGGAAGTCCACACATGGAAGATGAATCCCCATAGCATTTGACTTTGAAAACTAGAGATGTTGAATTTTGAGAGCTCTAACAACCAGTGGGACTTATAGCCTGGAATTTTAAAAATCAGCAGACTCGGCTCTGGGAGAGCTGGGAGGGTGATAGGAAGCAGTCCCAGCCCTTAAAGAGACAGCACAACAAAAAGCCCACAGAGATACAGTATACAAGCAGCAGTTTGAAAAATGTCTGAAGCATATGGGAGGGAGAGTTATTTATTAATCATAGAGCATATCTCCGAGGGACAGAGATTACTGGGAGACTTCTCCAGGAACAAAGGAGCTGGCAGGTGCCATTTCCATCCCATATCCCTCAGCATAAACACACACCATCTGTGGAAACCAGCGTTTTGCCAGCATTCACTACTTAACTTGCTTACACCACACCCAGCCCCCTCCAAGCCAGGCTTGCCTCAGTCCTGATGCTGCAGATCCCACTCCCCAGAAGACCAACACAAATCTTGCCAACATTTCATCTCCAGACAGTACACTTTTTCTAGCAACAGTGGTAGTGGTCAGACATCTCCCAGAGACCAAGCACACTTTGTTAAAACTGTGCGCCTTACTCAGGCAAGTATTGCAGATTGGACCCACCAAGCCCCAGTCTCTGCAGCAGAGACACATCCCCTCTGGCAAAGGACCAGCACCACCTTGTAAGAGTGCACACTCATCCCACTACTTTCTAGAGCAGGAGATGTAGCTTACTTTCCTAACACATAGAAAAGTACACAGAGAGTTAGACAAAATGAGGAGACAGAGGAATATATCCTAGATGAAAGAACAGGACAAAAATTACAGCAAGAACTTAAGTGAATGGAGATAAGTAATATGCCTGATAAAGAATTTAAAGTAATGATCATAAAGATACACACTAGACATGAGAAAACAGTAGAGGGCATCAGTGAGACCCTTAACAAAGAGATTTTAAAAAAGAACCAATCAGACATGAAGAACACAATAAATGAAATTAAAAATAAAATAGATGAAATAAATAGCAGAATAAAAAAAGGAGAAAAATGAATCAGTGATCTTGAGGACAGGTAATGGAAAGTAATCAAGCTGACAAGTAAGAAAAATTATGCAAAATGAGAATAGACTCAGTGATTCCATCAAGCATAAAAACATTCACATTATAGGAATCCCAGAAGAGAGAGAGAAAAGGGGGCAGATAGTTTATTTGCAGAAATAATAACTAAAAACTTCCTACATCTGGAGAAGGAAACAGAAAATCAGATTCAAGTGGCACAGTGATCCTCCAACAAAATGAACTCAAGGAGGTCAAAACCAAGATGAATAGTAATTAAAATGGCAAAAAATAGTGATACAGAATTTTAAAAGCAACAAGAGAAAAGAAAACAATTACATGTAAGGGAAAGCCCATATCAGCAGATTTTTTAACAGAAAGTTTGCAGGCCAGAAGAAAGTGGCATGATATACTCAAAGTTCTGAAAGGAAAAAAATCTTAAGACAAGAGTACTCTATCCAATGAGGATAAGTGTATCATTCAAAATAGAAGGATAAATAAGGAATTTCCCAAACAAAAGTTAAAAGAATTCATGACCACTAAACCAGCCCTAAAAAATGTTAAAGAGGACTCTTTGAGTGGAAAGGAAAGACCATAAATAAGAGTAAGGAAAGTAGGAAGAACAAAAGCAATAAAAATAAGTATATCTGTAAAAATCAGTAAGGGGACTCACAAAATAAAAGGATGTAAAATATGACACCATGTACTTAAAACGTGGGGGTGAGAGGAGTAAAGAATGGGTTCAGGGGTGCATGGGTGGCTCAGTCGGTTAAGCATCTGCCTTTGGCTCAGGTCATGATCCCAGAGTCCTGGGAGCGAGCCCTGCATTGGGCTCCCTGCTCAGCGGGAAGCCTGCTTCTCCCTCTCCCTCTGCCATTCCCCCTCCTTGTGCTCTCTCTCTCTCTGTCAAATAAATAAATAAAATCTTTAAAAAAAAGAATGGGTTCAAACATAAGCAACCATCAACTTAATATAGTCTGCTATATGCAGAAGATGTTATACACAAACCTAATGGAAACCACAAATCAAAAGCCAGTAATAGATATGCAAAAAAATAAAGAGAAAGGGATCTAAGTATATCACTAAAGCAAACCAACTTATGGTGAAAGAAGAGAGCGAGGGAAGAAAGGAACAGAGAAGATCTACAAAACAACCACAAAGCAACAAATGGCAATGAAAATACCTATTAATAATTAATTTGAAAGTAAATGGGATAAATGCTCCAATAAAAAACCATAGAGTGATCAAATGGATGAAAAAAAAAAAAAAAGCCCCTTCTATATACTGCCTACCAGAGACTATTTCAGATGAAAAGAAACATGCACATTGAAAGTGAGGGGATGGAGAAAAAATTATCATGAAAATGACTGTGAAAAAGCCAGGGTAGCATTACTTATATGACAGAAGGCAGATGCTCAGCTCAACTGACTGAGCCACTCAGGCACCCAGACAAAATAAACTTTAAAATAGACTGTAACAGGGCACCTGGGTGGCTCAGTTGGTTAAGTGACTGCCTTCAGCTCAGGTCATGATCCTGGAGTCCCGGGATCGAGTCCCACATCGGGCTCCCTGTTTGGCGGGGAGTCTGCTTCTCCCTCTGACCCTCTGCCCTCTCGTGCTTTCTATCTCTCATTCTCTCTCTCTGAAATAAATAAATAAAATTAAAAAATAAAATAAAATAAAATAGACTGTAACAAAAGACAAAGAAGGGCACTATACAATCATTAAAGGAAAAATACAAGAAGTTATAACAATTGTAAATATTTATGCACCCAACACAGGAGCACCCAAATACATAAGACAATAACAAATATAAAGTAACTAATCCATAGTAATATGAAAACAGTAATGGACTTTAACACCCCCCTTACATCAATGGACAGATCATCTAAGCAGAAAATCAACAAGGAGATAATAGCTTTGAATGACACACTGGATCAGATTATTTAATGCATTTATTCAGAACATTCCATCTTAAAAGAGTAGAATACACATTCTTTTCAAGTGCATGATGAACATTCTCCAGAATAGAGCACATATTGAGTAACAAAACAAGTCCCAACAAATTAAAAAGATGGAAGTTATACCATGCATCTTTTGTGACCACAAAACAAGGAAAGTAGAAATCAACCACAAGAAAAAATCTGGAAAGAGCAAAAATACATGGAGGTTAATTAATATGCTACTGAACAATGAATGAGTCAACAAAATATCAAAAAAGAAATAAAAAACAAAAATGGAGAAAAATGAAAATAAAACTGCAATGGTCCAAAACTTTTTGGATACAGTAAAAGAGGTTCTAAGAGAGAACTTTATAACAACACAGGCATACAGCAAGAAGCAAGAAAAATCTCAAATAAGCAACCTAAACCTCACACTTAAAGGAGCTATTAGAAGTGAAACAAACACAGCCCCAAACAGCAGAAGAAAAGGAATAATAAAGATTAGTGCAGAGATAAATAACATGGAAACAAACAAACAAACAAACAAAAACCGACAATAAATCAATGAAACCAGGAGCTGTTTTTTTTTTAAAAAACAATTAATAAAATTGATAAACCTCTAGCCAGATTCATCAATAAAAAGAGAGAGGAGTCAAATGAACAAAATCAAAAATTAAAGAGAAGAAATAGCAACTGACACTTTAGAAATACAAAGAAACATAAGAGAATATTTTGAGAAATTATGTGCCAATAAACTGGACAACCTAGAAAAAAATGGATAAATTCATATAAATTCATATAAATACCTACTAAAACTGATTCAGGAAGAAATAAAAAAATTGAACAGATATATTACCAACAAAGCGTTGAATCGGTAATCAAAGAACTCCCAACAAACAAAAGCCCAGGACCAGATGGCTTCACAGGTGAGTTCTATCAAACATTTAAAGAAGAATTAATATCTATTCTTTTCAAACTTTTCCAAAAAATAGAAGGTGAAGGAAAACTTCCAAATTCATTCTATGAGGTCAACATTACTCTGATACCAAAACTAGATAAAGACACCGCAAAAAGGAAAACTACAGGATATCCCTAATGAACATAGATGCAAAAATTCTCAACAAAATATTAGGAAACTGAATCCAACAATACATTTAAAAAAATTCAATACAATAAAGTGAGATTTATTCCCAGGATGCAAGGGTGGTTCAATATTCACAAATCATTCAATGTGATACATCACATAAGACAAAGAATAAAAACCATATGATTCTTTCAATAGATGCAGAAAAATCATTTGACAAAGTACAGCATCTTTTCATGATTAAAAACCTTCAACAAAGTAAGTTTAGAGGGAACATATCTCAACATAATGAAGGCTATATATGAAAAGTCCACAGTGAACATCATCCTCAGTGGTGAAAAACTGAGAGCTTTTCCCCTAAGTTCAGGAACAAGATAAGGAAGTCAACTTTCACCACTTTTATTCAACACAATACTGGAAATCCTAGCCACAGCAATTATAAAACAAAAAGAAATAAAAGTCATCCTAATAGGTAAGGAAGAAGTAAAACTTTTATCATTTGCAGATGACATGATACTATATGTAGAAAACACTGAGGACTCCACCCCCCAAAAAAAACCTGCTAGAACTGATAAATGAATTCAGTAAAATCACAGGATACAAAATCAATGTACAGAAATCCATCATATTTTGATACACTAATAATCTAGCTCCAGAAATAGAAATTTTTAAAAATCTCATTTAAGATTGCAACAAAAATAATAAAACATCTAGGAATAAACTTATCTCAAGTGGTGAAAGAACTGTACTTTGAAAACTGTGGTACATTGATGAAAGGTATTAAAGATGACACAAATGGAAAGACATTCCAGGCTAATGGCTTGGAAAGCCAAATATTGTTAACATGTCTATACTACCCAAAGCAATCTACAGATTTAATGCTATCCTTATCAAGATACCAATAGCATTTTCCATAGAACTAGAACAAACAATGCTAAAATTTGTATGGACGCACAAGAATCACCAAGGAAATCTTGAAAAAGAAAACAAAATTGGAGGTATCTCAATTCTAGGTTTCAAGTTATATTACAAAGTGGTATTAATCAAAACAGTATGGTACTGGCACAAAAAAAATAGATCAATGGAACAGAATAGAAAACGAGAAATAAACCCATGATAACATGGTCAATCGTTGACAAAGTAGGCAAAAATATGCAATGGGAAAAAAACAGTCTCTTCAACAAAGGGTGTTGGGAAACCCGGATTCATTCTTTTGCAAAAGAGTGAAACTGGACCAATTTCTTACAGTGTACGCAAAAATAAACTAAAACTGGGAGAAGGGAGTTAAGATGGCAAAGGAGTAGGGGACCATAAGTTTGTCTGGTCCCTTGAATACAGCTAGATAGTTATCAAATCATTCTGAACACCTGCAAAATTAATCAGAGATTTGAGGGAAAAAAATGTTGCAATTCTACAAATAGAAAAGCAACCACTTTTTGGAAGGTAAGAGGTACAGAGATGTGAATCTGGGGTGATATATTAGAAGATATGGCCGAGGGGAGGGAGTCTGCTTAAGGAGGCTATTGCAAAATATTATAAGCAGCAGAGCACAAAATTGGAATTTTTAGAAGTCTGCTACAGTAGGGGATGTGCCTGGTTAAAGGTGGTCAGGTGAAGAAGCAGGGCAGAATCCTAGGTGGGACAGCATGTCACAGGATTCCCAGGGTCTCAAGAATGGGCGTGCCTTTGTGCTGCAGAGTTCTCAGGCATGGGAGTGGGGGTAGGTGGCACCTGAAAACAGTGAGTCTAGGGTGCCTGGGTGGCTCAGATGGTTAAGCGTCTGCCTTCAGCTCAGGTCATGATCCCAGGGTCCTGGGATCGAGTCCTGCATCGGGCTCCCTGCTCCCTGGAAGCCTGCTTCTCCCTCTGCCTCTCTCCCTCTCTCCCTCTGTCTCTCATGAATAAATAAATAAAATCTTTAAAAAAAAACAGTGAGTCTAGGTGCCCACTTTCTGCCCTGTGTTGCCATAAACTGTGAACCCCTGCATGGCCATGTGACCACTTTCCTGGCAGGGGTCCAGCAAAAGGCAGAAGCATGGTGAGATCCTCCCTTCCTCCCCCAGGAGGAACAGCACAGGTCCATGCCACAGGAGTCCAAAAAATTTGGAGTATTGAATCAGAGTCATGTGCCTGAGATAAAAATGCTCAGTCACAGGCATGGTGAACATGGAGTTCCAATGGAAACGAGAGTGGAGGGAGATAAGAGTGTTTTTCTGTGAGGGCTCAGTGAAGAGTAGTGGAGGCAAACATTCAGATCCAGGGCTAGAGGGCAGGGAACCACCATTTTCATCCTGCCTATTGGTGCTGAAAGCTTTCAGGGAGCAAAACAGCACCACATAGTCAAATCAGGAGCCTCTTATAATGAGCCCGGCCTCCTGGCAAGGGAAGCACATTTCCACTATGGCAAGGGCACCTGAGAATCAGTGGAACAGGCCACTCCACAAAAGATTAGCACAAACAACTAGCTTACACCAAGTTTACTGATCATAGAGGGATAGAAACTTCAGCTCTTGGGGAACACAGTATACAGCATTTGTGCTTTTTTGATTCTTTACTCTTTCAGTATTATATTTTCAGTTGTTTTCTTAATTTTTCAATTCTTTTAAAAATTTTAATTTTATTTAAAATCAGTTAATTAACATATAGTGTATTATTGGTTTCAGAAGTAGAGTTCAGTGATTCATCAGTTACATATAACACCCAGTGTTCATTACATCAAGTGACCTCATTAATTCACATCACCCAGTTACCCCATTCCACCACCCACCTCTCCTCCAGCAATCCTGTTTGTTTCCTATATTCAAGAGTCTCTCACGGTTTGTCTCCCTCTCTGATTCCATCTTATTTTATTTTTCCATCCCTTCCCCTATGACCACCTATTTTGTTTCTTAAATTCTACATATGAATAAAATCATATGGTATTTATCTTTCTCTGTTCCATCCACGAGGTTGCAAATGGGAAGATTTCATTCTTTTTCATGGCTGAGTAATATTCTTACACACACACACGCACACACACACACACACACACACACACACACACACACACACCACATCTTTATCCATTTATCCGTTGATGGATATCTGGGCTCTTTCCATAGTTTGGCTATCATGGACATTGCTTCTATTAAAAAAACAGGAAACTGAAGAAATTTTAAAAGTATATGGAAACAAAACAAAGTGAAAACATGATGGTCCATGTCTTCTGCCCATTTCTTGACTGGATCCAGTCAGAATGGCTAAAATTAACAAGACAGGAAACAACAAATGTTGGTGAGGATGTGGAGAAAGGGGAAACCTTTTACACTGTTGGTGGGAATGCAAGCTGGTACAGCCACTCTGGAAAACAGTATGGAGGTTACTCAAGTTGTTAAAAATAAAGCTACCCTATGACCGAGCAACTGCATTACTAGGTATTTACCACAAAGATACAAAAGTAGTGACCCGAAGGGGCACCTGGACCCCAATGTTCATAGCAGCCATGTCCACAATAGCCAAACTGTGGAAAGAGCGGAGATGTCCTTTGACAGATGAATGGATAAAGAAGATGTGGTATACATATACAATGGAATATAAGTTGGCTAATTTAATTAAAATAAAAAAGCAGAATATGACAGAGGAGTAGGGGACCCCATTTCAACTGGTCCCTGGAATTTAGATGGATATCTATCAAACCATTTTGAGCACCCAAAAAATCAGCCTGAGATGTAAGAATGGATCTCTACAAGCATAAAAGCAACTGCTTTTTTGCAAAGTAGGATATGCAGAGTTGTGAATCTGAGGGGAGATATCGGAAGATAAACAGAAAGGAGAGGGAGCCTCCATAAGCTGGCTCTTGGAATGTGATGTAACATTGGAATGCAAGATCAGAACCCTCAGAAATCTGCTCTAATGAAAGACATCCTTCTCTGAAAGGGGCTCTGGAAATAAAAAGGCAGAATTCTAGGTGGGACATTGTGGTCTCGGGATCTGAGGAGTCACAGAGCAAATGGGGGTGCCTGAACCAGTAGAGTGTCTGAACAGTGGAACCGAGAAACAGGTTATGGTCAGTGAGCCCAGGAGGGGGCTCCCAGCTCTGGTCACCATAAACCATGATCCAGGCTTGTTGGTGAGCACTCTTTTCCTGAGCAGCCTGAAGAGGACTGGAACCTGCACTTATGACTGGGCAAAAGCTCTCAGGGTTGTAGCAGCCCAGAAAGAACATTAGGGTAGAAGCCAGACAGGATCCAGCAGCTTTCAGGTGCACACACGAGCCCACTGCCGCTTGTGGTTTTAGATTCACAAAGGGCAGGGGCACTCCAGGACTCCTGGGACTACCTCTGAAAGAGTTGCGTAGGCACCCACCAAAGAAGGCTGCAGTTTTTGGCACATACAGAAGTAGAGACTGTCCGGGAAGGTTTATTAAAGAGGGCACATTGTGATCTTTCTGTTCTGGGCCAGAGGTTTGGGCATGGCCATTTTTGCTCTGATACTCTGAAGAGGTACGTAAAGCCTCCAGGGGAAAAAAAAAGCCACACAGAGGACCAGTTTGCACTGAGCCTATCTCCCTGACAGGGGTTAGGACAACTCCACCCAGGCAGGGATACCTGAGAAACAACATGGCAGGCCCCTCCCCCAGAAGACAGACTGGAGGAACAGGTGGATGACAAGCCTATGGATCCCACAAGATGGTAAAACTCCAATGCCAGGGGAAAACAGTATATTGAGCTCCAGGATGCATCTTGCTTGGGTCGTGTTTGATATTTCGGACTCTGTTCATTCACCCACCCATGGTTCTCAAGAATGACTAGAAGGAAGAACTTGCAAAAACAAACAAAAACAACAAAACAAAACAGGCAGTATTCTCTGCCACAGAGCTAATCAATATGGATATAAGTAAGATGTCAGACAGAATTCAGGATAGCTAGACTTGAAAAAAGCATAAGTCACAATAGAGAATCTCTAAGGACAGAAATGAGATTTAATCAGGCCAAACTTAAAAATGATATGAATGAGATGCATTCTAAACTGGATGCTCTAACAGCTAGGGTCAACGAGGCAGAAGAGAGAATAAGTGATCTAGAAGACAGGCTGATGGAAAGGAAGGAAATTGAAGAAAAGACAGAAAAAACAACTCATAGCATATGAAGAGATACATACAGAATTTAATGACCCAGTGAAAAGAACAAATATCAGGATCATCAGGATCCAAGAGGGGTTGGAGAGGGAGAGAGAGGGCTTGAAGGTATATTTGAGTGAATCATGGTTGAGAACTTCTCCCGGGGAAGGAAATAAACATTCATGCCCAAGAGGCAGAAGAAGACCCCTCCAAAAATCAATAAAAATAGATCAACACCCTGACATATAATAGTGAGGGTTGCAATTCTTAAAGCCAAGGAAGCTATCCTGCGAGCAGCTAGGGGGAAGAGATTTCTTATATACAGAGGGAGGAACATCATAATAATATCAGACCTGTCCACAGAAACCTGGCAGGCCAGAAAGGGCTGGCATGATATATTCAGGGTAGTAAATGAGAACAACATGCAGCCAAGAATCCTTTATCCAGCAAGGCTATCATTCAGAATGGAAAGAGAGATAAAGAGTTTTCAGAAGACAGAAACTGAAAGAATATGTGACCACCAAGACACCCCTGAAAGAGATATTAAGGGGAATTCTGTAAGTGAAGAGAGACCCCAAGAGTAAGATAGACCAGAAAGAAACAGATACAATCTACAGAAACAGGGACTTTACAGGCAATATAATGGCACTAAATTAATATCTTTCAGTAGTTACTCTAAATGTAAATGGGCTGAATGCTCCAATAAAAAGACACAGAGTATAAGATTGGATAAAAAAGCAGTACTCATCCATATGCTGTCTGTAAGACACTCATGTTGAACCTAAAGACTCTTCCAGATTGAAAGTGAAGGGATGGAAAACCATTTACGACACTAACGAACTTCAACAGAAAGCTGGGGTAGCAATCCTCATATCAAACAAATTAGATTTTCAACCAAAGACTGTAGTAAGAGATGTAGAGGGACGCTGTGTCATACTTAAAGGGTCGATCCAACAAGAAGATATAACAATTATAAATATCTATACCCCCAACGTGGGAGCAGCCAATTATATAAAGCAATTAATAACAGAATTAAAGAAACACACTGATAATAATACAATCATAGTAGGGGAGGTTAACACCCCACAAACAGCAATGGACAGGTCATCTAAGCAGAAGATCAACAAGGAAACAAGGGTTTTAAATGACACACTGGACCAGATGGACTTCACAGATATATACAGAACATTCCATCTTAAACAACAGAATACAGCAATTGTACTACTGGGTATTTACCGCAAAGATACAGATTAGTGAAAAGAAGGGGCACATGCACCCCAATGCTCATAGCAGCAATGTCCACAATAGCCAACTACAGAAGAAACAGAGATGTCCTTCAACAGATGAATGGATAAACAGGATGTGGTTCATATATACAATGGGATATTATTCAGCCATCAGAAAGGACAGATATCTACCATTTACGTCAACATGGATGGAACTGGAGGGGATCATGCTAAGTGAAATAAGTCAAGCAGAGAAAGATAATTATCATATGGTTTCACTCATATGTGGAACATAAGGAATAGTGCAGAGGACAATACGGGAAGGGAGGGAAAATTGAATGGGAAGAAATCAGAGAAGGAGACAAACCATATGACACTTTTGAATCTAGGAAACAAACTAAGGGTTGCGGAAAGGGAGGTGGGGGAGGGATGATGTAACTGGGTGCCTGGAATTAAAGAGGGCATGTGTTGGGATGAGCACTGTGTGTTATATTCTACTAATGAATCATTGAACATTGTGCCAAAAACAAATAATGTACTATATCTTGGCTAATTGAATTTAAATAAAAAAAAAATTAAAAAGTAAAAATAAATAAATAATAAATAAAAGAAAACACGATGGTCCTAAAACTTTGGGATACAGCAAATGCAGTTGTAACAGAGAAGTCTATAGCCACGCAGGCCGACCTCAAGAAACAAGAAAAATCTCAAATAAACAACCTAACCTTACACCTATAGGAGCTAGGGAAAAAAAAAAACAGCAACCAAAGCCTAAAGCCAACAGAAGAAAGGAAATAATAAAAATGAGAGCAGAAATAAATAATATAGAAACAAAAAGGAGAGTAGAACAGATCAATGAAACAAGAGCTGGTTCTTTGAAAAAAAATAATAAAATTGATAAGCCTCTAGCCAAACTTATCAATAAGAAAAGAGAAAGGCCCCAAATAAATAAAATCACAAATGAGAGAGGAGAAATGGCAACCAATACCATGGAAATACAAACAATTCTAAGAATATCACTATGTGACAACAAATTGGACAATCTGGAAGAAATACATAAATTCCTAGAAACATACAAATTACCAAACTGAAACAGGAAGAATGGAAAACTTGAAGAGGCCAATAACTAGCAAATATATTGAATCAGTAATCAAAAAATTTCCAACAAACAAAAGCCTAGGATCAGATGGTTTCACAGGAGAATTTTGCCAAACATTTAAAGAAGAGTTAATACTTATTCTTTTCAAAATATTCCAAAAAATAGAAAAGGAAGGAAAACTTCCAAATTCATTCAATGAGGCCAGCATTACCATCATAGAAAACCAGGTAAAGGCACCACAAAAAGGGAACTACAAGCCAGTGTCTCTGATAAATGCAGATGCAAAAATTCTCCATAAAATAATAGCAAACCTGGTTGGAAGGCTGGGAACGGGGGAGGCGGAGCAAGATGGCGGAGGAGTAGGAGACCCGGGTTTCGTTTGGTCTCAGGAATTCAGCTGAATAGGGATCAAACCGTTCTGAACACCTACAAACTCAACAGGAGATCGAAGAGAAGAATAGCAACAACTCTCTGAACAGAAAAACGACCACTTACTGGAAGGTAGGACGTGCGGAGAAGTGAATCCGAGGCGATATTCGGGAGGAGAGATGGCGGGGGAGGGGGCTTCCATCGGCCGCTTCTGGCAAGTGATAGAGCAGCGGAGCACAAAATCGGAACTTTTAGAAGTCGGCTCCGCTGAGGGACGTCACTCCAGTGGCTAAGCGGGAGGTGGAACCCTCACGGGACAGTGTGGTCTCAGGACCCTCGGGGTCACAGAAAGACCAGGGGTGCCTGAGTGCGGCAGAGCTCCCAGGTATCAGAGCAGGGAAGCTGGCTGCAGAGATGGAGCCGAGGCGTGGGCTCTCAGCTTGGGGTTGCCATAAACTGTGATCCGTGGCCCAGTCGGGCCACTGCTCCTCCCAGCAGGGACCCAATAAGCGGCAGAGCTGGGGAAACTCCCCTTCTTCCCCCGGGAGGAGTGGCGTGGGAGTGCACCGCAGGGATCTGCCAGGTTTGGAGACTCCACACGGGGTCGGGTGCCAGAGATAGAAACACTCAGTCACAGGCCAGGTGAGCATGGAGTGCGGCGGGAGACCGGGGACATGGGAGTGACTGCTTTTCTCTGGGGGCGCACTCAGGAGAGGGGCCCCGAGTTCTCAGCTCCTCCAGGTGGAGATTGGGAGGCCACCATTTTCACTCTGGTCCTCCAAAGCTGTACCGAGAGCTTGGAGGGAACAAAAGCATCAGAGAGCAAACCTGAGCAGATTGCTTAGCCGGACCGACAAGGGCGGGACAATTCCGCCTCTGGCAAGGACATTTGGGAACCACGGAAACAGGCCCCTCCCCCAGAAGATCAGCACGAACAGCCAGCAAGCCAAGATCAAGTTTACCGATCAAGGAGAACAGGAGAACTCCAGGACTAGGGGAATACTGCACATAGAATTCATGGCTTTTTTACCATGATTCATTAGTTTTTCAAGTTGATTTTTTAAATGTTTTTTCTTTTTTTGATTTTTTTTTCCCTTTTTCAACCAACATCTTATCAATCCCCTTTTTAAAATTTTTTTATTTTTCATTTTTTAGAGTCATATTTTATCCCTTCATAGTAGTTACCCTTATTTTTGGCGCATTTATATATATATATATATATATATATATATATATATATATATATATATATATATATAAATTGTTCTCTCTTTAAAATTTTGAGATACAATTTCTTCTAAAAGATCAAAATATACCCTAAATCACTAGTGTATGGCTTTGTTCTAGTCTCCTGCCTGATCACATTCTCTCCCTTTTCTTTTTTTCTTTTCTTCTTTGTTTTTTAATCTTCTTCTTTCTTTTTTCAAACAACTTCTTATCAATTCCTTTTATAAAATCTTTTATAATTTTCATCTTTACAGTCATCTTCCATCCCTTCATTGTATCAACCCTTATTTTGTACATATATGTTTTTCTTCCTTTAAAATATTAGGAGGCACTTTCTTCTAACAGACCAAAATACGCCCAAAATCCAGTGTGTGGCACTGATCTATACACTAGTCTGATCATATTTGATCATATTCTGATTTTGTTTGTTTTTATCTTTTTCTTTTTCTTTTTTTTTTCTCTTTTTTTTTCTTTCTTTCCGTTTCTTTTCCCCTGGTTTCAGGTCTTTTCTGATTTGTATAGAGTATATTTGCTGGGGACATTGTTAACCTGTTAGCATTTTGTTCTCTCATTCATCTATTCTCCTCTGGACAAAATGACAAGACGAAAAAAATCACCTCAGCAAAAAGAACAAGAGGTTACTACCTACTACTCTTCTCTTGTTCTACTACTACTAACCAGTAGGTTACTACCTACTGTCTGCCAGGGACCTACTCAATACGGACATTAGTAAGATGTCAGACCTAGAGTTCAGAATCATGACTTTAAAGATACTAGTTGGGCTTGAAAAAAGCGTGGAAGTTATTAGAGACACCCTTTCTGGAGAAATAAAAGAACTAAAATCTAACCAAATCGAAATCAAAAAGGCTATTAATGAGGTGCAATCAAAAATGGGGGCACTAACTGCTAGGATAAATGAGGCAGAGGAGAGAATCAGCCATATAAAAGACCAAATGATGGAAAATAAAGAGGCTGAGAAAAAGAGAGATAAACAACTACAGGATCACGAGGGCAGAATTCGAGAGATAAGTGATACGATAAGACAAAACAACATTAGAATAATTGGGATCCCAGAAGAAGAAGAGAGAGAGGGGCAGAAGGTATATTGGAGCAAATTATAGCAGAGAACTTCCCTACTTTGGGGAAGGAAACAGGCATAAAAATCCAGGAGGCACAGAGAACCCCTCTCAAAATCAATAAAAATAGGTCAACAACCGACATCTAATAGTAAAACTTACGAGTCTCAGAGACAAAGAGAAAATCCTGAAAGCAGCTCTGGAGAAGAGATGTGTAACTTACAATGGTAGAAACATTAGATTGGAAACAGACCTACCCACAGAGAACTGGCAGGCCAGAAAGGACTGGCATGATATCTTCAGAGGACTAAACGATAAAAATATGCAGCCAAGAATACTATATCAAGCTAGACTGTCATTGAAAAGAGAAGGAAAGATAAAAAGCTTCCAGGACAAACAAAAACTAAAGGAATTTGCAAACACGAAACCTGCCCTTCAAGAAATATTGAAAGGGGTCCTCTAAGCAAAGAGAGAGCCTAAAAGCAGCATAGATCAGAAAGGAACACACACAATATACAGTCACAGTCACCGTACAGGCAATACAATGGCACTAAATTCATATCTTTCAATAGTTACCCTGAATGTAAATGGGGTAAATGCCCCAATCAAAAGACACAGGCTATCAGATTGGATTAAAAAACAAGACCCATTGATATGCTGCCTGCAAGAGACTCAATTTAGACCCAAAGACACCCCCACATTGAAAGTGAGGGGGTGGAAAACCATTTACCATGCTAACAGACACCAAAAGAAAGCTGGGTGGCAATCCTTATATCAGACAAATTAGATTTTAAAACAAAGACTGTAATAAGAGATGAAGAAGGACACTATATCCTATTTAAAGGGTCTATCCAACAAGAAGATCTAACCAATTGTAAATATCTATGCCCCTAACCATGGGAACAGACAATTATATAAGGCAATTAAGAAGAAAAGCAAAGAAACACATTGACAACCATACAATCATAGTGGGGGACTTTAACACCCCCCTGACTGAAATGGCCAGATCATCTAAGCAAAAGATCAACAAGGAAATAAAGACTTTAAATGAAACACTGGACCAAAGGAACTTCACAAACATATTCAGAACATTCCATCCCAAAGCAACAGAATACACATTCTTCTCTAGTGCCCATAGAACATTCCCCAGAATTGATCACATCCTAGGTCACAAATCAGGTCTCAACCAGTACCAAAAGTTTGGGATTATTCCCTGCATATTTTCAGACCACAATGCTTTGAAACTAGAACTCCATCACAAGAGGAAAGTCGGAAAGAACTCAAATATATGGAGGCTAAAGAGCATCCTACTAAAGAATGAATGGGTCAATGAGGAAATTAAATAAGAATTAAAAAAATTCATGGAAACCAATGAAATGAAAACACAACTGTTCAAAATCTTTGGGATACAGCAAAGGCAGTCCTAAGAGGAAAGTATATAGCAATACAAACCTTTCCCAAGAAACAAGAAAGGTCTCAAATACACACCCTAACCCTACACCTAAAGGAGCTAGAGAAAAAACAGCAAATAAAGCCTAAACCCAGCAGGAGAAAAGAAATAATAAAGATCAGAGCAGAAATCAATGAAATAGAAACCAAAAGAACAGTAGAACAGATCAACGAAACTAGGAGCTGGTTCTTTGAAAGAATTAACAAGATTGATAAACACCTGGCCAGACTTATCAATAAGAAAAGAGAAATGATGCAAATCAACAAAATCATGAATGAAAGAGGAGAGATCACAACCAACACCAAAGAAATACAAACAATTATAAGAACATATTATGAGCAACTCTATGCCAGCAAATTAGATAACCTGGAAGAAATGGGTGCATTCCTAGAGATGTATCAATGACCCAAATTGAACCAGGAAGAAATAGAAAACCTGAACAGACCTATAACCACTAAGGAAATTGAAGCAGTCATCAAAAATCTCCCAACAAACAAAAGCCCAGGGCCAGATAGCTTCCCAGGGGAATTCTACCAAACATTTCAAGAAGAATTAATACCTATTCTCCTGAAACTGATCCAAAAATTAGAAATGGAAGGAAAATTTCCAAACTTATTTTATGAGGCCACCATTACCTTGATCCCCAAAAACCAAAAACCCCATCAAAAAGGAGAATTACAGACCAATATCCTTGATGAACATGGATGCAAAAATTCTCACCAAAATACTAGCCAATAGGATCCAACAGTACATTAAAAGGATTATTCACCATGACCAAGTGGGCTGGGCTGCAAGGTTGGTTCAACATCCGCAAATCAATCAACATAATACAATATATTAACAAAAGAAAGAACAAAAGTTTTATGATCCTCTCAATAGATGCAGAAAAAGCATTTGACAAAGTACAGCATCCTTTCTTGATCAAAACTTTTCAGAGTATAGGGATAGAGGGTACATATCTCAATATCATAAATACCATCTATGAAAAACCTACAGTGAATATCATTCTCAATGGGGAAAAGCTGAGAGCTTTTCCCCTAAGGTCAGGAATGCGGCAGGGATGTCCACTATCACCACCGCTATTCAGCACAGTATTAGAAGTCCTCGCCACAGCTATCAGACAACAAAAAGAAATCAAAGGCATCCAAATCGGCAAAGAGGAAGTCAAACTCTCACTCTTTGCAGATGATATGATACTGAATGTGGAAAACCCAAAAGATTCCACCCCAAAACTGCTAGAACTCATATAGGAATTCAGTAAAGTAGCAGGATATAAAATCAATGCACAGGAATCAGTGGCATTCCTATACACCATCAACAAGACAAAAGAGAGACAAATCAAGGAGTCGATCCATTTACAATTGCACCCAAAACCATAAGATACCTAGGAATAAATCTAACCAAATAGGCAAGGATCTGTACTCAGAATACTATAAAATACTCATGAAAAAAATTGAAGAAGACACAAAGAAATGGAAAAACGTTCCATGCTCATGGATTGGAAGAACAAACATTGTGAAGATGTCAATGCTACCTAGAGCAATCTACACATTCATACACAATGTAATCCCCATCAAAATACCATCCACTTTTTTCAAAGAAATGGAACATATAATCCCAAAATTTGTATGGAACCAGAAGAGACCCCGAATAGCCAGAGGAATGTCAAAAAGAAAAGCAAAGCTGGAGGCATCACAATTCCGGACTTCCAGCTCAATTACAAAGCTGTCATCATCATCAAGACAGTATGGTACTGGCACAAAAACAGACACATAGATCAATGGAACAGAATAGAGAGCCCAGAAATGGACCCTCAACTCTATGGTCAACTAATCTTTGACATAGCAGGATAGAATGTCCAATGGAAAAAATTCTCTTCAACAAATGGTGTTGGGCAAATTGGACAGCCACATGCAGAACAATGAAACTGGGCCATTTCCTTACACCACACACAAAAATAGACTCCAAATGGTTGAAAGACCTAAACGTGAGACGAGTCCATCAAAAATCCTAAAGGAGAACACAGGTAGCAACCTCTTTGACCTCAGCCGCAGCAACTTCTTCCTAGAAACATCGCCAAAAGCAAGGGAAGCAAGGGCAAAAAATGAACTATTGGGATTTCATCAAGATAAAAATCTTTTGCACAGCAAAAGAAACAGTCCACAAAACCAAAAGACAACCGACAGAATGGGAGAAAATATTTGCAAATGACATATCAGATAAAGGGCTAGTATCCAAAATCTATAAAGAACTTATCAAACTAAACAACCAAGGAACAAATAATCCAATCAAGAAATGGGCAGAAGACCTGAACAGACATTTTTCCAAAGAAGACATCCAAATGGCCAACAGACACATGAAAAAGTGCTCAACATCGCTCGGCATCAGGGAAATCCAAATCAAAACCTCAATGAGATACCACCTTACACCAGTCAGAATGGCTAAAATTAACAAGTCAGGAAACGACAGATGTTGGCGGAAATGTGGAGAAAGGGGAACCCTCCTACACTGTTGGTGGGAATGCAAGCTGGTGCAACCAATCTGGAAAACAGTATGGAGGTTCCTCAAACAGTTGAAAATAGAGCTACTATAAGATCCAGCAATTGCACTACTGGGTATTTACCCCCAAAGATACAAATGTAGGGATCTGAAGGGGTACGTGCACCCCAATGTTTATAGCAGCAATGTCCGCAATAGCCAAACTGTGGAAAGAGCCACGATGTCCATCGACAGATGAATGGATAAAGAAGAAGTGGTATATATACACAATGGAATATTATGCTGCCATCAAATGAATGAGATCTTGCCATTTGCAATGACGTGGATGGAACTGGAGGGTGTTATGCTGAGTGAAATAAGTCAATCAGAGAAAGACATGTATCATATGACCTCACTGGTATGAGGAATTCTTAATCTCAGGAAACAAACTAAGGGTTGCTGGAGTGGTGGGGGTGGGAGGGATGGGGTGGCTGGGTGATAGACATTGGGGAGGATATGTGCTATGGTGGGTGCTGTGAATTGTGCAAGACTGTTGAATCACAGATCTGTACTTCTCAAACAAATAAGGCAATATATGTGAAGAAATAAAAGAAGATATCAGGAGGGGAAGAATGAAGGGGAGTAAATTGGAGGGGGAGACGAACCATGAGAGATGATGGATGCTGAAAAACAAACTGAGGGTTCTAGAGGGGAGGGGGGTGGGGGGATGGGTTAGCCTGGTGATGGGTATTAAGGAGGGCACATTCTGCGTGGAGCACTGGGTGTTATGCACAAACAATGAATCATGGTACACTGCATCAAAAACTAATGTTATGTATGGTGATTAACATAACAATAAAAATGGGAAAAAAATAATAGCAAACTAATTCAAGAATACATTAAAAAAAATCATTCACCATGATCAAGATGGTTTTATTCCTGAGTTGCATGTTTGGTTCAATATTTGCAAATCAATCAACATGATATACCCCATTAATAAAAAAAAAGGATAAGAACCAAATGATTATTCCAATGGTTGTAGAGAAAGCATTGGACAGCTTAAAACATCCATTCATGGTAAGAAACCCTCAACAAAGTAGGTTTAGAGAGATCACCCCCTGAACATAAGAAAGACTATATATGAAAAGCCCCACAGCTAATATCATCCTCAATGGGGAAAAAACAAGCGCTTTTCCTCTAAGGTCAGGAACAAGACAGACATGCCCACTTTCACCACTTTTATTTAACATACTACTTGAAGTCCTAGAGACATAAATTATACAACAAAAAGAAATAAAAGGCATCCAAATCAGTAAGGAAGAAGTAAAGTATCCATTATTTTCAGATGACATGATACTCTGTTTAGAAAACACAAAAGAGTCCACCAAAAACCTGCTTTGAAGCGATAAATTAATTCAGTAAAATAACAGGGTACCAAATCAATGTACAGAAATTTGTCATACTTCTATACACCAATAATGAAGCAGCAGAAAGAGAAATTAAGGAATCAATCTCATTTACAATTACACCAAAACCCATAAGTTATGTAGAAAGAAAACTTACCAAAGAGGTGAAAGAACTGTATTCTGAAAAGTATATATAAAAAAAAAACAACTAATGAAAGAAATTCAAGATGATGCAAAGAAATGGAAAGACATTCCTTGCTCATGGATAGGAAGAAAAAACATTGCGAAAATGTCTATACTACCCAAGTCAATCCATATCAAGTGCCAACAACAGTTTTCACAGAGATAGAACAAACAATCCTAAAACATGTATGGAATCACAAAAGAACCCAAATAGCCAAAGCAATCTTGAAAAGGAAAACAAAGCTAGAAACATCACAATTGCAGACATTAAGTTGTATTACAAAGCTGTAGTAAACAAAACAGTATGGTACTGGCACAGAAATAGATACATAGATCGATGGATTTGAATAAAAAAGCAGAAATGAACCGACAACTGTGTGGTCAATTAATCTCTGACAAAGCAGTGAAGTATATCCAGGAGGAAAAGGACAGTCTTTTCAACAAATGGTGTTGTGAAAACTGGATAGCAAAATGTAAAAGAATGAAACTGGACTAATTACATATACCATACACAAAAATAAATTTAAAATGGAGGAGTAAGAAAAGATGACAAAGGTGTAAGGGACCCTATTCCAATTGCTTAACAAGTGGTGCTGAGACAATTGAATAACCACGTGAAATTGAAATTGCAAGGAGGAGAGGCAAAATGAAGGATGAGTAGTGGACCTCATTTCATCTAGGCCCTTGAATTTAGATAGATAACTATCAAATCATTCTGAACACTGAGAATTCAACCTGAGTTGTATGAAAAGAATTGCTGGAACTCTACAAGTAGTGAAACGACCGTTTTTGGCTAAATAAAAGTGAACCAGAGGGGCATATTGGAAGATAAATGGCGGGGTCTGGGTAGGGATCCTCTGTAAGCTGGCTAATGGAAAGTGATATAGCCTTGGAGGGCAAAATCAGAACCCTTAGAAATCTGTTCCAGTGAGAGACATCCCTGCCTGAAAGGTGCTCAGGGGGTGAAGCATGGCAGAATCCTAGGGAAGACAGTGTGGTCTCAGGACCCTGGAGTTACAAATAAAATGGGGGTGCCTGAGCTGGTACAGTTCCCAAGGAATGGAGCAGGGAAACTGTTTATGGTCAGTGAGCCTGGGAGGGTCTCTCAGCTCAGCTCGCCATAAACCCAGAGGCCCTGGCTCAATCAGGTGACCGCTCTCCACTTGGGGACACTGCAAAGGACAGGAACTCAGGCCCCTCCTCCTTCCCCTGGAAGGATGGAGTGGGTGCGAGCAAGAGGGGGCAACAGTGCTCAGTGCAAGGGCTCTGTAAAGGACAGAAACATGGCGACCCTCCACGTTCCCCCAGGAAGATCAGTGTGGGCAGGCACTGAAGGAGTCTGTAAAGTTTGGCATACACAATCCCCTGAGGGTTTACTGAAGAGAGGGGACCATGATCCTTTGGCTCTGGGGGTGGAGATCGGGGAATGGCCCACTTTTATTTTGATCTTCTAAGGAGGATCAGAAAGGCTTCAGGGAACAAAAGCCACATAGCAATCAGAAACAGCTTAAACTGAGTACAGCCATCTGACAAGGGGTTGTTCAACTCCTCCCAGACAAAGAAACCGAGAAACAGCACAGAAGACACCTCCCCCAGAAAACCAGCAGGAAGAACAGGTGAAAAGCAAGTTCACGAACCACACAAGACCGAAAAACTCCAGCACTAGGGGAAAATAGTATACAGAATATGAGGCTTTTCTCATCATTCATTTATCTTTCAGTTTAAAATTTTCAATTTCTTTTTTCTCATTTTTCCCTTTTCAACTAGTTTCTTATTTTATGAACTCTGTTTTTAAATCCTTTTTTTAATTTCATTTTTTACACTTACAATTTTAGAGATATATTCTTCATTTTTGGCTTCCTATCACGATATTCAATTTTACATATATATATATATATATATATGCTTTCTTTACAATTTTGGGATTAGTGTCTTCTAACACTCAGACCAAAATACACTCAAGACTAAGTGGATCATGCTGTTTTGTCTATCCTGTAGGCTTATATTCTCTCTTCCCTCCCCCTTTTTTCACCTTTGCTTCTATTTTTTTTTCTCTTCTTGGTTTCTGACCTCTTTGATTTGTCTAGTGTGTATTTTGCTTGGATCATGGTTGATAATTTTGATTTTGTTGACTTGTTCATCCATCCTTCTCTGGGCCCAAAATGACCAGAAGGAGGAACACACAACAAAGAAAGAACCAAAGGTAATACTGTCTGCCACAGATCTAATCGATATGGATCTGAATAAGATGTCAGAACTGGAATTCAGGATAACAACTATAAAGTTACTAGTTGGACTTGAAATAAGCATAAAGACAATTAGAGAATCTCTTAGTGGAGAAATGAGATCTAATCAGGCCAAAATTAAAAATGTTCTAACTGAGCTGCAATCTAAATTAATGCTTGACCACCTAGGTTAAATGAGGCAGAAGAGAGAGTAAGTGACATGGAAGACAATTTGATAGAAAGGATGGAAGATGAGGAGAAAAGGAGAAAAAACAAGTAATGGACCATGAGGGGAGGCACTGAGAAATCATGGATACCATAAACTGAAACAATATTAGAACTATTGGGATCCTTGAGGAAAAAGAAAGAGAGAGGGAGGGACAGAAAGTATATTTGAGCAAATCATAGCTGAGAACTTTCCTTATCTGGGGAAGGAAACATGCATTCAAGTCCAAGAGATAAAGAGGATCCCTCTCAATCAATAAAAATAGATCAACAACCCAGCATATAATAATGAAGCTTGCAAATGTCAGAGATAAAAAGAAAATCCTGAAAGAAGTTCAAGACAGGAGGTTCTTAACCTACATGGGTAGAAACATTAGGCTGGCAGCAGACCTGTCCACAGAGACATGGCAGGCCAGGAAAGGCTGGCATGATATATTCTGGGTACTAAATGAGAAAAATATGGAGCTAAGAATACTTTATCCAGCAAAGCTGTCATTCAGAATGGAAGGAGAGATAAAGAGCTTCCAGGACAAACAGAAACTGAAAGAATTTTTGATAACTAAACCCTGCAAGAAATATTAAATGGGATCCTGTAAGTGAAGAGAGAGACCAAAAGTAACATTTACCAGAAAGGAACAGAGACAATCTAGAGAAACAGGGATTTTACAGGTAAAACAATGGCACTGAATTAATATCTTTCAATAGTTACTCTGAATGTAAATGGGCTAAAAGCTCCAATCAAAACCACAGGGTATCAGATTGGATAAAAAAACAAGACCCATCCATATGCTGTCTACAAGAGACTCATTTTAGATCCAAAGACACCTCCATACAGAAAGTGAGGGGGTGGAGAACCATTTTTCATGCTAATAGACATCAAAAGAAAGCTGGGATAACAATTCCCTAATCAGAAATATTGGACTTTAAACCAATGACTCTAGTAAGGGATGAAGAGGGACACTATATCATACTAAAAGTGTCTATCTAACAAGAAGATCTAAAAATTATAAATATTTATGCTCCTAACTCTGGAGCAGCCAATTGTATCAACCAATTAATACCCAAATTAAAGAATCATATTGATGGTAACACAATCGTAGTAGGGGACTTCAACACTCATAGCAATGGACAGATCATCCAAGCAGAAGATCACCAAAGAAACAAGGGCTTTGAATGACACACTGGACCAGATGGAATTCACAGATCTATACAGAACATTCCCTCCTACAGCAACAGAATACACACTCTTCTCAGTCCACTTGGAAAATTCTCCAGAAAAGATAACATACTGGGTCACAAATCAGGTCTCAAATGGTACCAAAAATTGGGATTGACCCCTGCATATTTTCATACCACAATGCTTTAAAATGTGAAATCAATCACAAGAGGAAATTTGGAAGAAACTCAAATGCTTGGAGGTTAAAAAGCATCCTACCAAAGAATGAATATGTCTGCTAGGAAATTAAGGAAGAATTTTTAAAAAATCATGGAAACAAATGAAAATGAAAACAGAGTTGTTCAAAACCTTCGAGATACAGCAAGGGCAGTCCTAAGGGAATTATATTGTAATTCAAGCCTTTCTCAAAAAATTAGAAAAGTCTCACTATGCAAGCTAAACTTACACCTAAAGAATCTGGAGAAAGAAGAGCAAATAAAGCCTAAAACAAGCAGGAGATGAGAAATAATAAAATTAGAGCATAAATCAATAAAATAGATACAAAAAGAACAAGAGAACAGATAATGAAATTAGAAGCTGGTTCTTAGAAGGATTTAATAAGATCGATAAACCCTAGCCAGACTTATCAAAAAGAAAAGGGAAAGGACCCAAATTAATAAAATCATGAATGAAGAAGGGGAGATCATCAACAACACCAAAGAAATACAATTGTAAGAACATATTATGAGCCATGATATGTCAATAAATTGGGCAATCTGGAAGAAATGGATGCATTCCTGGAAACTTGTAAACTAACAAAACTGAAACAGGAAGGAATAGAAAACCTCAACAGACCCATAACCAGAAAGGATATTGAAGCAGTAATAAAAAATCTCCCAACAAACAGGAGTCCAGGACTGGAAGGCTTCCTAGGGGAATTCTACCAAACATTTAAAGAAGAAATAAAACTTATTCTTCTGAAGCTCTTTCAAACAATAGAAATGGAAGGACAACTTCCACACTCATTCTATGAGGCCAGCATTAACTTGATCACAAAACCAGACAAAGACCTCATCAAAAAGGAGAATTACAGACCAATATTCCTGATGAACACAGATGCCAAAATTCTCACCAAGATACTAGCCAGTAGGGTCCAACAGTACATTAAAAGGATTATTCACCACAACGAAGTGGAATTTATCCCTGGGTTGCAAGGGTAGTTCAACATTTTTAAATCAATCAACATGATACATCACTTTAATAAAAGAAAGGACAAGAAACATATGATCCTCTCAATTGATACAGAAAAATCATTAGACAATATACAACATTGTTTGTTGATTCAAGCTCTGCACAGCGTAGGGATAGAGGGAACACATACCTCAATATCATAAAAGCCATCTACGTAAAGCCCACAGTGAATATCATTTTCAATTGGGGAAAAACTGAGAGCTTTTCCCCAAGGTCAGGAGCACAACAGGGATGCCCCCCCCACCATTGTTGTTCAACACAGTACTAGAAGTTCTAGCCTCACAAATCAGAAAATAAAAAGAAATAAAAGGCATCCAAGTTACCAAAGAAGTCAAACTCACTCTTCTCAGATGACATGATACTGTATGTGGAGAACCCAAAAGATGCCACCCCAAAATTGCTAGAATTCATACAGGAATTCTGCAACATAAAAGAAATATAAAATCAATACACAGAAATCAGTTGCATTTCTATACACTAACAATGAGACAGAGGAAAGAGAAATTAATTGCTCGCATTTACAATTGCACTAGAAACCACAAGATACCTAAGAATAAACCTAACCAAAGTGGTAATAGATCTGTAGTGTAAAAACTACAGAGAACTTATGAAAGAAATTGTGGAAGACACAAGAAAATTGACAAACATTCCATGCTTATGGATTGGAAGAACAAATATTGTTAAAATGTGTATGCTTCCCAGAACAATCTACACATCCAATGCAACCTCTATCAAAAAACCATCGACATTTTTCACAACCTGGAACAAATAGTCCTGAAATTTGTATGGAATCAGAAAAGACCCCGAATAGCCAGAGGAATGTTGAAAAGGAAAACCAAGGCTGGTGGTATCACAATGCCAGATTTCAAGCTATATTACAAAGCTGTAATCATCAAGAAAGTATGGTACTGGCAGAGTTCCATAGATCAATGGAACAGAATAGAGAACCCAGAAATGGACCCTCAAGTCTATGGTCAACTAATCTTCAACAAAGCAGGAAGGAATAGCCAGTGGAAAAAGGACAGTCTCTTCAATAAATGGTGCTGGGAGAATTGAACAGCCACATGTAGAAGAATGAAACTGGACCATTTTTTTACCCAATACAATAAGATAAACTCAAAATGGATGAATGACCCAAATGTGAGACAGGAATCCATCAAAATCTTAGAGTAGAACACAGGTAATAACTTTTTCGGCCTTGGACACAGCAAATTCTTGCTTGATGTATCTCCAAAGGCAAGGGAAACAAAAGCAAAAATGAACTATTGGGACTTCATCAAGATGAATACTTCTGCACAGTAAAGGAAACAGTCAACAAAACTAAAAGACAACCAACAGAATGGGAGAAGGAATTTGCAAATGACATATTAAATTAAGGGCTAGTATCCAATATCTATAAAGAATTTATAAACCTCAACACTCGCCCCCAAAGAAAACAAATAATCCAGTCAAGAAATGGGCAGAAGACATGAACAGCCATTTCTCCAAAGAGGACATACAAATGGCCAACAGACACATGAAAAAAATGCTGCACATAACTCGGCATCAGGGAAATACAAATCAAAACCACAATAAGATATCACCTCACACCAGTCAAAATGGTTAAAATTAACAAGAGAGGGAACAACAAATGTTGAAGAGGATGTGGAAAAATGGGAATCCCCTTACACTGTTGGTGGGAATGCAGCTGGTATAGGCACTCTGGAAAACAGTATGGAGGTTCCTCAAGAAGTTAAAAATAGAACTACCCTATGACCCAGCAATTGCCCTACTAGGTATTCATCCCAAAGATAGAAATATAGTGATCCTAAGGGGCACCTTCACCCCAATGTTCATAGAAGCAATGTCCACAATAGCCAAACTGTGGAAAAAGCTGAGATGTCCATTGAGAGATGAATGGTTAGAGATGTGGTATACACACACACACACACACACACACACACACACACACAATGGAATATTGCTCAGCGATCAGAAAAGATGAATAGTTACCATTTACATCCACATGGATGGAACTGGAGGTTATTATGCTGAGCTATTATTAGACTGAGCACTATCATACGGTTTCACTCATATGTGGAACATAAGAAACAAGGCAGAGGATCATAGTGGAATGAATCAAAACAGAATGGGAAGTCATCAGAGTCAGATAAAAAATATGGGTGACTTAACTATAGGAAAGAAACTGAGGGTTGCTAGAGGGGATGTGGTTGGGCGAGGGTGGAATTGGGTAATGGGCATTAAAGAGGGCACATCATGTGATGAACACTGTGTGTTATATGCAACTGATAAATTATTGAACACTACATATGAAACTAACGGTGTACTGTATGTAGGCTAATTGAATTTAAATAAAAATTTTAAAAAAGAAAACTTCCCTAATCTGGGGAAGGAAACAAACATCCAAATCCAGTATGCACAGAGAACTCCCATGAAAATCAACAAAATTTTACACCATAGCAACAGGTATTGTACTTAAACTAGAAAAATAGAGTGATAAGGGGTATCTTAAAAGCAGCAAGACAAAAGAAGTCATTAACTTGCAAGGGAAAACCCATAGGTCTAGCAGGAGATTTCTTAATGGAAACTTTGCAAGCCAGAAGGGATTGCCATGATATACTTAAAGGGCTGAATGGGAAAAAAATCTTCAGGCAGGTATATTCTATCCAGCAAGCCTATCATTCAGAATAGATGGAGAGATCAAGAGTTTCCCAGACAAATGAAAACTAAAGTAGTTCCTGTCCAGTTAACCAGCCTTGCAAGAAATATTAAAGTGGACTCTTTGAGTGGAAGGGAGACCAAAATCACAGTATTAAGTTGGGAAACACAAAAGAAGTGAAAATGATTATTTATATAAAAAATCAGTCAAGGACCTCAAAAACAAAATATATAAAATATGGCAACATATACCTAAAATGTGGGAAGGAAAGGAGTAATGAATGGGTTCAAACATAAATGATCATCAACTTAATATAGACTATTATATGCAGAAGAGATCACACATAAACTGAATGTTAACCATGTATCAAAAACTGCTAACAAACATACAAAGAATAAAGAGAAAAAAATCCAAATATATCACTACAGAAAATCAGCAAAACATGAAAGACAAGAAAGAGATCAGAGAAAAACTTCAGAAACAACCACAAAACAAGTAATGAAATGGCAATAAATACAAATCTATCAATCATTACACTGAATGTAAATGGACTAAATTCTCCAGTCGAAAGACATAAGGTGAGAGAATGGATAAAAAATAAGATTAAATTCTATGCTCCCTCTAAGAGACTCATTTTAGACCTAAAGACATAAACAGATTGAAAGTGAGGGGATAGAGAAACATCTATCATGCAAATGGATTTAAAAGTAACCTGGAGTGGCAATACTAATATCAGAGAAAATAGACTTTAAAACAAAGACTGTGGGGGTGCCTGGCTGGCTCAACTGGTTAAGCACCTGACTCTTGATTTCAGCTCATCTCTTGGTCCCAGAGTCATGAGTTCAAGCCCTCCATTGGGCTCCACACTGGCCATGGAGTCTACGTAAAAAAAGAAAAGACTGAAACAAGAAACAGGGAAAGACACAATGCAATAATAAAGGGGAAAAGGGGACAATCAAACAAGAAGATATAACAATTGTAAATATTTATGCACCCAACATAAGAGACCTTAAATACATAAAACAATAACAAACATAAATAATCTACTTGATAATAATACAATACTAGTAGAGGACTTTAATGCCCCATTTACACCAATGGACAGATTGTCTAAACAGAAAACCAACAGGGAAACAATTGCTGAATGATACCCTGAACCAGATGGATTTAACAGATATACACAGAACATTCCATCCTGAAACAACAGAATACACATTCTTTTCAAGTGAACACGGAACATTCTCCAGGACAGATCACATATTAGCCCACAAAACCAGCCTCAACAAATTGAAGATCAAAGTCATACCATGCATCATTTCTGACAATGTTATAAAAATAGCAGTGAATCACAAGAAAAATATCTGGAAGGACCACAAATTCATGGAGGTTAAATATTCTACTAAACAATGGGTGGCTTAACCAGGAAATAAGAAAAGAAATTAAAAAGTTCATGGAAACTAATGAAAATGAAAACACAATGGTCCTCAGGGATTCAGCAAGAACAGTTCTAAGAGGGAAGATTATAGCAATACAGGCCTACCACAAGAAGGAAGAAAAATCTCAAATAAATAACCTAACCTTGCATTTAAAGGATCTAACAACAACAACAAAAAAAACTAAAACCAGCAGAAGGAAGGAAATAATAAAGATTAAAGCAGAAATAAATGTTATAGAAACTAAAAATAAACAAAAAACAAATAATAGAGCAGACCAGGGAATGCAAGAGCTGGTTCTTTGAAAAAAAATCAATACAATTCAGAAAACTCCAGCCAGACTTATCAAGGTAAAAAGATAAAGAATTCTTCTGAATATAGCTGTCCAATTTTCCTAGGACCATTCATTGAAGAGACTGTCTTTATTCCATTGCATATTTTTTCCTGATTTGTCAAAGATTATTTGACCATAGAGTTGAGGGTCCATATCTGGGTTCTCTATTCTGTTCCATTGGTCTATATATCTGTTTTTGTGCCAGTACCACGCTGTCTTGGTAATCACTGCTTTGTAATATAGCTTGAAATTGGGCAACGTGATGCCCCAGCTTTGTTTTTCTTTTCAACATTTCCTTGGCAATTCGGGGTCTTTTCTAATTCCATACAAATTTTAGGGTTGTTTGTTCCAGCACTTTGAAAAATGTCGTTGGAATTTTGATCGGGATGGTGTTGAAGGTATAGATTGCTCTGGGCAGCATAGACATTTTAACAATGTTTATTCTTCTGATCCATGAACATGGAATGTTTTTCCATCTTTTCGTGTCTTCTCCAATTTATTTCATGAGTGTTCCATAGTTTCTAGAGTATAGATCCTTTACCTCTTTGGTTAGGTTTATTCCAAGGTATCTTATGGTTTTGGGTGCTATTATAAATGGAATCGTTTCTCTAATTTCTCTTTCTACAGTTGCATTGTTAGTGTATAAGAAAGCAACTGGTTTCTTTGCATTGATTTTGTATCCTGCCACATTACTGAAATGATTTATGAGTTCTAGTAATTTGCTGGTGGAGTCTTTTGGATTTTCCACATAATGTATCATATCATCTGTGAAGAGAGAGAGTTTGACTTCTTCTTTGCCAATTTGAATACATTTTATTTATTTTTTTGTTGTTGTTTGCTGCTGCCAGGACATTTAGTACTAGGTTGAACAATAGTGGCAAGAGTGGGCATACTTGTCATGTTCCTCATCTTAAGGGAAAGGATCTCATTTTTTCCCATTGAAGATGATATTCACTGTAGGATTTTCATAGATGGATTTTATGAACTTGAGGAAAGTTCCCTCTATCCCTATACTCTGAGGAGTTTTAATCAGTAAAGGATGCTGTATTTTGTCAAATGCTTTATCTGCATCAATTGAGAGGACCATATGGTTCTTCTCTCTCCTCTTATTAATGTCTTCTATCACACTGATTGATTTGCGAATGTTGAACCACCCTTGCATCCCAGGGATTAATCCCACTTGGTCATGATGGATGACCCTTTTCATGTATTGTTGGATTCTATTAGCTAGGATTTTGTTGAGAATTTTGGAATCCATATTCATCAGGGATATCGGTCTGAAATTCTCCTTTTTGATGGGGTTTTTGCCTGGTTTTGGGATCAAGGTAATGCTGGCTTCATAAAATGAGTCTGGGAGCTTTCCTTCTGTTTCTATTTTTGAAAACAGCTTCAGAAGAATAGGTATTATTTCTTCTTTGAATGTTTGGTAGAATTCCCCAGGGAATCCATCAGGCACTGGACTCTTTTTTTGGGAGGTTTTTGATCACTGCCTCAATCTTGTTATTGGTTATTGGCCTATTCAGGTTGTCAAGTTCTTCCTGTTTCAGTCTTGGTAGGTTATAGGTTTCCAGGAAGGCATCCATTTCTTTCAGGTTGCTCAATTTATTGGCATATAGTTGTTGTTAATAATTTCTAATAATCGTTTCTATTTCCTTGGTGTTAGTCATGATCTCTCCCCTTTCATTCATAAATTTATTAATTTGGGTCCTTTCTCTTTTCTTTTGGATAAGTCTGGCCAGTGGCTTATCGATCTTATTAATTCTTTCAAAGAATCAACCTCTAGTTCTGTTGATCTGATCTACTGTGTTTCTGGTTTCTAATTCATTGATCTCTGCTCTAATCTTAATTATTTCTCTTCTAATGCATGGCTTAGGCATCACTTGTTGTTTTTTCTCTAGTTCTTTAAGGTGTAAAGTTAGTTGGTGAATTCGGGATTTTTCTACTTTTTTGAGTGAGGGTTGGATGGCTATTTATTTCCCCCTTAGGACCGCCTTTCAGTATCCCATAGGTTTTGGATCAATGTGTTTTCATTCTTATTGGTTTCCATGAATTGTTTAAGTTCTTCTTTGATTTCCTGGTTGACCCAAACATTCTTGAGCCAAGTGGTCTTTAGCTTCCAAGTGTTTGAATTTCTGCCAAAATTTTCTTGTTATTGAGTTCCAGTTTTAAAGCATTATGGTCTGAGCATATGCAGGGAATAATCTCAATCTTTTGGTATCAGCTGAGACCTGATTTGTACCGCATTATGTGGTCTATTCTGGAGGAACTTCTGTGTGCGCTCAAAAAGAATGGGTATTCTGTTGTTTTAAGGTGAAATATTCTGTATGTATCTATGAAGTCCGTCTGGTCCAGTGTGTCCTTCAAAGCTCTTGGTTCTTTGTTGATTTTCTGCTTAGATGATCTGTCTGTTGCTGAGAGTAGAGTATTGAGGTCTCCTGCAATTAACATATATTATCAATATGCCTCTTTATTTTGGTTAACACTCAACCATTCTTTAACACCATACACAAAGATAAACTCAAAATGGATGAAAAACCTCAATGTGAGACAGGAATCCATCAAAATCCTAGAGGAGAACAACCTCTAGAGGCAGCAACCTCTTCGACATCAGCCACAGCAACTTCTTTCAAGATACATCTCCAAAGTAAGTGAAACAAAAGGGAAAATGAACTTCTGGTACTTTATCAAGATAAAAACTTCTGCACAGCAAAGGAAATAGTCAATGAAATAAAGAGGCAACCCACAGAATAGGAGAAGATATTTACAAATGGCACTACAGACAATGGGCTGGTATCCAAGATCTATAAAGAACTTCTCAAACTCAACACCCCAAAAATAAATAATCAAGTAAAAAAATGGGCAGAAGACATGAACAAACACTTCTCTGAAGAAGACATACAAATGGCTAACAGACACATGAAAAAATGTTCATCATCATTAGCCATCGGGGAAATTCAAATCAAAACCGCACTGAGATACCACCTTACCCAGTTAGAATGACAAAAATTGACAAGGCAAACAAACAAACAAACAAACAAATGTTGGAGAGGTTGTGAAGAAAGTGGAACCCTCTTACACTGATGGTGGGAATGAAAGTTGGTACAGCCACTTTGGAAAACAGTGCGGAGGTTCCTCAAAAAATTAAAAATAGAGCTACCCTATGACCCAGCAATTACACTACTGGGTATTGACCCCAAAGACACAGATGTAGTGAAAAGAAGGGCCATATGCACCCCAATGTTCATAGCAGCAATGTCCACAATAGCCAAACTGTGGAAAGAGACGAGATGCCCTTCAACAGATGAATGGATAAGGAAGATGCGGTCCATATATACAATGGAATATTACTCAGCCATCAGAAAGGATGAATACCCAGCTTTTGGATCAACATGGATGGGACTGGAGGAGATTATAAGTCAAGCAAAGAAAGTTAATTATCATCTGGTTTCACTTATATGTGGAACATAAGGAATAGCATGGAAGACATTAGGAAAAGGACGGGAAAAATGAAGGTGGGGAATCGGAGGGTGAGACGAACCATGAGAGACTATGGACTCCAAGAAACAAACTGAGGGTTTTAGAGGGGAGGGAAGTGTTGGGATGGGTTAGCCTGGTGACGGGTATTAAGGAGGGTACATACTGCATGGAGCACTCGGTGTTATATGCAAACAATGAATCGTGGAACAGTATATCAAAAACTAATGATGTACTCTATGGTGACTCACATAACGTAATAAAATAAAATTTAAATAATTAAATAAATAAATAAATAAATAAATAAATAAATAAATAGCAAATGACACCTGGCAAAAAAAGAGAAAGAATTCAATTTCATAAAAGAGCAAATCAGAGAGGAGAAATAGCAACCAACAACCACAGAAATACAAATAATTATGAGAATATTATGAAAAACTGCCAACAAATTTTACAACATAGAAGAAACGGATAAATTCCTAGAAACATATGAACTTCCAAAACTAAAACAGGAAGAAATAGAAAACTTGTACAGTTTGATAATCACCAAAAAATTTAAGTCAGTAATCGAAAGTTTCCTAAGAAACAAAAGTGTGGGACAAGATGACTTTACTGGTGAATTGTTGCAAACATTTAAAGAAGAATTAGGTGCGGCTTGGTGGCTCATTCTGTTAAGCATCTGCCTTTGGCTCAGGTCATGGTCTCAGGGCCCTGGGATCGAGCCCTGCATCAGGCTGCCTGCTCAGCGGGGAGTCTGGTTTTCCCTCTGCCCCTCCCCCTTGCTCGTTTTCTCTCTCTCTCTTTCAAATAAATAAATAAAATCTTTTAAAAATATTATTTAAAGAAATAATGATTGAAAACTTCCCAAATATTGGAAAAGAAATGAATATCTAGATTCATGAAACTGAAAAAAAATCCCCAAATGGAATCAACCCCCAAAAAGACTGTACTGAGACATATAATCATATTGCAAAAGTCAAGGACAAATAGAATTTTATGTTAATTTATTTTGTAAAGTTTATATTTTAGTTCCAGTAGTTAACAAAACAGTGTTATATTAGCTGCAGGTGTACAACATAATCATTCAACAATTCCATAGATCATCTGGTGCTCATCAACAAAAGTGCACTCCTAAAATCCAATCAACTATTTAACACATTCTCCCACCACCCTTCCTTCTGGTAAACACCAGTTTGTCCTCTATAATTAAGAGTCTGTTTCTTGGTCTGTCTCTCTCTCTCTTCTCTTTGCTGCTTTGTGTTGTTTCTTAAATTCCACATGTGGGTGAAATCATATGGTATTTGTTTTTCTCTGACATATCACTTAGCATTATACTCTCTAGTTCCATCCATGTCATTGGAAATGGCAAGATCTCATTCTTCTTTATGGCTACCACCTCTTCTTTATCCATTAATCAATGTACATTTGAGCTGTTTCCATAATTTGGTTATTGTAAATAATGTTGCTATAAACATAGGAATGCATGTATCTCTTTGAATTAGTACTTTTGTATTATTTGTGTAAATACCCAGTAGTATGATTGCTGTTTTGTAGGTAGTTTAATTTTTAACATTTTGTGGGACTTCCATACTGTTTTCCAGAGGGGCTGCACCAGTTTGCACAAGGGCCCTTTTTCTCCACATCCTTGCCAGTACCTGTCGTTTCTTGTGTTGATTTTAACAATTCTGTCAGGTGTGAGGTGATATCTCAATGGAGTTTTGATTTGCATTTCCCTGATGATAAGTGGCATTGAGCATCTTTTCATGTGTCTGTTGGCAATCTGGATGTTTTCTCTGAAGTAATGTCTGTTCATGTCTTCTGCCCATTTTTTTTTGATTATTTATTTGTGGTGTTGAGTTTTATAAGTTATTTATATATTTTGGATATTAACCTTTTATCTGATATGTCATTTGCAAATGTCTTCTCCCATTCTTTAGTTTGATTTTTAATCCTGTTGATTGTTTCCTTCACTGTACAGAAGCCTTTCATCTTTATATAGACCCAGTACTTTATTGCTCCTTTTGCATCTCTTTCCTCAGGAGTCATATCTAGGAAAAAGTTGTGATGGTCAGCTTACAGCCTGTGTTCTTCTCTAGGATTTTTATGGTTTCAGGTCTCACATTTAGGTGTTTCACCCACTTTGGATTTATTTTTGTATATGGTGTAAGAAAGTAGTCCATTTTCTTTCTTTTACATGTTGCTGTCCAGTTGTCCCAGCACCATTTGTGGAAGAAACTTTTTCCTCATTGGATATTCTTTCCTGCTTTGTCAAAGATTAATTGACCATGTAGCTGTGAGTTTATTTTGGGGGGTTTCTATTCTGTTGTATTGATTTATGTGTCTATTTTTGTCCCAGTATCATACTATTTTGATCACTACAGCCTTGTAATATAACTTGAAGTCTGGAATTGAGTTGCCTCTAGCTTTGCTTTTCTTTTGCAAGATTGCTTTGGCTATTTGGAATCTTTTGCACTTCCATACAAATTTTAGGATAATGTATTCTGGCTCTGTGAAAAGTATTGTTGGTATTTTTATAGGGATGGCATTAAATGTGTAAATTGCCTTGGGTAGTCTAGACATTTTAACAATATTTGTTCTTACATCCATGAGCATGGAATATCTTTCCATTTCACTGTGTCGTCTTGAGTTTCTTTCATTAGTGTTTTATACTTTTCAGAGTACAATATTTTCACCTCTTTGGTTAGGTTTATTCCTAGGTATATTATATTTTGTGCAATCGTAAGTGGGATTGATTCCTTAATTTTTCTTTGTGCTGCTTCATTATTGGTGTATAGTGCAACTAATTTCTGTATGTTGATTTTGTATACTGAAACTTTACTGAATCCATGTATCAGTTCTAGCAGTTCTTTGGTGAAGTCTTTTGGGTTTTCTATATATAGTGCCATGTCATCTGCAAATAGTGAAAGTTTTATTTTTTCCTTACTGATTTGGATGCTTATTTCTTTTTGTTGTGTGATTGTTGCATCTAGACCTTTCTCTACTACGTTGAATAGAAGTGGTGATAGTGTATATCTGATCTTTTTCTGATCTTAGGGGAAAAGATCTCAGTTTTTCCCCTTTAAGTATCATGTCACCTGTGGGCTTTTTATACATGGCCTTTAGGATGTTGAGATATGTTGTCTCTATCCTTACTTTGTTGAGGGTTTTTATCAAGTACGGATGCTGTTTTTTGTCAAATGTTTTTCTGCATCTATTGAAATGATCGTATGGTTCTTATCCTTTCTCTTATTGATATGATGTATCAGGTTGATTGACTGGAAATACTGAACCACCCTTGGAGCCCAGGAATAAATCCCACTTGATAATGGTGAATGATTTTTTAAATGTATTATTGAAATTTCTTTGCTATTTTTTTTTGTTGTTGTTGTTGAGGATTTTTGCATCTATGTTCATCAAGGATATTGGCCCATACTTCTCTTTTTTAGTGGTGTCTTTATCTGGTTTTGGTATTAGGGCAATGCTGGTCTCATAGAATTAATTTGGAAGTTTTTCTTCCTTTACTATTTTTTGGAGTAGATTGAGAAGAATAAGTATTAATTCTTCTTAAAATGTTTGGTAGAATTCACCTGTGAATCAATCTGGTCCTGGACTTTTGTTGGGAATGTTTTAATACTGATTCAATTTCTTTTGTAGTTATCAGTCTGTTCAAGTTTTCTATTTCTTCCTCTTTTGATTTTGGTAGTTTACGTCTTTCAAGGAATTTATCCATTTCTTCTAGGTTGTCCAATCTGTTGGTATATTGTTTTTCATAATATTCTCTTATGATTGTATTTCTGTGGTTTTGGTTGTTTCTTCTCCTCACTCATTTGTGATTTTATGTATTTGGGTCCTTTCTTTTTTTTTCTTGATAAGTCTGGCTAGAAGATTATCAATTTTATTGATTTTTTTTTCAAAAAACATCTCCTGTTTTCATTGATGTATTCTATTGTGGTTTTTTTGTTTAGTTTCTATATCATTTATTTTTACTCTAATCTTTATATTACCCTTCTTCTGCTGGTCTTAGGCTTTGTTTGTTCTTTTTATAGCTTCTTTAGGTGTCAGGTTATGTTGTTTGATATTTTTCTTCCTTCTTGGGGTTAGGCCTGTATCGTTATAAACTTCCTTCATAGAACCACTTTTGCTGCATCCCTGAGGTTTTGGAGATTTGTGTTTTTATTTGCACTTATTTCCATGTGATTTTGGATTTCTTCATTGATTTCTTGGTTAACCCACTCATTGTTTAGTAGAATATTATTTTCCATGTATTTGTAGTCTTTCCATACTTTTTCTTTTTGTTGACTTCTAGTTTCACAGCATTGTGTTCAATAAAAATGCATGGTAAACTTCCATCTTTTTGCACTTTTCAGGCTTGTTTATGTGATCTGTTCTGGAGAATATTCTGTATGCACCTGAAAAGAATGTATATTCTGTTGTTTTAGGATGGAATGTTCTAATTATATGTGTTAAATTCACCTGGTCCAGTGTGTCATTCAAAGCCATTCTTTCCTTGTTAATTTCCTGATTGGATGGTCTGTCTATTAATGTAAGTGTGGTGTTAATGTCCCCTACTATTATTGTATTGCTATCAATTAGTTCCTTTATGTTTGTTATTAACTGTTATGTATTTAAGCTGTCCCATGTTGGGTGCATAAATATTTACAATTGTTATAAGTTCTTGTTGGATTGCCCCCTTTATTATTATGTAGTGTCATTTTTTGTCTCTTGTTAGTCTTTGATTTAAATTCTATTTCTAGTATAAGCGTTGCTACTCTGTCTTTCTTTTGACATCCATTTGCATGATAGATGTTTCTCCGTCACCTCACTTTCTATCTGCAGGTATCTTTAGGTTCTAAAATGAGTCTCTTGTAGGCAGCATATAGATGGGTCTTGTTCTTTTATGCGTTCTGTCACCCTATGTCTTTTTATTGGAGCTTTTAGTCAGTTTACATCCAAAGAAAGTATTGATAGATATGCATTTATCATCTTTTTATCATTTGTTTTGTGGTGTTTCTGAAGATTTTCTCTGATCCTTTCTTGTCTCTCTTTCATGTTTTACTTTTTTTTATTTTATTGATATATCTGGGTTTCTTTTTATTCTTTGCATATTTATTAGTGGGTTTTGATTTGTGGTTACCATTAGGTTTGTATATAACCTCTTCTGCATATAGCAGTCTACATTAAGTTGATGGTCGTTTAAGTTTGAAACCCTTCTTTACTCCTCTTCTTTTCACATTTTAGGTATATGGTGTCATATTTTACAGTCTTTTATTTTGTGAAAGCCTTGGCTGACTTTTTATAGAAATAACAATTTTTACTGCTTTTGTGTTTCCTACTTTCATACTGTCACTTTTGGTCTTTCCTTTTGACTCAAAGAGTCCCCTTTAATATTTTTTGAGGGGCTGGTTGCCAGGAATGGCCAGCAATCCGTGTACTGATGGATAAGAGATTACTCCAAACTTTGCTGTGAAAGAGAGGAAAAGGCAAGGGAGTCAACACTCAGAGACGAAGACCTTTTGCTCTTCTTTGCTCCCATTTTTATTGGTCCTTCAGGATAATCACAAATCTTTATCACTGTTTCTCAAGCATGTGATGTGTCACAAGGGGTCTTACTGGAACTAGGAGTATCTGTTTACAGGAAAGATATGATATGCTAATCTGTGTGTTCTATGAGTTCTGCTAAAAATAGCCTAGGGGGACAATGCATACATCTCTCAGATCACAGGGCAACTGTTTGGGCTAAGAAAGCTTTGGGAAAGGCAACTCCCTGTGGCATTCCTAGAGCAGAGTGGTCACGCAGGTCTCAGCATTCCAAAGGCCTACACCCTTCTTTGAAACTTTCCCTTCCCCCAGTGGCATCCGTGTTACATTTTAGCAAGCCAGGTATTATGGATAATTTCATGCTCTACATTAACCCAAAGCTGGTGGATCTGCTTTTGTTACTTTTGTTGGGCGTTCTCTGTACCACCTGGATCTGGATATCTGTTTTTTTCCCCCAGATTAGGGAAGTTTTCAGGTATTATTTCTTCAAATAAACTTTCTGCCCCCTTTTTTCTCTCTTCTTCTTCTGGGATCCCTATAATACAAATATTACTATGTTTGATGGAGTCACTGCTATCCTTAAGTCTATTCTTATTTTTCGTAGTTCTTTTTTCTCCCTTTTGTTCAGCTTGCTTATTTTCTATTATTCTATCTTCTAGGTCCCTAATTCATTCCTCTGCTTCTTTCAGCTTGCTGTTCATTCCATCAATTTTGTTTTTTCTGATTTCATGTATTGAACATTTTATCACTGTCATATTATTCCTTATCTCTGTGTTAAGGTTCTCACTGATATCTTCCACTCTTTTCTCAAGTCCAATGAGTATCTTTATGATCATTACTTTATGTTCTCTAGCAGACATGTTACTTCTATCTGTTTTGCTTAGATCCCTATTTGTGGCCTTGTCCTGTTCTTTAGTGAAGGGTAAATTCCTCTTTCTTCTCATTTTATTTAAGTTTCTGTTCTTGTTTCTGTGTCTTAGGAAAGTCAGCTATGTCTGCTGATCTTGAGGGTAATTGCCTTATGAAGAAGAGGTCCTGTAGTGTACTGCAGTTTAGTGTCCACTGCTTCCCAGGACATGGCACTTCAGGGAGTATCTCCAATGTGTGCTGCATGCACTCTGTTATTGTGTTCTGGCAGCTTTATCCTCAGGTTGGTTATCTTTAGAGGCTTTCTTTGCCAGTTGTGGGCAGTTTTTGGTCCCTGCCCTGGATGTGGTGAGCTTTAACTTGGTGTACTCTGGTCTGCTTGTTAAATGAGACCTATCACCACTGCCACTGGAATTGAGGCCCCATAAAATTCCCTTGTTGGGAGATCCAGTTTTGGTAAGAGTTTGGGCCAGTCTCCTGGAGGAGGCAGCCTGCTGAGCTGGAATGGAGGCAAGCATGATTGGAAAGGGTGGTTCCACTTGAGCATGGGAAGGAGGTGGGCAGACCTTGGTGTAAGCAAGTTAGGTAGTGAGTGTCAGTGCTGAGCTGGTTCCTGCAAGTGGCCCTGTGCTTATGCCAAGGGATGGGGGAGGGAAATGGCACCTTCCAGTTCCTTTATTCCTGGAGGGGTTTCTCTGAATACTGCCATGAATGAGCAAATAATCTCCCTACTGTGCGCCTCAGGTGCTCTTCAGATTGTTGTTTCTACACTGTATGTCTGCACGCTGTTTCCCCAGCCTTCTCTCCAAGAGCAACGTCCATGCCCTCTAGGTTCTCCCCAAGCCAAGCCTGCTGACCTTTAAAAATCCAGTATTTTAACCCAATTGGTTGTAAGCACTTATAAAATTTGGCCTCCCTCACTTTCCAAGACAATTGCTTTGGAGATTTGCCTTCCCCATGTGAACTCCCCTATATGATAGTCTGTCTCTCAGCCTTCTCTGCAACTGAGATTCCTCTGTACTGCAGTGTACTGCAATGGCCATGATCCATTTATCTCCCAAATAACATCTTCACACTTTCTACCTTCTTTGATATGGCCTCTTCTCTATGTTTAGTTGTGGGGTTTGTTTGACCAGTCTTCAGGTCAATTTCTGGGCAATTAGGATGATTTGATAGTTATCCATTTGCATTTGTGGGACGAGGTGAGACTAGGGTCCTCATACTCCTCCACCATGTTCCCAACCCTTAAGATGGTAAATCTTAAGTGTTAATATCACATACAGCAAAAAAAAATGGTAACTGTGTGAGGTGATGAATTGGTTAATTGGCTTGATTATTGTGAATATTTCACAAGTTATATCAAATAATCAAATTACACATCTTAAACATAGACAATTTTTAATTGTCAATTATAGCTCAATAAATTTGGAAAAATTAGCACCTATAGAAACATTCCAGCATTTATTGAGTACTAATTCTATGCCAAATGTAGGGTGAAAAGGGCATTGAATGGTAAATGAAGCAATGTTGTAGCTTTTAAGACATTTCTATTATACTATAAAAGGTAAACATGAGTGGTAGTATGGTGTTTAATGCTGTAGGGTACTCTAGTCAACAGAAAAGGTACTATTTAAATCAGTATTTAAAGAATGAAGAAAGTTTTCTGAGTGAACAATAATTGTAATTAAGATAGGGATAAAATTCAAGAAAGAGGAAACAGCTCCATTAAGATTGAAGTTTCATGAGTTATAGATCATGTTTGTCTGTTCCATTTTTTATACTAAGTGCCAGGCTGGTAATCTGATCAATAGATACTTATTGATTGAGTGAATATGAATATATAAAAATGCATAAAGACAGTTAAATGAGGAATAACAGGTAAATTGAGGAGGTGGTGAGTAACTAGGTATGACTGGAAGTAAGCTGTCGTGGGGATTGGTAGTAGCTATCTCGTCTCCTTTTTTCATAATAATAATAAAAAAAAAGTCAAAGGAAGTTCAAACTACTAGGAAATTCCTTGACCCAAGTCTCAAAGCTTAGCCATGGTAGAGGACCTAAGATGGCAGAGTAGTATGGAGAACCCTAGGCTTACCTCCTCCCTCAAACACAGCTAGGTAAATATCAAATCATTCTGAATACCCAAGAAATTGATCTGAAGACTGACAGAACAGACTGCACAATGACAGGGGAGAGGAGGCCAAATCATATAGGGTAGGAGCTGTGGAGAAGTGGTTTGGGGAAGAAACAGATCATAGGTGCTGTGGAGGGGAAGGGAGCTCTGGCCACAGAAAAAGGTTAGAGAGAGAGACAGTTAGAGAGAGAGAGAGAGAGAGGAGTGCACAAGGAAACACTTCCACAAAGCCATTGACTGTGAGAATGACAGTGGTTGATTTCCATGAGTTTTTACAACCAGTGGGGCTCAGAGGTTCATGGAGTAGAGGGTGCCTGCCCTGAGGGTGGTGCAGTGCTTTTATAGAGAAGGCAGGCAGGTAACCTGGGGGCAGACAGCATGATCTGAAGATCACCTGAGATGAACTGGTAGAGGCTGGTTCTCCCTTCTTGGAGTGCATCTGAGAGAGGGCATTGCCTCTCCAGGGGCAAAGGAGCCTGTGGGCACCATTTCCTTCCCACTCTTTTCAGCATAAATGTACACACCTGCTTAAGGTGGCTAACTGGGACACTGGCTCTTTAGTGTGCTTTGCTCCAAAACCCACAATCCTGAACTCTGATGCAACTGCCATTCTGGATCAAACTTGCATCAATCCCAGTGTGGCCAAATCCTCCCCCAGAAGACCAACACAGGTCCCCACTGCAGCAGGTCCCTAAAATTTGGAATTTTAAAACTCAGCAGGGATAGAGAACAAAGCGCACTGCACTGCCCCAGGCTGGCAAGAAACCCAGACACAGTGTGAAAACAGTGATCTGATAAACACATAAGATGCATGAAGGAAATTTAATTGCTCTTCTGGGAGGGCTTCCCTGAGAGTAACAAGCAGAAACTACCCTCTTGAGGAACAAAGGATCTGGCTGGCGCCATTTCCTCCCCCTGCCCTTAAGCATAAACTAACTTTAGTAAACAGCACAGTGCCAATGCTGGCTGTCTAATCTGCTTACACCAAGCCCCGTCCCCCGTACTCTACTGGTGTTGCTTTCTTGAGCAAGTGTGACTGAGAACCAGCATAGTGGGCCCCTCCCTCAGAAGACCAACACAAACCCCCACATGCAGAAAATCTACTGACCAGAGAGTTCGGCAAAGCTTCAGCTCTATGGAAATAGCATCAGGTCTGTTTCAACAAGCAGAACAAATCTCAGCTACTTAAAACTCACCACAGGTTGGCCAAGGTGCCAACATTCACCACTGCAGGCAAGGAGAAATTCTGCAGAGGACTAACCTGAGGGATAAAGCGGCCATAACACAGGAGCAGAGTGTGTGCAACATACACCAGAGACACTCTCTGAAGCACCAGGCACTGGACATTATATGATGCTTCTTCATAAAGCTATTACTCTCAGAAGCAGGAAGCATAACAGGCTTTCCTAACATACAGAAGAACACAGAGACCAAGACAAAATGTCAAGATGGAGGAATTCATCCTAAAAGAAAGAACAAGAAAAGGTCATGGTCAAGGATCTAATCAAAACAGATATAAGTAATATGCCTGATCCATAATTTGAAGCAACAATCATAAGGATACTAGCGGGACTTGAGAAAAACATAGAAGACATGAGGAACATCCTTACGACAGAGATTAAAGATCTTAAAACCAATCAGACTGAAATGAAAAATACAATATCGAAAATTCAAAAACAACTGGATGTAATGACCACAATGATGAAAGAAGCAGAGGAATGAATAAGTGATATAGAAGATATAATTATGGAAAATAACGAAGCTGATCAAAACAGGGAAAGAAAAATCTTGGGTCATGAAAATAGACTTAGGGAACTCAGTGAAACATAATAAAACTTGTATCATAGGAGCCCCAGAAGAAGAGAGAGAAAAGGGGGTGGAAGGTTTATTTGAGGAAATTATGGCTGAAAACTTCCCTAATCTGGGGAAAGAAAGAGATTTCCAAATCCAAGAGTCATGGAGAACTCCCATCAAAATCAACAAAAGCAGGTCAACTCCAAGACACATTGTCGTTAACATTACAAAATATAGAGATAAAGAAAAAATCCTAAAAGCAGCAAGACAAAAGAAGTCCCTAACTTTCAAGGGAAGACAAATAAGGTTAGCAGCAGATCTCGCCACAGAAACTTGCCCAGCCAGAAGGGATGGCATGTTCAATTCAATATGCTGAATGGGAAAAATCTGCAGCCAAAAACACTCTATGCAGCAAGGATTTCATTCAGAACAGAAGGAGAGCTAAAGAATTTCCCAGACAAATAAAAACTAAAGGAGTCTGTGACCACTAAACCACTCTGCAAGAAATAGTGAAAGGGACTCTTTGAGTGGGAAAAAAAGACCAAAAGTGGGAAAGACTAGAAGGAGCAGAGAAAATCTTCAGAAAAAAACAACAAAACAAGTACTAATATGGCACTAAATTCATATCTATCAATAATTACTTTGAATGTAAATAGACTAAATGCTCCAATAAAAAGAAATAGGGTGTCAGAAAGGTTAAAAAAAAAAGACCCTTCTATATGCTGCCTACAAGAAACTCATTTAAGACCTAAACACACCTGCAGATTGAAAGTGAGGGGGTGGAGAAATATTTTTATCATGCAAATGGATGTCAAAAGAAGGCTTGAGTAGCAATACCTATATCAGGTAATCTATATTTTAAACCAAAGACTGTAACAAGAGATGAGGAAGGGCACTATTTCATATTACAAGGGTCTATACAACAAGGAAATGTAATAGTTATAATGATTTATGCCCGCAATATAGGAGCACAAAAATATGCAAAACAATAAACATAAAGGAACTCATTAACAATAATTCAATAATAGTAGGGGACTTTAACACCCCACTTCTAGGAATAGACAGATCATCTAATCAGAAAATCAGCAAGAAAACAATAGCTTTGAAGGACACACTGGACCAGATGGACCTAACAAGTAAATTCAAAACATTTCATCCTAAAGCAGCAGAATAAACATTATTTTTAAGTGCACATGGGACATTCACCAAAATAGACCACATACCAAGTCACGAATCAGGACTCAGCAAGTACAAAAAGATCTGGAGATCATATCATGCATATATTCTGACCACAATGCTATGAAACTTGAAGTCAACCAGAGGAAAACACAATACATGGAGGTTAAGCAACATGCTACTAAAGAAGAATAGGTCACCCAGGAAATCACAGAAGAAATTAAAAAATACAGGGAAACAAATGAAAATGAAAACACGATGGTCCAAAACATTTAGGATGCAATAAAAGCAGTAAAAGAGGGAAAAGAGCAATAGAGGCCTACCTCAAAAAGCAAGAAAAACCTCACATATGCAACATAACCTTAGACCTAAAGGAGATAGAAAAAGAACAACAAATGAAGCCTAAAGCCAGCAAAAGAAGGGAAACAAAAAAGACGAAAGCAGAAATAAATGATATAGAAACAAACAAAAAAGCCCAGTAGAACAGATCAATGAAACCAGGAGCTTGTTGATTGAAAAAATTAATAACATTGATAAACCTCTAGCTAGACTTATCAAAAAGAAAAGAGGAAGGAACCAAATAAATAAAACCACAGATGAGAGAGGAGAAATAACAACCAACACCACAGAAATATAAACAATTCTAATAGAATATTATGAAGAATTATGCCAAGAAATTGGGCAATCTGGAAGAAATGCATAAATTCCTAGAAACATGCAAATTACCAAAAATGAAACAGGAAGAAATAGAAAACTTGAACAGACCAATAACCAGCAAAGAAATTGAAACAGCAGTCAATAATTCCCCCAAAAAATATTCCAAGGCCAGATGGTTCCTAGGGGAATTCTATCAGACATTTAAAGAAGAGTTGATACCTATTCTCAAATTGTTCCAGCAAAATTCCAGCAAACTTCCAAAATCATTCTATGATGGGAGCTTAGCCTGTTTCCAAAACCAAAGACTCCACTAAAAAGTAGAACTATATGCCAATAAACATGGATGCAAAAATTCTCAACAAAGTATTAACAAATTGAAACCACCTGCCTAGTAAAAGAATCATTCACCATGATAAAGTAGGATTTATTCCTGTGTTGCAAGGGCTGTTCGATATTTGGAAATCAATCAATGTGATATAACACAGTAATAAAAGAAAGTGTAAAAACCATATGATCCTCTCAATAGGTGCAGAAAAACATTTGACAAGTACGGTATTCATTCATGATAAAAACCTTCAAAAAGTAGGGATACGGGAAACTTCCTCAACATCATAAAAGCCATATAAGGAAATCCCACAGCTAATATCATTCTCAATGTGGAAAAACTGAGAGGTTTTCCTCTATGGTGAGAACAAGACAGGTATGTCCACTCTCACCACTGTTATTTAACATAGTATTGGAAGTCCTAGCCTCAGCAATCAGACAACAAAAAGAAATGAAAGGCATCCAAATCAGCAAGGAAGAAGTCAAACTTTTACTATTTGCAGATGACATGATAGTATATGTAGAAAACCCAAAAGACTCCACCAAAAAGCTCCTAGAACTGATACACGAATTCAGTAAAGTCACAGGATACAAAATCAATGTACAGAAATCTGTTGCATTTCTATACACCAATAATGAAGCAGCTGAATGAGAAATCAAGGAATCAATCCTATTTACAAATGCACCAAAACCCAGAAAGATACCTAGGAATCAACCTAAGCAAAAAGGTAAAATATCTGTACTCTGAAAACTATAAAACCCGATGAAAGAAATTGAAGATTACACTAAGAAATGGAAAAGCATTCCATGCTCTCAGATTGGAAGAACAAATATTGTTAAAATGTTTATTCTACCCAGAGCAATCTACACATTTAATGCAGTCCCTATCAAAATACCAACAGCATGTTTCACAGAGGTAGAACAAACAATCCTAAAATGTGTATGGAACCACAAAAGACCCCAAGTAGCCAAAACAATCTTGAAAAAAGAAAAGCAAAGCTGGAGGCATCACAATTCCCAACCTCAAAATATAATGTTCAAGACAGTATGGTGCTGGCACAAAAACAGACACGTAGATCAATAGAACTAGAATAGAAAACCCAGAAATGGACCCATACCTATATGGTCAATTAATCTTCAACAAAGCAGGAAAGAATATCCAATGGGGGAAAAAAACACTTTCTTCAACAAATGGTGTTGGGAAAACTGGACAACATGCAAAAGAATGAAACTTGTCCACTTTCTTACACCATAAACAAAAATAAATTCAAAATAGATAAAAAACCTAAATATGAGACAGGAAACCATCAAAATCGTAGAAAACACTGGCTGCAACCTCTTTGACATCAGCCACGCAACTTCTTCCTAGATATGTCTCCTGATGCAAGGGAACCAAAAGCAAAAATAACTATTGGGCCGTAATCAAGATAAAAAACTTCTGGACAGTGAAGGGAACAATCAACAAAGCTAAAAGGCAACCTACAGAATAGGAGAAGACATTTGCAAATGACATATCTGATTGAGGGTTAGTATCCAAAAATCTGTAAAGAACTGTCAAACTCAACACCCCAAAAGCAAATAATCCAGTTAAGAAATGGGCAGAAAACATAGACATTTTTCCAAAGCAGACATCCAGGTGGCTGACACATAAAAAGATGTTCAGCATCACTCATCATCAGAGAAATACAAATCAAAACTATTCTTGGTTCCTTCCACAGTTTGGCTATGGTGGACATTGTGCAATGAACATCGGGATGCATGGACCCCTTCTTTTCACTACATCTGTGTCTTTGGGGTAAATACCTAGAAGTGCAATTGCTGGGTCATAGGGTATCTCCATTTTTAAAATCTTGAGGAAATCCATACTGTTTTCCAGAGTGGATATACCAGCTTGCATTCCCATCAACAGTGCAAGAGGGTTCCCCATTCTCCACAACCTCTCCAACACTTGTTGTTTCCTGTCTTGTTCATTTTGGCCTTTCTAGCTGGTGTGAGGTTGTATCTCATTGTTGTTTTGATTTGTATCTCCCTGATGGCTAGTGATGTTGAACATTTTTTCATGCGTCTGTTAGCCATTTGTATGTCTTCTTTGGAGAAATGTCTATTCATGTCTTCTGCCCATTTCTTGACTGGATTATTTGCTTTTCTCGTGTTGAGTTTGATAAGTTCTTTACAGATTTTGGATATCAGCCCTTTATGTAAAATGTTATTTGCAAATATCTTCTAGCATTCTGTGGGTTGCCTTGTAGTTTTATTGACTGATTCCTTTGCTGTGCAAAAGCTTTTTATCTTGATGAAGTTCCAAAAGTTCATTTTCCTTTTTTCACTTGTCTTTAGAGATGTGTCTTGAAAGAACTTGCTGTGTCCAATATCAAAGGGGTTACTGCTTATGTTCTCTTCTAGGATTAGCCAAGCCGAGAAAGATAATTACCATATGGTTTCACTCATATGTGGAACATAAAGAATAGAGCAGAGGACCACAGGGGAAGGGAGGGAAAACTGAATGGGAAGAAATGAGAGAGGGAGACAAATGATGAGAGACTCTGGACTCCAGGAAGCAAACTGAGGCTTACAGAAGGGAGGGGGTGGGGGGCTGGGGTAACCAGGTGATGAGTATTAAGGAGGGCACGTGTTGTGATGAGCACTGGGTGTTATACGCAACTAATGAATTGTTGAACACTACAACAAAAACTTATGATGTACTATATATATATATATATACATATATATATATATATATGCTAACTGAGCATAATGGAAAATAAAAATAAATAAATAAAATAAAATAAAAACAAAATAAAGCTTTATATCTTAAAAAAAGAAAAGAAGGTTTCCACTGCAAAAAAATAAATTTAAAAATAAAATAAAATAATAAAATAAAATACTTGGAAAACATCTACTTACACCAATCCCTACCATTTTACAAGGCCTGCGATGGAGCTGAGAACAAGTGACTATAGTGATGTCACATAACCAGCCAATGGGAAAGTCAGGACTCAGGGATGTCCTGCCTCACAACTCTGAAGGGTACAATTCCCATTGTATTTATCCAGAGTTGTGCAACATGGCAGCCCTACACTAGAATACGTCTTTCCCAGTGCATAGTTCTGCTATTTTTCACACTGTCATGTACACAGAGCATTAATAAAAGAGGTGGTTATAATAAGAACATATTTATATTTATATATCAGTATATTTATTGTGCACCTACAAAGTATTAGATATTGCATTTGGTGTTTGGAAAACTCATAAAAGCAAGGTCTAGTTCTCTCCCCAAGTATCTTACGGTATAGTGGAAGAGACCCAAGTCTCTTGGACATAAAACGTCAACATTATCTTTCAGCTGTCCCTCAAATCTTTTGAGAATTGAAGCAGTTTTTGTTTAGTGGTGTGCTGGTAAATGCTAACTGACTCTCCAGGAAGAAAACCAACCTGATTTTTATTCTTTTCCAATTCCCATGGTATAAATACTTCAACCATGGCTAATTTCAAGTTGCCACATGGCAATATGTAAGTGGGAAGAGATGCCTCTAATCACCTTTCTCACCACTTGGTACAGACCAGCTCTAGCAAACTATTAGAGGGAACAGTTTCCTTTAAACTCCCTCCCAATCTGTATATGCCTAGTTTTGGCCTATGTGCATGGACAGCCTTGTGTTGTATTTTCTGATTATGATAGTAAATACATACATGAACACGTTTTTCACACTTATTTTTGATTGAGAGTGAGGGACATGTCCTCTGTTGCAACATGCCTTTCCTAAAGAGCACCCACAGGGCAATTGGTAATCAGGCTGTTAGTGCCCTACCTCTTTCTTTTAGTTTCCCCTTCTTATAGCCACTCAGTTTATTTCTTTCTGTTCTTGGCATCTACAACCAGACAGTACTTCAAAAACAGTGTGACAAGTCTCTTTATCAGAAGATGGGTATATAGTAGGGCTGGGAAAGCTGGCACTTATTAGGGGGATATGAAGCTGATAGAGGGGAACTTGACACAACTTGGAAAGAAATGTTTCTTTTTGCCAAGGACCAATTGTTCCTCACCTCACTTCTGACACCTGCCCTCTTGGTCTGATAACTCTGTCACCACTCAAATGAAGGAGTCTATGATAGGAAGGTTGCCTCAAGGTACCTAACAGAAGGGTCATTTGGCTTTTCTGCTTTCTCCTCTCAGGAATTCTAGTTTAACATACATACCTAAGCATGTTCCTCATTCACAAGGTCAATGGTGGGTGGCATAGGGCTTGTTTCAGAGACCCTAGAATTTGGAATAATTTAAGAGGGGTTGGTGTGAGGATTTCCTGTTAGTGTATGTAACCCCAAGAAGCAGGTAGGAGTTGAACTCAATGCTTTGTGTATTTATAGGCTGCTGTCAACTCAATAAGGCTCTGACACAGAAGTCATTACTTATTTTATTCCTCAATTGCACCTGCGATCATATAAATGGCACTTACGCCAAGTAGCTTTTGCCCTGCATTATTCAGTCAATCTGCTTTCTGATTTTAAAAAGATCTTCTTTCGCTTCCTGATTACAGGTGTTCTCCTCTCCCTGGGTGGAGGAAAGAGGGCAACAGTTCTTAAATGAATAAAATTAATTAAAATATCACCCTGTTTAATTGATTCAGATAGTAAAGCTTTAGAAGTCCTTATACCACCCATGAAATAGAAATATTGATTTGTGGAGTTAATAGAATTTTATTGCTTGAAAGCGTTCTTAGAGATGATCTATTCTGACCACTTTGTTATATAAATGAAAAAAAACCCGGATATACAGAGAATAAATAACTTGTCTAAGATAATACAGGGGATTCATAACAGCACCAGGACTAAAACCAAGAAGCCTGATTCTCATGAGGTATTATTTCCTCATAAACAACTATAAACACCATATCTTGTTTATAGTTGGTTGTTGAGGTCAATGAAAAATTAAATAAAAAACTTTTGGACAAGTCCGCAAGTCCCAGTTATGACATTGCCTTCATGGAAACATCAAATTAAGCTTACATTTGGTTTGCCTACATGTGCCTTTCTAGAAAATTGTTTTGCCCAAGGTCTGAGGACTGTTTTTAATGTGGAATGGGAGGAGCCTACCAGTGGGAGATGATGTCTACTTTATATAAATTGCCATGTGAGAAATGAAATACTCTCCAGTTACTAGAGGTTCATTTCCTGTATGGGTGATGGGAAAAAGGTGTTCAGGTTAACAGGGAAAACTACCTAAATGCCAGATGCCAGGACACTGTAAGGAGTTATCCCAGGGACCTGGTCACTGCTAGTCTCTTTCTCTTTCTCTCTAGGAAAATTGTACCAAATGCCAACTCCTTTCCAGGCTGGCAGGTACGTGGATGTCCTGTGCTCTTGGAATCTTGTGATCCTGCAGGCAAATGTTAAGAATGTGCACATTTCTAATATTGTTTCATCTTATGGTATCACTTATCTCTCAAATTCTCCCCTCATGATCCAGTAGTTGTTCATCTCTCTTTTTCTGAGCTTCTTTATTCTCCATCATTTGGTCTTCTATATCACTAATTCTCTCTTCTGCCTCATTTATCCTAGTAGTTAGAGCCTCCATTTTTTATTGCACCTCATTAATAGCCTTTTTGATTTCGACTTGGTTAGATTTTAGTTCTTTTATTTCTCCAGAAAGGGATTCTCTAGTATCTTCTCTGCTTTTTCAATCCCAACTAGTATTTTTATAATCGTCATTCTGACAGGAACACAGCAGGGATGTCCACTATCACCACTGCTATTCAACATAGTACTAGAAGTCCTAGCCACAACAATCAGAAAACAAAAAGAAATAAAAGGCATTCAAATTGGCAAAAAAGAAGTCAAACTCTCACTGTTTGAAGATGATATGATACTTTTTGTGGAAAACCCAAAGACTTCACCCCAAAACTGCTAGAACTCATACAGGAATTCAGTAAAGTGGCAGGGTATAAAATCAATGCACAGAAAGCAATGGCATTTCTATACACCAACAAGGCAGAAGAAAGAAAAATTAAGGAGTCTATCCCATTTACAATTGCACCCAAAACCATAAGATACCTAGGAATAAATCTAACCAAAGAAGCAAAGAATCTGTACTCAGAAAACTATAGAATGCTCATGAAAGAAATTGAGGAAGACACAAAGAAATGGAAAAATGTTCCATGCTCATGGATTGGAAGAACAAATATTGTGAAAATGTCTATGCTACCTAGAGCAATCTACACATTTAATGCAATTCCTATCAAAATAACATCAACTTTTTTTCAAAGAAATGGAACAAATAATCCTAAAATTTGCACGGAACCAGAAAAGACCCCGAATAGCCAGAGGAATGTTGAAAAACAAAACCAAAGCCAGTGGCATCACAATTCCTGACTTCAAGCTCTATTACAAAGCTGTAATCATCAAGACAGTATGGTACTGGCACAAAAACAGACACATAGATCAATGGAACAGAAGAGAGAGCCCGGAAATGGACCCTCAACTCTATGGTCAACTAATCTTTGACAAAGCAGGAAAGAATGTCCAATGGAAAAAAGACAGTCTCTTCAACAAATTGTGTTGGGAAAATTGGACAGCCACATGCAGAAGAATGAAACTGGACCATTTCCTTAAACCACACACAAAACAGACTCAAAATGGATGAAAGACCTAAATGTGAGACAGGAATCCATCAAAATCCTTGAGGAGAACACAGGCAACAACGTCTTCGATCTAAGCCACAACATCTTCTTAGAAACATCGCCAAAGGCAAGGGAAGCAAGGGCAAAAATGAACTATTGAGACTTCATCAAGATAAAAAGCTTTTGCACAGCAAAGGAAACAGTCAACAAAACCAAAAGACAACCCACAGAATGGAAGAAGATATTTGCAAATGACATATCAGATACAGGGCTAGTATCAAAATTCTATAAAGAACATATCAGACTCAACACCCAAAGAACAAATAATTCAATAAAGAAATGGGTAGAAGACATGAACAGACATTTCGGCAAAGGAGACATCCAAATGGCCAACAGACACATGAAAAAGCGTTCAAAATCACTTGGCATCAGGGAAATCAAAATCAAAACCTCAATGAAATACCACCTCACACTAGTCAGAATGGCTAAATTTCACAAGTCAGGAAACAAAAAATATTGGTGAGGATGCGAAGAAAGGGGAACCCTCCTACACTCTTGGTGGGAATGCAAGGTGGTGTAGTCACTCTGGAAAACAGTATGGATTTTCCTCAAAAAGTTAAAAAAGTAAAGCTACCTTATGACCCAGCAATTGCACTACTGGGTATTTACCCCAAAGATAAAAATGTAGTGATCCGAAGGGACAACTGCACCCCAATGTTTATAGCAACAATGTCCACAATAGCCAAACTATGGAAAGAACCTAGATGTCCATAGACAGATAAAGAAGATGTGAGATATATATATATATATATATATAATATATATATTATAATAATAATGGAATATTGTGCAGCCATCAAAAAATGAAATCTTGCCATTTGCAACAACATGGATGGAACTAGAGGGTATTATGCTAAGTGAAAAAAGTCAATCAGAGAAAGACAATTATATGATCTCACTGATATGAGGATTTTGAGAAACAAGACAGAGGATCATAGGGGAAGGGAAGGAAAAATGAAACAAGATGAAACCAGAGAGGGAGACAAACCATAAGAGACTCTTAATCTCAGGAAACAAACTGAGGGTTGCTGGAGTGGGCGTGGGTGGGAGGGATGGGGTGGCTGGGTGATGGACATTTGGGAGGGTATGTACTATGGTGAGTGCTATGAATTGTGTAAAACTGATGAATCACAGACCTATTCTCCTGAAACAGATAATACATTATATGTTAATTTAAAAGAAAAATAATGTGCACATTTACTAGCCTGAAAGGGCAGGTTCTATTTTGACCTCTTCATAATCTTCTTCTTGAATATTCTGGCATAAGTTCCTTTTCTGACCTACAGGAGGAAAGAGACAAATGTTTGCAAAAGGAAGTTCATTTTGGGGAGATTGTGACTCATGGACTTCCAGGATTATAAGGCGAAAAACATTTTTTTTTTCAGTTGGATGAAGGGTCCTTCCTTACCAAGGTCGTCATGAATTTTCTCTTCTGATTCTCCTCCAACCTCTCTGACTGTTTCTTCTACCTAGAGTCATGATACCATGGTTTGGGATCCTGGCACTCTTGCTTATTAGTTCAGTAGCTTTAGGTAATGGAATTTACCTTTCTACCATTTCAAACCCTTCAGTGGCTTTTCAACCTATACAGAATAATTTTGGAAGTCCTGAAAATGGCCTACAGAGACCCTACATGATCAGATTCTCTCTAGTTTCATCTCCTACTCTCCCTGTTGCTCACTCATTCTAGGCACACTGGCTTCCTTGTTCTTTGAACACACAGGTGCCCTCCTGCTTTGTAGTCTTTGGACTTATGATCTCCCTTGCATGGAATTCTCTGCTCTCAAATAATGAATGGCTTATTCCTTTAATTCTTTTGGGCTGCTACTTAAATGTCACTTTATCAGAAAGGCTCCCACTAACCTCAAATAGCATCCCTGTTTCTCTCAATTCCCTTACCCTGGTTTATTTTGCTACATAGCATTTATCCTCATCTGACAAATATTTTGTCATTTGTTTATTGTCTGTCTCTCCTCTCTAGAGCTTATTTTTTTCCTGTTGCATCTACAATAACTGGCACATAAAAGATACTCAATAAATATATATTGAATGACCATATGAATGAAGGAATGAATGGAATCTCCAAGAGCCATTGTGAGATTTTAATGAAATAATATACATAACAGTGATTATGAGACAGTAGTATATAGACTGTTGCTTTTTGGTATGTGCTTCCTGAATTGGATCCCCTATTTTGTTGTTGTTATTGTGTTTTAGAAAGGGAGAGGAGGGGTGTGGGGCAGAGGGAGAGGGAGAATTAGAATCTCAAGCAGGCCCCACACCCAGCACGGAGCCCAATGCAGGGCTCCATGTCACAACCTTGAGATAATGACCTGAGCCAAAATCAAGAGTCATATGCTTAACCGACTGAGCCACCCAGACACCCCCACTCTATTTTTTTTTATGTGGTCCTCTATCCATGCAGATGCTCAAGTCTTTGGCCCTTGGACTAGTTCAGGTAATTTGTTGTCTTGTGTATATTCATCTCTTTCTTCAATTTACATTTCAAACTCCTGTTCATAATTGCTTGGAGGACATGTCTATTTGTATACTCTCTTATCTCAAACATAACATATTTAAAAAGAGTTTCCTCTACTTTCCCTTGCCTCTTTCTACAGAAGCTGCTAGACTATGCCCTTGTAAGGGTATTTTTGTTTATTCCCCATCCTAACCTGGCTCTAAAGCTTTCTATTTCTCTCTCCTGTCTTCTACAATCAATCAGTACATCTTATCAAGTCTTCTTTTGCCATCAGATTCCTTTTATTCCTTTCTGGTTCCATGATCCAGGTTTTTATACTCTCTAGTCTGGGTTAATGAAACAATATTCCGTCTTTTTCTGTCTTCAGTTCTTCCAGCCCATACTGTGAGGTTAAATGATCCTAATATCAAGCACTTCAGCCCTCTAGAACCCACAGCCTCTCTCTTGTAAAAAGTAGTCTGTAGTCAAAAGCATAAGGAGTTGCCAGAAGGATGGCTTGGATTCTGGTACTGACCCTTAGAAGTGGGCACTGTGATAGGAAGGGGAAAGCCACAGCACTTTAGACTAGACCACCCCACTAAGGCTTAACAATTTAAGGTATATTAATTTCCTTCTGCAACCCAAGCATTAGGCCTAGATTTCCATCTGTAAAATGAAAGGATTGGACCAGATAAATGGCTTATGTTTTTTATAGCAATGGTATCCTATGTTACAAGGAAATCTGACCCAGAAGCAAATATTCAAAATAAGTAAAAACAGACTTTCTATATCCTTTCCTCCAGTAATCCCTTTCTGATCTTTTCTGTCCCAAGATCTTCCATTTCTGAATTCCTCTAACACATAGTCTGTAAATATAAATGTGGACTTGATTATTCACCATCTTGATATATTTTTTTAGTTTCACTTATATGTTTTATATACTCTGCTAGACTGTAAACTTTTTAAGAGCAGGTGATTTGTATTGCTCATAAGGTTAGAAACCTCATAATAATATGGAACTTTATAATTTACAAAGTATTTTGCCCTCTATGATCTTATTTTGCATCTCAAGAAAATCTTGTGAAGGTGACAGAACAGAAATGTTATATCCATTTTGTGAAAAAGGATATTAAGAGGAAAGGTGACTTTCCCAAGGTCACACAGCAGAGCAGAGATTCAAACCCTTTTCTCCTGACAGTTTGTTGTGGTTTTTACTACACTATAGTGAACATAGTAGGGTCCTGCTCAATGCTTTTTTACTTGACTGAAAACAAGAAAAGTTAGCATGAAGTAATGTCTCAGCTTTAATGTCTTCCTGAGTCCATGCCTGGCTAACACATAGAACACACACTCAATCTTGTTCAATGTATTTTTATTCCTTTGTGCCCATGAGACATAGGCAAATTTATATTGTAGAAATCTCTGCACACCACTTTTACCTGATACCTGTAACATTAAAGTACCCACTCCTCAATTTTACTGGAAATCCAGATCATTGAAATCCTTCCCATTGATTTCATCTAAAATCTAGATATAGAAATCCCTACTTATCAATTTCACCTAAACCGGGCATCTTTGAAATCCTCAAACATCAATTTCTCCAAAGATGTTCATCATTTAAATCCAACGGGTCAGTTTACTTTGCTGCTATCCCCTGCCACCTCTTTAGCCACATAAATCCCCTGAGATAATATGGATGGCCCAGAGTGGGTGCTGCTTTTTAATTTTCCTGATTGTGGAAGATGTTGATCTAAATAGTTCATTAATCCAAAAGTAAAGAAACATCTATCTTGCTGTATGTGTGCATGCATGTGTGTGTGCTTAATGAGTGAGTATGGGAACAGAAGACAGGGAGAATGGGGGAGGGGTGGAGAAGTAACCAAGGCCCAAGACATTGAGCCCCTAAAATCACCAGTTTTGAGTTATCCGGAACTGGTTCTCATTTTTTTTAAAGATTTTATTTATTTATTTGACAGAGAGAAGGAACACAAGCAGGGAGAGTGGGAGAAGGAGAAGCAGGCTTCCCGCCAAGCAAGGAGCCTGATGTGGGGCTCGATCCCAGGACCCTGGGATCATGACCTGAGCCAAAGGCAGACGCTTAACGACTGAGACACCCAGGCGCCCCTGGTTCTCATTTTTTGATTCCTTTTCTCCTACTTACCTTTATCAGAGGGCACTGAGTTACTTGTGCATGCTCTGAGCAATATCCCAGAGGTCATAGCAATGCTAGCTCAATGCAAAACACCTTCAATGAAAACGTTAAAGATCAGCAGGACTGGCAGGACTCTCTGAAACTGCAGAGTTGGATCCCTTCATTTTAGAAGTGAAGAGGCCAAGACACAGAGAAGAAAAGGGACTTGTTCAAGGTCACACAGCAGAATTAGAATCTTTCTGTATTCTCTTCCTAATAACAATAATCTAACTTTTATACTCAATGAAATCACTTATATATGTTTGTATGTATATGTGTGTATATTTCTGTGTGTATCATATATATATAATCTTTCCAACTAGAATATTATTTTTATCCTTATTATTATTCCCTTGTCCACTCCATCCCAGTGTCCCTTTTATCACTATTACTTAGTAGAATCAAACCTCAGAATACCCAAGAAAATGTGTCCACAGTCAATATAAAACAGGTCTTTGTTATGGTGGGGAAAACAAGAAAAAAACCCACAAAGTTTCACTAAATAAGATTTTTTGGGGGGTTTATGTTTCTTTGAAATGTGTGTGTGCGTGCACTTGCTTTGAGATAAGAGTTTATGATGCTTATATTTAATGTTAAGGAGCTTAAGTTTCTCTAATAGCAATAGATTTATATAAAGCAGTCTCAACAGTAACAGAGCTGAATCCTCAGAAAATTTCCTTACTATTTCCATACATTTGTCCTCGGTCTGGCTTGGTTATTGCTTTTTCTCTGCCAGCTTTAAATGTTCTAATATGATGACTAGCATTTAGACTCCCCCTGCCTTAGGGATTGGTTTAATATATAGGTGGTTTTATTCTCAAGATATTTGCAAGCCCTACAACTAGCCAGGCTTCCCAGGGGCCTCATGTCTACCTCTTGTCTACAGGCAAGACTGTACTTACTTCAGCTGGAGAATCTTCCATCCTTTCCTTAACCCTCCTGAAAAAACAAAAAACAAAAAAACAAAAAAACAAAAAACAAAAAACAAAACCTGTTCTGCAACATTTCTTGATCACATCTCCTCAGAGTTGGGAAGTGTTTGATAATGTCTAGCTAGAAGCCCAACTGTTGCTCTTGGCATCATTTCTGTCTTGCCTGGCTGTTGGGAAACCTGTAATCAGCAGTTTATGATCACCCCTAACTGTCCCCTTTCCCCTTAGTTGTCAGTAAGGGCCCCTTAACAAAGTTAGAGCTGCTGTATAGAGTTGCACAGACTAACTAACTCATGGGAGTCAGTCACCTAGATGTCAATATGAATGGTACACTTGGAGTTGAGCAACTTATTGACCCTCTGAGAGTCTTATGAGCTAGAAAGGGCCAAAGGGAGCCCAGATGGTTTGTATAGCAAGCAAAGCTTCCACATTCTTCTAATGTACTTCCATTATGCTGAAAGCAGATGGGGAGGAAGTGAGACAAACCCCACACTCACTTTGTGCAGAAGCAACAGTAATAATGGATATACCTCAACTTACCTTTCCTCTTACAACCTTGACCATCATTAGCAGTCCCCACACAAGACTAAAAGAGAGCGCAAGAGAGAGAAGACTTCTTTCTTCTTCTTCTTTAAGTCTGTTGACCCCATACATTTTCATTTCTTAATCAAGGTAATGCCCCTGTCAACAACCTTTAGAATTCTCTGCACAAGACATAGCTCTTTCAGAAGCAGGAGAAATAATATTTCCCTGGTTGACTTTTTTGGTGTGGATAAAACAAAAGTGTTTAATAATATAACATCGTAGCTCTATCCACTAACATTTTAATTACTTTAAGGTCTATTTCTTTACCATTTAATGGTTAATAGCAGTCTTTACTTTCTACACCTCTAAGAGGCTTGTCCACTGGGGTGGATAGTTCTGCTGATTAGGGATACACTTCTTCCAGGATGTGATTGTGAAATGCAGTAAGGAAATTCAGCCAACCAGAGAAGGCCCTGCTCTAGAAGGAACCCTTTGGGTTCTTAGCAAATCAAGATTCTGGAATGGAAGTGATAGGGGGACAATAGATAAATCCCCCAATATGGGTAATCAAATATCTAGCCACTGATCGGCTAGTGTCAGGACCACTGGAGCTAGTTTCCGTGCTTGCTTGAGAAGGGAGTGCAGAAAATCCTGCAGGGGAGAGGATACCTACTAGGGTCGCAGCACCTGAACTACAGGATTATTTGAAATGAGGAAATGCTTGTTTTGGTGTGTGACTCACTCCCAGAGTTGTGAGAAACGGAACTGCTTCAGCAATGGTGTGGGCACAACCCAGAGTCACAGAGCCTGGACCTCATGCTAAGATGTTGTGCTCAGAAGAATCCAAGACGGTAAAGGCCTATGAGGTCATTTTTCTTTGCTCAGGAGTCAGTAAACTACTCCCCTTCCTCTTCTTACTTCCCTCTTTCTACCTACCGGATAATTTAAAAAGCAATATTTTCTTTATTTTTTCCCTCCTATTTTAGATTTAATAGTTCCTCCAGTTGGGGTACTGGACAAGGCAGTTTGCACAATTTTAGTTCTGAGTTTTGTTGTAATAGATGAACATGTCAATGTGCTAGTCAAGACCTCATATGTGGAACATAAGAAATAGCAGAGAAGATCATAGGGGAAGAGAGGGAAACTGAATTGGAAGACATCAGAGAGGGAGACAAACCATGGCAGATTCTTGACTCTGGGAAACAAACTGAGGGTTGCTGAAGGGGAGGTGGGTGGGGGCATGACATAACTAGATGATGGGCATTAAGTAGGGCATGTGATATGATTAGCACTGGGTGTTATATGCAACTAATGAATTATTGAACACTACATCAAAAACCAATGTTGGGTAATTGAATTAAAAAAATAAATACAAGAAACAACCAAACAAACAAAAACAACAACAGATGGCTAGGTCTCTCCTACAGATTAGCCTTAGGGTTCATTCAAATTGGTTTGCTTCTAAACAGTCTTTGGGTTAATTACCCAGTAGTGCAATTGCTGGGTCATAGGGTAGCTCTATTTTTAATTTTTTGAGACACCTCCACACTGTTTTCCAAACTGGTTGTACCAACTTGCATTCCCACCAACAGTGTAAGAGGGTTCCTCTTTCTCCACAATCTGTCCAACATTTGTTGTTTCTTTCCCTGTCCATTTTTGCCATTCTTACTGGTGTAAGGTGGTATCTTAATGTGTTTTTGATTTGATTTTCCCTGATGGCTAATGATGATGAACAGTCTTGGATGAAGGGGTGGAGCTTACAGTCCTCAGGACAAAGGATGTTTTTAAAGGGGCACCTACAATAAAGGGTGAGACATGGGGGGTCTGTAATGACTGCAGCTACCTTCCCTGTGGTAAAAAGGGAATAATCCAGTAAAGAAATAGTCAGAAGACATAAACAGACACTTCTTCAAAGAAGACATACAAATGACCAACAGACACATGAAAAAATGCTCCACATCCTTGCCATCAGGGAAATACAAATCAAAACTACAATGTGATACCACCTTACAGCAGTTAGAATGCCTAAAGTTAAGAAGAGAGGGAACAACAAATGTTGGCGAGGATGTGGAGAAAGGAGAACCCTATTACACTGTTGGTGGGAATGCAAGCTGGTACAGTCACTCTAGAAAACAGTATGGAGGTTCCTCAAGATGTTAAAAATAGAGCTACCCTATGACCCAACAACTGCACTACTAGTGTTTACCCCAAAGATACAGACGTAGTGACAAAAGGGGCACCTGCATCCAATGTTCATAGCAGCAATGTCCACAATGGCCAAACTGTGGAAGGGGTTGAGATGTCCTTCAACAGATGAATGGATAAAGAAGATGCGGTTCATATATACAATGGAATATTACTCAACAGTTAGAAACGATGAATAACAACCATTTACATTGACATGGACAGAACTGGAGAAAATTAGGTTAAGTGAAATAAGTCAATCAGAGAAAGACATTTATCATATGGTTTCACTCATATGTGGAACATAAAGAATAGTTCAGAGGACAATAAGGGAAGAGAGGGAAAACTGAATGGGAAGAAATAAGAGAGGGAGACAAACCATATGAGACACTTGACTCCAGGTAACAAACTGACGGTTGTGGAAAAGGAGGTGAATGGGGGGTTGGGGTAACTTGGTGATGGCCATTAAGTAGGGCACATGATGTGATGAGCACTGGGTGTTATACACAACTAATGAATCATTGAACATTATATAAAACCTAATAATGTACTGTGTGTTGGATAATTGAATTTAAATAAAAAACTAAAAAAATAGTTTATTTTTTTAAAGGAATTGGGTATTAAGGAGGGCCTGTGTTAGGATGAGCACTGGGTATTATATGCAACTAATGAATCATTGAACACTACAGCAAAAACTTATGATGTATTATATGCTTCCTACCTGAACATAATAAAAAAAAAAGGAATTGCTGATGTATTTAATTCTCCAAGATCTTGTACAAATCTATCTTTTTAAACCATACTATTCAAATTTATCTTCTTTTTTTTTAACTTGATGTACAGTGGTATTACAGAATAAGTGCTCCTTTAAAAAATTATTCCTTGGCAAATAAGGATACTTTATCCAGCAAGGCTGTAATTCAGAATGGATGGAAAAACAAGGAGCTTCCAAGACCAGCAGAAATTGAAAGAATAGGTGACTACAAAGCCGGCCCTGCAAGAAATATTAAGGGGAATTCTATAAAAGGAGAAAGATCCCAAGAGTGATATAGAACAGAAATTAACAGAGACAATCTATAGAAACAAGGACTTTACAAGCAACATGATGACAATAAAATCATATCTTTCAATAATCACTCTCAATGTGAATGGCCTAAAGGCTCCCAATGGAATGGCACAGGGTTGCAGATTGGATAAAAAGACAGGACCCATCCATTTGTGTCTACAAGACTCATTTTGAACCTAAAGATACATCCAGACTGAAAGTGAAGGGATGGAGAACCATCTTTCATGCCAACGGACCTCAAAAGAAAGCCAGTGTAGCAATTCTCATTATCAGACAAATTAGAAAATAAGCTAAAGACTGTAGTTAGAGATACAAAAGGACACTATATCATTCTTAAAGGGTCTATCCAACAAGAAGATCTAACAATTGTAAATATCTATGCCCCCAATATGAGAGTAGCCAACTACATAAACCAACTTTTAACCAAAATAAAGAGCCATACTGATAATAATACCTTAATAGTATGAGACATCAACACTCCACTCTCAGCAATGGAGAGATCATCTAAGCAGAAAATCAACAAAGAATCAAGAGCTTTGAATGATACCCTGGACCAGATGGACCTCATAGATATATATAGAACATTCCATGCTAAAACAACAGAATACTCATTCTTCTCAAATGTACATGGAACTGTCTCCAGAATAGACCACATACTGGGTCATAAATCAGGTCTCAACTGATACCAAAAGGCTGAGATTATTCCCTGCATATTCTCAGACCATAATGCTTTAAAACTGGAACTCAATCATAAGAAAAAATTTGGCAGAAATTCAAACACTTGGAAACTAAAGACCACTGTGCTTAAGAATGTTTGGGTCAACCAGGCAATCAAAGAAGAACTTAAACAGTTCATGGAAACCAATGAGAATGAAAACACATTGGTCCAAAACCTATGGGATACTGGAAAGTAAGTCCTAAGGGGGAAATACATAGCCATCCAAGCCTCACTCAAAAAAAATAGAAAAATACCCCATACACAAATTACCTTTACACCTTAAGGAACTGGAGAAAGAACAACAAATAAAGCTTAAGCCATGCACGAGATGGGAAATGATTAAGATTAGAGCAGAGATCAATGAATTAGAAACCAGAAATACAGTAGAACAGATCAAGGAAAGTAGAAGCAGTTTCTTTGAAAGAATTAATAAGACTGATAAACCTCTGGCCAGACATATCCAAAAGAAAAGAGAAAGGACCCAAATTAATAAAATTATGAATGAAAGGGGAGAGATCACGACTAACACCAAGGAAATAGAAACAATTCTTAGAAAGTATAACAGTGAGTATATGCCAATAAATTGAGCAACGTGGAAGAAATGGATGCCTTCCTGGAAACCTATAAACTACCAAGACTGAAACAAGAAGAAACTGACAACCTGAATAAAAGGGCAGTAACAAGATGGAAGCAGTGATCAAAAACCTCCCAAAAAACAAGAGTCCAGGTCCTGATGGATTCCCTGGGGAATTCTACCAAACATTCAAAGAAGAAATAATACCTATTCTCCTGAGGCTGTCTCCAAAACAGAAACAGAAGGAAAGCTTCCAGACTCATTCTATGAGGCCAGCAGTACCTTGATCCCCAAACCAGGCAAAGACCCCCTCAAAAAGGAGAATTTCAGACCAATATCCCTGATGAATATGGATGCCAAAATTCTTAACAAGATCCTAGCTAATAGGATCCAACAGTACATTTAAAGGATTATCCATCATGACCAGGTGGGATTTGTTCTTGGGATCCAAGGTTGGTTCAACATTCGAAAATCAATCAGTGTGATAGAACACATAAATAAGAGAAGAGACAAGAAACACAGGGTCCTCTCAATTAATGCAGAAAAAGCATATGACAAAATATAGCATTCTTTCCTGATTAACACCTCAGAGTGTAGGGTTAGAGGGAACATTCCCCAGTTTCATAAAAACCATCTATGAAAAGCCCACAGTAAATATCATTCTCAATCGTGAAAAGCTGAGAGCATTTCCCTTAAGATCAGGAACACGACAAGTATGCCCACTCTCACCACTAATGTTCAAGATAGTACGGGAAGTCCTAGCAACAGCAATCAGACAACAAAAAGAAATAAAATGTATTCAAATTGGCAAGGAAGAAATCAAACTCTCTCTCTTCACAGATGACGTGATACTTTATGTGGAAAACCCAAAAGACTCCACCCCAAAATTACTAGAACTCATACAGCAATTCAGTAATGAGGCAGGATACAAAATCAATGCACAGAAATCAGTTGCTTTCCTATAAACTAACAATGTAACTATAGAAAGAGAAATTAGAGGAACAGTTCCATTTACAATAGCACCAGAAACCTTAAGATACCCTGGAATAAACCTAATCGAAGAGGTAAAGTATCTGTACTCTAGAAACTATGGAACACTTATAAAGGAAATTGATGAAGACACAAAAAGATGGGAAATCATTCCATGGTCATGGATCAGAAGAATAAAAATTGTTAAAATGTCTGTGCTGCCCAGAGCAATCTATACTTTCAACCCCATTCTGATCAAAATACCAATGGCATTTTATAAAGTGCTGGAACAAACAATCCTAAAATTTTTATGGAACCAGAAAAGACCCCAAATCACTAAGGAATTGTTGAAAAAGAACAACAAAGCTGGGGTCATCACGTTGCCTCATTTCAAGCTATATTATGAAGCTGTGATCACCAAGATAGCATGGTACTGGCACAAAAATAGACATATAGGTCAATGGAACAGAATAGAGAGCCCAGATATGGACCTTCAACTCTTTGGTCAAATAATATTCGACAAAGCAGGAAAAAATATGCAATGGAAAAAGGATGGTCTCTTCAATAAATGGTGCTGGGAAAATTGGACAGCTATATACAGAAGAATGAAACTCGACCATTCTCTTACACCATACTCAAAGATAAACCTTAAATTGATTAAAGACCTCAATGTGAGACAGGAATCCATCAAAATCCTAGAGAAGAACATAGGCAGTAATTTTTTTGACATCAGCCACAGCATCTTCTTTCAAAACACGTCTCCAAAGGCAAAGGAAACAAAAGCGAAAATGAACTTTTGTGACTTAATCAAGATAAAAAGCTTCTGCACAGCAAAGGAAACAGTCAACAAAACAATGAGGCAATCCACAGAATGGGAGAAGATATTTGGAAATGACACTACAGATAAAGGTCTGGTATCCAAGATCTATAAAGAACTTCTCAAACTCAACACCCAAAAAACAAATAATCAAGTCAAAATTGGGCAGAAGACATGAACAGACACTTCTCCAAAGAAGACATAAAAATGACTAACAGACACATGAAAAAAGTTTCAACATCATTAGCCATTAGGGAAATTCAAATCAAAAGCACATTGAGATATCACCTTACCCCAGTTAGAATGGCAAAAATAGACAAGGCAAGAAACAACAAATGTTGGAAAGGTTGTGGAGAAAGGGGAACCCTCTTACACTGTTGGTAGGAATGCAATTTGGTAAAGCCACTTTGGAAAACAGTGTGGAGGTTCCTCAAAAAATTAAAAATAGAGCTACCCTGTGACCCAGCAATTGCACTCCTGGGTATTTACCCCAAAGATACAGATGTAGTGAAAAGAAGGGCCACATGCACCCTAATGTTCATAGAAGCAATGTCCAAAATAGCCAAACTGTGGAAGGATCCAAGATGTTCTTCAACAGATGAATGGATAAAGAAGATGTGTTCCATATATACAATGGAATATTACTCATCCATCAGAAAGGATGAATACCGAATATTTGCATCAGCATGGATGGGACTGGAGGAGATTATGCTAAGTGAAATAAGTCAAATAGAGAAAGAAAATTATCATATGGTTTCACTTATTTGTGGAACATAAAGAGTAGCATGGAGGACATTTGGAGAAGGAAGGTGAAAATGAAGGGGGGCGGGAATCAGAGGGGTAGAAGAACCATGAAAGCCCATGTACTCCAGGAATCAAACTGAACGTTTTAGAGGGGTGTGGGGGAAGGGTGAGCCTGATGATGGGTATTAAGGAGGGCACGTATTGCATGGAGCACTGGGTGTTATACGCAAACAATGAATCATGGAACACTACATCAAAAACTAATGATGTAATGTATGGTGATTAACATAACATAATAAAAAACAAACAAACAAAAACTAATGAAGTACTGTATGGTGACTCATATAACATAATAAAAAATTCCTTGAATATCTAATTATCTTATCAGTGATATGATCTCTTCTATTTAAGCTCTTTGCAAAGAACATATGTTACACTTGCCATGACTTACCCTTTGTTTAAAAAAAATCAGACTTCATTTTGTGATAATTATAGATTCACATGCAGTTTTAATGAATAATGAAGAGACATTTTCACAATGTTTATTCTTCCAATCCACTAGCATGGAATGTTTTATCATCTCTTTGTGTCTTCTTCAATTTCTTTCATAAGTGTTCTATAGTTTCTAGAGTAGAGATCCTTTACCTAGGTTTCTTCCTAGGTATCTTATGGTTTTTGGTACTATTGTAAATGGAATTGATTCCTTAATTTCTCTTTTTTCAGTCACATTGTTAGTGTAGAGAAATGCAAGTGACCTATGCATTGATGTTATGTCCTGCCATGTTGCTGAATTTCTGTATGAGTTCTAGCAATGTTGGGGTGGTCTTTTGGGTTTTCCACATAAAGTATCATGTCATCTGCCAAGAAAGATTTTGACTTCTTCTTTGCCAATTTGAATGGCTTTTATTTCTTTTTGTTCTCTGATTGCTGAGGCTAGGATTTCTAGTACTATGTTGAACAAAAGTGGTGAGAGTGGGCATCCCTGTCCTGTTCCTGACATTAAGGGAAAAGCTCTCAGTTTTTCCCCTTTGAGAATGATATTCACTGTGGCCTTTTCATAGATGGATTTTATGATATTGAGGTATGTTCCCTCTATCCCTCTATTCTGAGGAGTTTTAATCAGGAAAGGATGTTCTATTGTGTCAAATACTTTCTCTGCATCGATAGAGAGGATCATATGGTTCTTGTCTTTTCTTTTATAGATGTGCTCTATGATGATGATTGATTTGTGAATGTTGAACCACCCTTGGATCCCAGGAATAAACCCCACCTGGTAGTGGTGAATAATCCTTTTAATGTACTGTTGGATCATACTGGATAGGTTCTTGTTGAGTATGACCAATAAAACAATTTAGGGGCAGGGCCCTAATTTAAAGTACTCCCCAGATAGTCTCCCAAATAAAAGAGAGTCAAAATTTGGATTCTGAGTCTTTTTGTTAATGTCTTGTGTATTTAAATATAAATAACCAATATTTTTAAATGCAAAAAAGAACCCACCAAAAATATATAAATAGAGATCTTTTGTACTCCTTTCTGGGTTTCCCTAATGGTGACATCCTGCATAACTATAATACAATATCACAACCAGAATTTTCATACTGGTACCATTAGCCTTATTCAGATTTCATCAGTTTTACATGCACTCAAGTGTGTGTATGTGTGTGTGCATGTGTGTGTGTGTGTGTGGTAATTAAGTTCTATTTAATTATACACATGTGTAGATTTGAGTAATCAGCACCAAAACTAAGCCATAGAACTGTTCCATAGAAAGTATCCCTCATGAAACCCTTTTATAGTCAGTCACCACAGTCCCACTCACCTCCTTAACCATTGGAAACCATTAATCCTTATAACATTGTCTTGTCAGAAACGTTATAAAATTGGAATCATACACTATGCACTTTTTGGGATTGCCTTTTTTCCCCACTCAGTATAATTCCCTCCAGGTTCATCCAAGTTGTTGTGTGTATCAGTAGTTTGTTTGTTTTCATTGCTGAGTTGTATTCCATGGTGTGGATGTAACACTGATGGTTTACCATTCATCTGTTAAAGGACATCTGGGCTGGTTCTGAGTTTTAGCTACTACAAATAAAGCTGCTATGAACATTCATGTGCAGCTGCTTGTGTGAACATACATATTTTTTTTTACTAGGATAAATGCCCAGGAGTGCAATTGCTAGGTCATGGTAATCACATGGTTTCTTTCTTTCTTTCTTTCTTTCTTTCTTTCTTTCTTTCTTTCTTTCTTTCTTTCTTTCTTTCTTTCTTTCTTTCTTTCTTTCTTTCTTTCTTTCTTTCTTATTTATTTTTTGACAGAGAAAGAGACAGCGAGAGAAGGAACACAAGCAGGGGAGTGGGAGAGGGAGAAGCAGGCTTCCCGCTGAGCAGGGAGCCCTATGCAGGGCTCGATCCCAAGACCCTGGGATCATGACCTGAGCAGAAGGCAGATGCTTAATGACTGAGCCACCCAGGCGCCCCCACATGGTTTCTTTTTAAACAAACTGTCAAATTGTTTTCCACAGCTTTTGTGCCATTTTACAATCCCACCAGCAAAGTACAAGTGATCCAACTGCTTCATATCCTCCCCAGCACTTGATGTTTATTATTATTTTCATTTTTAATTTCCATATTTTTTGATATTTGATACATATTCTGATAGGTGTGTAATGATATCTCATGGTAGTTTTAAGTTGCATTTCCTTATGAATAATAATTTTGATCATTTTTTCAAGTGCTTACTGGCCATCTGTATATTCCCTTCAGTGAAATGTCTGTATTTTTTGTATCACTTCACTCTTGTTTTCTTCCACTAGTAAGTTTATTTAAAATTCTAAGTGTAATCCCTTCTTTCTCAAACACTGTAATGGCAAAGAAATTAATGATAAGGAAATTTATTGGGTGTCAGCATCCTCTTTAGCCATCCAACTATTACCTGAAGATGTCCTATCCACATTGTTTTGGGTAGTTTTGCTAGGAGAGAGCCAGAGATAGATTTTCTACTAAAGGTCTTTGGAAACAGGAGCTAAAGCAATAGTGACAGAGAGTTAGGAAGATAATGTCCAGGCAAGAGAGTGCCTGAGACCTATGTGGCAGCTGATGAATAAGTTGTCATCTGAATGTCTGTTAAAGCTGAAGCTCATGGGATGTGGCTGTGAGTATGGAGAGAAGAGTAAAGTGACCTAGGCTTTGAACCTATCCCAAAGTCTATGAAGAAATGTGCTCTAGTGATCTTAAGGATAGAAGCTCAAGGCCAGAACTTCAGGAAGTTGTGGTTCCCATGGAACTGGGAAGGTGAAAATCCCTCTTGAGGATTCCATCCTAGGAGCCCTAAATGATCCCAAACAACCAGACAGCTTGGAAATCAGGCACCAAGGGCCTACTGCCTCAAGAGCAGTAGGGAAAGTTATTATCCCATTCCCCTCTCACAGGTCACAGATATATGGCCAGAAGCCTACTAGAAATGTATGACTTGATCCTTATGGAGAAAGACCTTGTCAGACCAGAGATGGGAAATCATCAGAGGACATGAGACAAAAAGGACCTGGTCTGACCAGGCAGCAATTTTCCATGGATTCCCACAGTCTTGCTCTTTGTTGGATGGAGCAAGGAATAAGACTTGGTTTTCTTTGTGTTTTCCTTCCAATGTTGGACAGTTGGTTTGGAGAACAAGAGAGGGTGAGGTTAACTTCTACTTGCCATGAAAGAAAGAAATAAAAATAAAGAAAGAAAAAGAAAGAAAGAAAGAAAGAAAGAAAGAAAAAAGAAAGAAAGAAAGAAAGAAAGAAAAAGAAGAAAGAAAGAAAAAGAAAGAAAGAAGAAAGAAAGAAAGAAAGAAGAAAGAAAGAAAGAAAGAAAGAAAGAAAGAAAAGAAAGAAAGAAAGAAAGAAAGAAAGAAAGAAAGAAAGGAAAGAAAAAAGAAAGAAAGAAAGAAAGAAAGGAAGGAAGAAAGACCACTGCTAGGACTTTTAAACTGCCAAGGTCTCTCTTACGGCCAGGTTTGGGGCCCAAATGAGAAGTTGATGAAGGTGTGATATTGCCCCAGTTCTGTGCTATTGCCTCCCTTAATGTGGCCCTGTGGCCATCTAATAAGTCCTGAATCTTCCATTGTCCATCCCCTTATTGGGAATGAGCCTTGAGGGAAGGAGCTGCTAGACCCTATAAGGCGGTCTTAAGTCATCCCCTCCTCTACCCCTTACCTACCCAACTACATTTACCAAATCTTCCTGAACCCCAATTATGAAAACCAAAGGTGTTGCTTATGCAACCAAGCAATTTGTTTCTGACAAATTTGTAAATTGCCCTAAATAGTCACTGATTCCCTTTCTTATGGAAAGAGATCTAGAAAAGAATAGCTATCTCCATTTCCAAAACAGCTTCTTCATGGAGATTCACAACTGACTTTGAGAAAGTAATTCTTAATATCTCACATTCATCTTTTCTACTGTAATTTTTCTCGGACACAAGAACTTTATACCTGGAGAAACCTTTTGCAATTGTCTTGCTCCACATTCTTATTTTACAGTTCGATAGGGAAACTAAGGCCCAGAGAAAGAAAATGATGTTCCCAAAATCTTACTGCCATTCAACAACACAACAAGACTTGAACCTCAATTCCCCAGACTCCCTAAGTCAAGGTTCTTACTGTGCAAAAATATGCTTGTAGAGCTTGAACCAAGCTAACTTCCTACATAGATACGTAGGAGCAATGTTTGGCCTGACTGCACAGGAATATGTATCAAAGTATAGAAGGTGGGCATGAGAATGCCATTGAGTGGGAACTGTTATCCAATCAGAGTTAACCAATGAGCCCAGAATACCAGGTGTCTGTTTAATGAAGGTCAGTTTGGGAGGAAATGTAGACTTAGAGTTTTATCCCTCAGGTAGCTAGTACATTCTCTATCCCCAGGTGCCAATTACATTTTCTTGGGCCTGAGAACAAGACAGTAGCTCCTGAAGTCCTTCCAATATTATCAAAGGTGATGGTGGGGTGCCTGAGGCTCAATAGGCCAAGCACATCTGACTCTTGGTTTTGGCTCAGGTCATGATCTCATGGGTCATGGGAAACAAGCCTCCATGCTCAATGAAGAGTCTGCTTGAAGATTCTCTCCCTTTGCCCCTCCCCCATTCATGGGTTTTCTCTCTCTCTCTCTCTCTCTCTCTCTCAAATAAATAAATAAATCTTTAGAAAAAGGTGGTGGTCAGTTAGAATGGCAAAAATTGACAAGGCAAGAAACAACAAATGCTGGAGAGGTTGTGGAGAGAGGGGAACCCTCTTACACTGTTGGTGGGAATGCAAGTTGGTACAGCCACTTTGGAAAAGAGCATGGAGGTCCCTCAAAAATTTAAAAAATAGAGCTACTCTATGACCCAGTAATTGCACTGCTGGGTATTTACCCCAAAGATATAGATGCAGTGAAAAGAAGGGGCACATGCACCCCAATGTTCATAACAACGAAGTCCACAATAGCCAAACTGTGGAAGGAGCCCAAATGCCCTTCAACAGACAAATGGATAAAGAAGATGTGGTCCAGGGCACCTGGTTGGCTCAGTCATTAAGTGTCTGCCTTTGGCTCAGGTCATGATCCCAGGGTCCTGGGACCAAGCCCTGCATTGGGTCCCTGCTCTGCATGAAGCCTGCTTCTTTCTCTCCCACTCCCCCTGCTTGTGTTCCCTCTCTCGCTGTGTCTCTCTCTGTTAAATAAATAAATAAATAAATAAATAAATAAATAAATAAATAAATAAAATCTTAAGGAAGGGAAAAATGAAGAGAGGGAAATCGGAGGGGAGAGATGGAACCATGAGAGACTATGGACTCTGAGAAACAAACAGGGTTTTAGAGGGGAGGGGTGTGGGGGGATCGGTTAGCCTGGTGATGGGTATTAAGGAGGGCATGTATTGCATGGAGCACTGGGTGTTATACGAAAACAATGGATCGTGGATCACTACATCAAAAACTAATGATGTATTGTATGGTCACTGCCATAACATAATAAAATTAAAAAAAAATCTTAAAAAGAAGATGGGGTCCATATACACAATGGACTATTACTCAGCCTTCAGAAAGGATGAATACCCATCACTTGCATCAACATGGATGGAACTGGAGGGGATTATGCTAAGTGAAATAAGTCAATCAGACAATTATCATATGGTTTCACTTATTTGTGGAACATAAGGAATAGCATGGAGGACATTAGGAAAAGGAAGGGAAAAATGAAGGGGGGAATCAGAGGGGGAGATAAACCATGAGAAACTATGGACTTCGGGAAACAAACTGAGGGTTTCAGAGGGGAGGGGTGTGGGGGAATTGGTTAGCCTGGTGATTAAGGAGGGCATGTATTGCAATGAGCACTGGATGTTATACGCAAACAATGAATCATGGAACACTACATCAAAAACTAATGATGTAATGTATGGTGACTAACATAACATAAAAAAATATTTTTGTTTTGTGGCCTAATATAGTGCCTATCCTGGATAATGTTCCATGTGCACTTGAGAAACATGTATATTCCTATTGTGTGGAGTATTGTCTCTGTTTATTATGTCCACTTGATTTATAATGTTGTTCATTTCCTCCATTTCCTTATTGATCTGTTTTGTTGTTCTATCCATTATTAAAAGGGATGTATTGATGTCTGAAACTATTAATATAAAACTGCTATTTTTCCCTTCAATTCTGTTAGTGACTGCTTCATATATTTGGGGGTTGTGGTATTTGTTGTATATACGTTTATAATTATCATATCTTCTTGGGGAATTCACTCTCTAATAAATATGTAATTTTCTTTGTCTCCTATAGCATTTTTTTACTTAAAGTCTTTATTATTCAGCTCAGGCTGCCATAACAAAACACTATAAGCATGTGGCTTAAAGAAGAAAAAATAATTTTCTCACACTTTGGAGGCCAGAAGTTCAACGTCAAGATTTCATCAAGTCTGGTTTCTGATAAGAATTTTTTTCCTGGCTTTTGGATGGTTGTATTCACATTGTGTCCTCCATTACCTTTCTTCTGTGTGCACATAGAGAGAGAGAGCGGTGCCCTGGTGTTTCTTTCTGTTCTCATAAGGACACTACTCCTGTCAGAGTAAGCCTCCCATCATATGACCTCATTTAAGTTTTATTACCTTCTTACAGGCCCTATATCCAACATAGGGGATTAGGGTTTGAACACATGAATTTGGGGTAAGGACACAATTCAGTATATAACAAAGTATATTTTGTCTGATATTAGTGTAGCCAGCTCATCTCTGTTTTGGCAATTGTTTGTAAGAAATATCCCTTACCATTCTTTTAATTTTAAATTATTTGTGTCTTTAAAGTGAATTTCTTTTAGACAGCATATAGTTGTTCCGTGTTTCTTAATCCATTCTGCCAATCTCTTTTTTTAAAATTGGAGAGTTTAATCCATTTACATTCAATGTAATTACTGAAATGAATGACTTACTTCTGTCATTTGCTATTTTTTCTGATATTTTATAGATCTTTTCTCCTCATTTTATCTATTACTGTCTTATCTTTAATTGATTTTTGTAGTGACATGTTTTGATTTCCTTCTCATTTCCATTTGTGTATATTCTATAGATATTTTGTCTGTGGTTACCATGGGGATTATATATAACATCCTAAAGTTATGACAATCTGATATGAATTGACACCAGCTTATCTTTAATCACATACAAAAACTAATAGCTCTGCCTCCTTTATGCTATCAGTGTCAAAAGTTATATCTTTATACATATGTGTCCAATATTGTAAATCTAAAAGTCTTTTATGCTATTGTATTCTAAATCCTGTAGAAAATATAAAATGGAGTTAAAATCCAATATTGCAATAATATTGGTTTTTATATGTGAATGTATTTACTTTTACCAGAGATTTTTATATCTTCATATGGCTCTGAGTTACTACTGTTCAGTGTAATTTTACGTCAACCTAAAGGAATCTCTTTAGCTTTTCTTATATGGCAGGTCTAGCAGTAATGAACTCTCTCAGCTTTTCTTTATCTGAGAATGTCTAAGTTAGTTTTTTTTTTATTTTTTGGAGAACAACTTATCTGGTAATTGAATACTCAATTGACATGTTATTTTTTCCAGCACTTAGAATTTATCAACCTGTTGTTTTCTGGTCTCCAAAGTTTCTGCTGAGAAATAGATTGATAATTATATTGAGGATCCCTTGCTTATGACAAGTTGCTTCTTCCTTGCTACTTTCAAGATTCACTCTTTGTCTAGGCTTTCAGCAGTCTCTTTGTATCTCTTTGTGGGTCTCCGGATTTATCCCATGTGGTGTTTGTTAAGCTTCTTGGATTTGTAGATTCATACTTTCATCATGTTTGGGTCACTTCCATCCATTGTTTCTTTAAATATTCTTTCTGCTCCTTTCCCTCATTCTTCTCTTGGATTCCAATAATGGATATGTTGGCTTGCTTGGTGGTGTCCCACAATTCCCTTAGTCTGTGTTCATGTTTCTTAATTTTTTTTCCTGTTCTTCATATTTGATTATTTCTATTATCATATCTTCATATTTTTGTTATTTCTTTCTTCTTCCCACACAAACTTGTTGTTCAGCACCTTTACTGAATTTTTATTTCAGTTATTGTACTTTTCAGCTCCAAAAATTCCCTTTGATGTTTTATAATTATACCTCCTTGTTGATATTATCATTTTGCTTATATATCATTTTCTTGATTTCCTCCCATTCTTTGTTTACCTCTAGTTCTTTGTTTACCTCTAAGACAATTGTTTCAAAATTTCTGTCTTTAAGTCTGATGTCTGGATTTACTCAGATATGACTTCTGTCAAGTTATTTTGCTCCTCTGGATGAATAATGTTTTAGTGTTCCTTTGTATGAGTTTTTAATCTTTTTTCAAGTTTTTATTTAAATTCTAGTTAGTTAACATACAATACAATATTAACTTCAGCTATATTGATTCATCAATTATATACAATACCCAGTGCTCATCACAAGTGACCTCCTTAATACCATCACCCATTTAACCCATCCCCTTGCCCACCTCCCCTCCAGTAACTCTCAGTTTGTTCTCTATAGTTAAGAGTCTGTTTTCTGGTTTGCTTCTCTTCTTTTCCCCCTATGTTCATCTGTTTTGTTTATTAAATTCCACATATGAGTGAAATCATGTGGTATTTGTCTTTCTCTGACTTATTTCACATAGCATAATACCTCTAGCTCCAACCACGCAGTTGCAAATGGCAAGATTTCATTCTTTTTTTTATAGCTGAATAATATTCAGCTATTGTAATCTGGCTATTGTAAATAATGTTGCTATTTGCCTAATAGTACAATTGATGGGTCATAGAGTAGTTCTGTTAACTTTTTGAGGAACTTCCATACTGTTTTCCAGAGTGGCTACAACAGTTTCCATTCCCAACAACACTGTAAGAGGGCTCTACTTTCTCTGCATCCTCACCAACACCTGTTGTTTCCTGTGTTGTTCATTTTAGCCATTCCGACAGTTGTGAGGTGATATCTCATTGTACTTTTGATTGTATTTCCCTGATGATGAGTGATGTTGAGCATCTTCTCATTTGTCTGTTATCCAGTTGGATGTCTTCTTTGGAAAAATGTGTATTCATGTGTTTTTTGCCCATTTCTTAACTGGATTATTCCTTTTTGGGTGTTGAGTTTTATAAGTTCTTTGTATATGTTGAAGAATAACCCTTTATCAGATATGTCATTTACAAATATTTTCTCTGATTTTGAAGATTGCCTTTTAGTTTTGTTGATTGTTTCCTTCCCTGGGCTGAAAATTTTTATCTTGATGAAGTCTCAATAGTTTATTTTTGCTTTTGTTTCCCTTGCCGCAGGAGATGTATATAGCAAGAAGTAGCTATGGCCTATATTAAAGAGGTTACTGCCTGTTTTTTCCTCTAGGATTGTAATGGTTACCTATCTCATAGTTAGGTCTTTCATCCATTTTGATTATTTTGTGCATGACTTAAGAAAGTGGTCCAGTTTCATTCTTTTGCATGTTTTTTAAAAGATTCTTTGTTTATTTATTTGACAAAGAGAGACACAGGGAGAGAGGGAACACAAGCAGTGGGAGTGGGAGAGGGAGAAGCAGGCTTCCCACTGAGCAGGGAGCCCAATGTAAGGTTCAATCCCAGGACCCTGGGATCATGACCTGAAGGCAGATGCTTAATGACTGAGCCACACAGGCACTCCTTTTTGCATGTTTTTATCCAGTTTTCCAAACACCATTTGTTGAAAAGACTATCTTTTTTTTCCATTGGATATTCTTTCCTGCTTTGCTGAAGATTAGTTGACCATATACTTGTGCGTTCCTTTCTTTGTTTTCTATTCTGTTCCATTGATCTGTGTCTGTTTTTGTGCCAATACCATATTGTCTTGATGACTACAGCTTCATAATATAGCTTGAGATCTGGAATTGTGATGCCTCCAGCTTTTTCTTTTTCTTTTTTTTTTTTTAAGATTTTATTTATTTATTTGAGAGACAGAGAGAGAGAGAAAGCACAAGCATGGGGAGCAGCAGGCAGAGGGAGAAGCAGGCTTCCCACTGAGCAGAGAGTCCAATATGGGGCTTGATTCCAGGACCCTGGGATCATGACCTGAGCCAAAGGCAGACACTTAACTGACTGGGCAACCCAAGTGCGTAGCTTTTCTTTTTCAAGATTGCTTTAGCTATTCTGTTTTTTTGTGTGTGTGTTTCCATGGAAATTTTAGGATTGTTTGTTCTAGCTGTGTGAAAAATCCTGGTGGTATTTTGATGGGAATGCATTAAATGTGTAGATTACTTTGATACTATAGACATTTTAACAATATTTGTTCTTCCAGTCTATAAGCAGGTAATGTCTTCCCATTTCTTTGTTATCTTCAATTTCTTTCATCAGTGTCTTATAGTTTTCAGAATACAGATCTTTCACCTCTTTGGGATTATTCCTAGGTATCTTATGTGTTTTGGTGCAATTGTAAATGGGATTTATTCTTTAATTTCTCTTTCTGCTGCTTCATTATTGGTGTATAGAAATGCAACAGATTTCTGTACATTGATTTTGTATCCTGCAACTATACTGAATTCATGTATCAGTTCTAACAATTTTTCTGTGGAGTGCTTTCGGTTTTCTATAGAGAGTATCGTGTTATCTGCAAATAGTGAAAGTTTGACTTTTCCTTGTTGATTTGGATGTCTTTTATTTCTTTCTGTTGTCTGATTGCTGAGGCTATGTATTCCAGTATTATGTTAAAATACAGTGGTAAGAGTATCTTGTCTTATTCCTGACCATAGTGGAAAAGCTCTCAGTTTCTCCCCATTGAGGAAGATATTAGGTGTTTTTATTTTTTAATATGGCCTTTATGATGTTGAGGTACGTTCTCTCTATCCCTAATTTGTTGAGGGATTTTTATCATGAATGGATGTTGTACATTGTCAAATGCTTTTTCTGCATCTGTTGAGAGGGTCATGGTTCTTACTTTTTCATTTATTAATGTGGTATTTCACATTAATTAATTTCACATTGATTTGCTAATATTGAACCATGCTTGTAGCCCAGGAATAAATGTCTGTCAGTTAATTGTGGTGAATGAATGATTCTTTTAATGTACTGTTGGGTTATATTTGCTATTATTTTGTTGAGAATTTTTACATCCATATTCATCAAAGATATTAGCCTGTAGTTCTCTTTTTAAGTGGAGTCTTTATCTGGCTTTGGAATCAGAGTAATGCTGGTCTCAGAATGAGTTAGAAGGTTTCCTTCCATTTCCATTAAAAAATAGATTGAGAAGTATAGGTATTAACTCTTCTTTAAGTGTTTGGTAGAATTCCCTTGTGAAGTCATCTTACCCTTGACTTTTGTTTGTTGGTTGATTTTTTATTGTTTATTCAATTTCTTTGCTGGTTATTGGTCTGTTCAAGTTTCCTATGTTTTCCTTTTTTTAGTTTTGGTAGTTTATATATTATTAGGGATTTATCCATTTCTTCCAGATTGATTTGTTCTATAGTTTTTCATAATACAACACAGCAATTGCACTACTAGGTATTTACCCCAAAGATACAAATGTAGTTATATGAAGGGACACCTGCACGCCAAAGTTCATAGCAACATTGTCCACAATAGCCAAGTTGTGGAAAGAGCTGAGATGTGAGATGTCCATTGACAGAACAGATGGATAAAGAAGATGTAATATATATATATATATATATATATATATATGTTACTCAGCCATCAGAAAGGTTGAATACTTACCATTTACATGGACGTGGATGGAACTGGAGGGTATTATGCTGAGCGAAATAAGTCAATCAGAGTAATAAAATTATCATATGGTTTCACTCATATGTGGGATATAAGAAACAGGGCAGAGGACCATTGAGGAAGGGAGGGAAAACTGGGAAGTCATTAGAGAGGGAACCAAACCATGAGATACTCTTACGTATAGGAAACAAACTGAGGGTTTCTGGATGGGAAGTGGGTGGGGGAATGGGCATTAATTAGGGCAGTGATGTCATGAGCACTGGGTGTTATATGCAACTGATAAATTACTAAACACTACATCCGAAATTAATGTACTATAAGGTGGCTAATTGAATTTAAATAAAAAATATTCTCATAATTGTTTGAAGTTCTGTAGTGTTGGCTGTGATATCTCCTCTCTCCTAAGTGCTTTTATTTGGTTTATATCTTTTTTATTTTTGATAAGTCTGGCTAGGGGTTTATCAATTTTATTAATTTTTTTCAAACAACTAACTTTTTTATTTTTAAATTTCTTTTAAAGATTTTACCTATTTGAGAGAGAGAGCACATGAGTGGGGAGAGGGGCAGAGGGATAAGGAGAAGCAGATGTCCTACTGGGCAGGGAACCTGATGCAGGGCGCAATCTCAGGAACCCAGGATCATGAGCTAAAGGCAGATCCTTAACTGACTGAGGCACCCAGACCTCCCTCAAAGGACCAGATCTTGATTTCATTGATCTGTTCTACTTTTTTGTTATTGTTGTTTTTATATCATTTATTTCTGCTCTCTTTTTTACTATGTCCTTTCTTTTGCTGGCTTTAGGGCTTCATTTGTTCTTTTTCTAGCTCCTTTAAGGTGTAAGGTTATGTTGCATATTTGAGATTTTTCTTGCTTTTACAGGTAGGTCTGTTTTGCTGTATTTTCCCTCTCAGGACCATTTTGCTGCATCCCAAATGTTTTGGACCATCGTGTTTTCATTTTATTTGTTTTGAATTGTTTTTATTTCTTCTTTGATTTCCTGGTTGACCCATTCATTTTTAGTAGCATGTTGTTTAATGTCCATATATTTGTGGTATTTCTAAATTTTTTCTTGTGTTTGACTTCACCTTTCCTATCACCCTGGTCAGAAAATATGCATGTTATGATCTCAGTCTTTTTGTACTTGTTGAGGCCTTATTTGTGACTTAGTATGTAATCTATTCTGGTTAATGTCATATGTGCACTTGAATAGAATGTGTATTCTGCTGCTTTAAGATGAAATGTTCTGAATATATCTGTCAAGGCCGTCTGGTCCAGTGTGTCATCCAAAGCCATTCTTTCCTTCTTGATTTTCTGCTTAGATGATCTATCCAGTGATATAAGTGGGTTTTTAAAGTGCAGTACTAGAGAGGAGGTTCCAAGATGACAGAGTAGTAGGGGGAGGCTGAACTTGCTTTGTCCTTCGAATACAAATAGAACCCTCTGGAACTATTTTGAACAACTAGGGAAAGGACGAGAGAAGTACAGGAACAATCTGCACACTCGGATGGAGTGAATTCGGCAGAAAGAAGGTTCAGAGCCCTGACTTGGAGGATTGGGAAGCCGCAGGGCTGGGAAGGGGTGGAATCCAGTTTCACAGAGCAAAGTCAGGAAGAGGGAGAAATTAGAAAAGAATCAGTGGTTTGTGACCCCACTATAAGCTGTGGCGAGTGGATCCCTGGGTTGCTCAGGGAGAGATTGCTCCCCTTTCTTGAGGGCATTTAAGAAGCATATTTGTCCTCTCCAGAGACAAAGAGACAGCCAGGAAGCCATTGAGGGGAGCTATACAGTGGGGTTAGAGGGGAACACAAAGGGGAGAGAGCCTCTTGGTTTTTTGGTATGAGCCAGGGTAGGCTTGGACCTCTGTGCTCGCTCCTTGCAGCCACTTTTCTGGGACTGAGTGATGGGAACACAGAGACTGGAGCAGATTGTGTATAACCTGGCCATCACTTTTGCTCTAAGCCACAATAGGCTTGAAAGTCTGTGCACATGCTAAACCACCACTTTTCTGAGGTTGGCTGAGCATAGCACAGAGACTGGAGTGGATCACTGATAACATGGCCACCGCTTTTTGCTGTCTACCACAATAGATTCAAGCCTCTGCAATGGCTTTTCTGGGACAAAGGATAGTAGGGACTGAATCAAATGCAGATGGCTGATAGCCTGACTCCAGCTTTTTGCTAAGCAGTACAATAAAATCTAGCCTCCATGCATGCACTGTGTGAGGGCTTTTCACAGACAGAATGGTGCTTGGCATGCCCTGAGCCTCCCCACCTGGGGAAGGGAATGGGTGTGCACATTACCAGGCCCTATATATTTGGAGTTTTGAAACCCAGCCACTGGCCAGAGATAAAATACAGGAAATATGTGGCTCTGGGCATGAAAACAACCTGGACAAAGTCAGGTTATAGAAGGGAATTGACAAGGACCTGGGCCACAGGAGATTGCTCGACTTTCTGGGATGACCTCCTGAGTAGCCACTGCCTGGATTTCTGCCCTCCAGGGACAAAGGGATAAGGTGATGCCATTACCTCCTTCATCACAACCCCTCTTCCCACCCACCAGCACATTCAGACTCCAGAGAGAAACACAGTGCCTCTAGTGGAGGCTGGAGTTACCTACACTAAACCCAGACACTTGACCTGGCAGCAGCATCTTTACAAAGGGCAAGTCAGCTTGTGAGCCAGTACAGCAGGCCTCTCCCTCAGAAGACCAACACAAACCCCCACATATAACAAATCTACTGATTAAAGAAAGCTCCAAAATCTCAGCCTCTGGCATAACTTCATAAGCAAATCAAAACATACCTACTTAGAGGAACAAATGCTCCCCACTAAAAGCAAGGGTAAACTCTGTAGAGGAAGGATCAGTGGGAAAGAGCAGCAAAAACACAACAGAGTATACACAGCATACACCAGAATCACTTCCTGAAGATATTATTGTTGGTATTATTATTGCTGTTTTTGTTGGTTTTTTTTTCTCCTCTTTTTTTGTCTTTCTTTTTCTTTCCTCCTTTCTTTTCTAGACAAAATGACAAGGAGGAGAAATTCACAACAAAAGAAAGAAAAAAAAACAGAGGTAATATTATCTACTATAGATGTAATCCTATGGATGTAAGTAAGATGTCAGAGCTCGAATTCAGAATAACGATTCTAAAGATACTAGCTGGGCTTCAAAACATCATAAAAGACACTAGAAAAATCCCTTAGTGCATAAATAAAAGAACTAAAATCTAATTAGGCTGAAATTAAAAATGTTATTTATGAGATGCACTTTAAAATGGAAGCTCTAACTGCTGGGGTAAATGAGGCAGAAGAATCAGTGATTTGGAAGACAAAATGATGAAAAGTAAGAAAGCTGGGCGCCTGGGTGGCTCTGATGGTTAAGCGTCTGCCTTCGGCTCAGGTCATGATCCCAGGGTCCTGGGATCGAGTCCCGCATCAGGCTCCCTGCTCCTTGGGAGCCTGCTTCTCCCTCTGCCTCTCTCTCTCTCTCTCTCTGTCTGTCTCTCATGAATAAATAAATAAAATCTTTAAAAAAAAAAGAAAAGTAAGAAAGCTGAGAAAAAGAGAGAAAAACAACTACTGGATCATGAGGGGAAGCTTTGAGAAATCAGAGATACCATAAAGCACAATAATATTCAAATAAAAGGGGTTCTTGAAGATGAGGAAAGAGAGAGAGAGGGACAGAAGGTTTATTTGACCAAATTATAGCTGAAAATTGAGGAAAAGAGCATTCAAGTCAGGAGGTTAGGGAACCCTCTGGAAATCAATAAAAATAGATCAACACTCCAACATATAGTAGTGAAGTTTGCAAAATTCAGAGATAAAGAGAAATCCTGAAGGCAGCTGGAGATAAGAGGTCCTTAACCTAAAACGGTAAAACATTAGACAGGAAACAGATCTGTCCACGGAGACATGGCAGTCCAGAAAAGACTGGCATAATATATTCAGGATGATAAATGAAAAAAACAAAACATGCAGCCAAGAATACTTTACACAGCAAGGCTGTCATTCAGACTGGAAGGAGAGACCCAGAACTTCCAGTACAAACAGAAACAAAACAAATTTGTGATCGCTAAACGAGACCTGGAAGAACTATTAAAGGGGATCCTGTAAGCGAAGAGAGAACCCAAAAGCAACACAGACCAGAAAGGAAGAGAGACAATATACAGAAACAGTGACTTTGCAAGTAATATGATAGCACTAAATTCATATCTTTCAATAGATACTCTGAGTGTAAATGGGCTAAATGCTCCAGTCAAAAGACACAAGGTATCAGATTGGATAAAAAAGCAAAACCCATCCAATATGCTGTCTACAAGAGATTCAATTTAGAATCAAAGACAGCTCCAGATTGAAAGTGAGGGGGTGGAGAGCTGTTTATCATGCTAATGGACATCAAAAGAAATGTGGGGAGGCAATCCTCATATCAGATAAATTAGTTTTTAAACCAAAGACTGTAATAAGAGATGACGAGGGACACTTTATCATACTAAAAGGGTCTATCAAACAAGAAAATCTAAAAGTTGTAAATATTTATGACCCTAAATTGGGAGCAACCAAATATGTAAACCAATTAAAACCAAATTAAAAAAACATTCATAATAATACAATAAGAGTAGGGGACACTAACACCCCACTCACAGCAATGGAAAGATCATGTAAGCAGAAGATTAACAAGGAAACAAGGGAATTGAATGACACACTGGACCAGATGGACTTCACAGATATATTCAGAGCATTCCATCCTAAAGCAACAGAATACACGTTCTTCTCAAGTGAGATGGAACATTCTCTGGAATAGATCACAATAGGTCACAAATCACGTCTCAACTAATACCAAAAGATTGGGATTACTCCCTGCATATTTTCAGACCACAATGCTTTGAAACTTGAATTCTATCACAAGAGGAAATTTATTTATTTATTTATTTTTTACAAGAGGAAATTTAGAAGTAACTCAAAACATGGAAGTCAAAGAGCATCCTATGAAAGAATAAATGGTTGAAACCAGGAAATTGAAGAAGAACTTAAAAAAATTATGGAAAAAAATGAAAATAAAAACAGAACAGTTCAAAATCTTTGGGATGTAGCAAAGATGGTCTTATGGGGGAAGTATATAGCAATACAGGCCTTTCTCAAGAAACAAGAAAAGACTCAAATACACAAGCTAACCTTACACCTAAAGGAGCTGGAAAAAGGACAGCAAATAAAGCCTAAACCCAGCAGGAGAAGAGAAGTAATAGTTTAGGGGAGAAATCAATGATAGACAACAAAACAAGAGTAAAAGAAATCAACAAAACTGGGGAGCTGGTTTTTTGAAATAATTAAGAATATTGATAAACCCCTAGCCTGACATATCAAAAAGAAAAGAGAAAGGACCCATATAAATAAAATCATGAATGAAAAAGGAGACATCACAACCAACACCAAAGAAATACAAACAATTATAAGAAAACAATTTGAGCAACTATATGCACACAAATTAGTTAATCTGGAAGAAATGGGTGCATTCCTAGAAACATATCAACTACCAAAACTGAAACAGGAAGAAAACAGAGAAAGTCAATTATCATCTGGTTTCACTTATTTGTGGAACATAAGGAATAGCATGGAGGACATTAGGAGAAGGAAGGGAAAAATGAAGGGGGGGGGAAATCAGAGGGAGAGATGAACCATGAGAAACTATGGACTCCGGGAAACAAACAGAGGGTTTCAGAGGGGAGGGGAGTGGGGGGATGGGTTAGCCTGGTGATTAAGGAGGGCACGTATTTCAATGAGCACTGGGTGTTATACAAAAATGATGAATCGTGGATCACCACATCAAAAACTAATGATGTATTGTATGGTGACTAACATAACATAATAAAATTAAATTTAAAAAAAGAAGTAAGAAAAAAAAAGAAAACTTCCAAACTCGTTCTATGAGACCAGAATTACCTTCATCCCAAAACAAGATAATGAACCCACCAAAAAGGAGAATTACAGACCAATAGCCCTAATGAACCTGGATGAGTTAATTGTCATCAAGATCCTAGCCAATAGGATCCAGCAGTACATTAAAATGATTATTCACCACGACTAGGTGGGATTCATTCCTGGGATCCAAAGGTGGTGCAACATTTGCAAATCAATCAACATGATACACCACATTAGTTAAAGAAAGGACAAGAACTATATGATCCATTCAATTGATGGAAAATAAATGAAAAATACAGTATCATTCCTGATTAAAACTCTCCACAGTTTAGGGATGGAGAGAACATACTTCAATATCATAAAAGCCATGTATGGAAAGCCCATCATGAATATTATTCTCAATTGGGGAACAACTGAGAGCTTTTCCCAAGGTCAGCAAAATGACAAGGATGTCCAGTCTCACCACTGTTCAACATAGTACTAGAAGTCCTAGCCTTAGCAATCAGACAACAAAAACAAAAGGCATCTAAGTCAGCAAAGAAGTCAAACTCACACTCTTTGCAGATGACATGATACTTTATGTGGAAAACCCAAAAGACTCCACTCCAAAATTGCTGGAACCCATACAGGAATTCAGCACCATGGCAGCATATAAAAATCAATGCTCAGACATCAGTTGCATTGCATTTCTATACACTAATAATGAGACAGAAGAAAGAGAAATTAAAGAATTGATCCCAGTTACAATTGCTCAAAAAAAAAATCATAAGAAACCTAGGAATAAGCCTACCCAAAGAAGTAAACGAACTGTACTCTAAAAACTACAGAACATTTATCAGAGAAATTGAGGAAGACACAAAGAAATGGGAAAACATTACATGCTCACAGATTGCAATAACAAATATTATGAAAATGTCGATGCTACCCAAGCAATCTACATATTCAATACAATTTCTATGAAAATACCATCAACATTTTTCACAGAGCTGGAACCAATTATCCTAAAATTTGTATGGAGACAGAAAAGACCCTGAATAGCCATAGGAATGTTGAAAAAGACATGTTGTTAAAGGCAAGGGAAACAAAAGCAAAAGTGAACTATTGGGAACTCATCAAGATAAAAAGTTTCTGCACAGCAAAGGAAATAATCAACAAAACTAAAAGGCAACCTACAGAATGGGAGAAGATATATGCAAATAACATTACAGATATACGACTGGTATCCAAGATCTATAAAGAATTTGTCAAAGTCAACACCCCCACCAAAAAAAAAAAAAATCCAGTCAAGAAATGGGCAGAAAACATGAACAGACACTTCTGCAAAGAAGATATACACAGAGCAAACAGACACATGAAAAAATACTCCACATAACTTGCCATCAGGGAAATACAAATCTAAACCACAATGAGATATCACCTCACACTTGTCAGAATGGCTAAAATTAACAAGACAGGAAACAACAAATGTTGGCGAGGATGTGGAGAAACGGGAAACCTCGTACACTGTTGGTGGGCATGCAAGCTGGTACAGTTACTCTGGAAAACAATATGGAGGTTCCTCAAGATGTTAAAAATAGAGCTACCCTATGACCCAGCGATTGCACTACAGGTATTCACCCCAAAGATAGAGGTGTAGTGAAATTAAGGGGCACCTGTACCCCAATGTTCATTGCAGCAATGTCCACAATAGCCAACCTGTGGAAAGAGCTATGTCTTTCAACAGATGAATGGATAAAGATGATGTGGTTCATATATACAATGGAATATTACTCAGCCACCAGAAAGGATGAATATCTAGCATTTACACTGACATGGATGGAACTGGAGGGTATTATGCTAAGTGAAATATGTCAAGTAGAGAAACACAATTATTATATAGTTTCACTCATATGTGGAACATAAGGAATAGTGCAGAAGACAATAGGGGAAGTGAAGGAAAACTGAATGGGAAGAAAGCAGAGAGGGAGACAAACCATATGAGACTCTTGACTCCAGGACACAAACTGAAAGCTGTGGGAAAGGAGGTGGGGTTGGGGGATGGGGTAACTAAGTGATGGGAATTAAAGAGGGAACATGATATGATGAGTACTGGGTGTTATATTCAACTAATGAATCATTGAACATTATATCAAAATACCTTGGCCAATTGAATTTTAAATAAATAATAAACAAACAAACAAACAAACCAAAGCTGGTGGCATCACAATGCCACACTTCAAGTTATATCACAAAGCTGTAATCATCAAGAGAGTATGGTATTGGCACAAAACACACACACATAGATCAATGGAACAGAATAGAGAACCCAGAAATGGACCTTCAACTCTATGGTCAGCTCTATCTTTTGCAAATCAGGAGAGAATATCTGATGTAAAAAAGACAGTCTCTTTAACAAATGGTGCCAGGAAAATTGGGCAGCCATATGTAGAAGAATGACTGGACCATTTTCTTACCCCATACACAAAGATAAACTCAAAATCCGTGAAAGACCTAAATGTTAGAGAGGAATCCATCAAAATCCCAGAGGAGAACACTGGCAGCAATCTCTTTGACCTTGGCCAAAGGAATTTCTTGCTAGACATACCTCCAATGACAAGGGAAACAAAGGCAAAAATAAATTGGTTGGACTTCATCAAGATAAAATCTTTTGCACAGCAAAGGAGACAGTCGACAAAACCAAAAGACAACCTACAGAATGGGAGAAGACACTTACAAATTCTTATCAGATAAAGGGCTAGTATCTAAGATCTATAAATAACTTATCAAACTCAACACCCAAAAACATATAATCTAGTCAAGAAATGGGTAGAAGACATAAAAAGACATTTCTCCACAGAAGACCTACAAATGGCCAACAGATATGTGAAAAAGTGTTCAACATCACTCGGCATCATGGAAATATACAAGTCAAAACCACAATGAGATTTCACCTCACACCAGTCAAAATGGCTAAAATTAACAAGTCAGAAATAAACAGATTTTGGTGAGGATGAAGTGAAAGGAGAACCCTCTTACACAGTTGGTGGGAATGCAAGCTGTTATAGCCACTCTGGAAAACAGTATGGAGGTTCCTCAAGAAGTTAAAAATAGAGCTACCCTATGACACAGCAATTCCACTACTAGGTATTTACCTAGAGGACACAAATGTAGTGATCTGAAGGTGTACCTGCACCCCAGTGTTTATAGCAGCAATGTCCACAATAGCCAAACTATAGAAAGTGCCCAGATTTCCATTGACAGATGAATGGATAACAAAGATATGGTGTATATATATAATGAAATAATACTCAGACATCAAAAAGGATGAAATCTTACCATTTACATCGACACGGATGAAACTGGAGGGTATTATTCTATGTGAAATAAGTCAATCAAAGAAAGACAATTATCATATGGTTTCAATCATATATGGAATAAAAGAAAGAGTGGAGAGGATCATAGGGGAATGGAGGGGAAAAATAAAAAGATGAAATCAGAGAGGGAGAAAAACCATAAGAGACTCAGAGTGAAGGAGGGTGGGTGGATGGAGTTAACTGGGTGATGGGCATTAAGGAGGGCACGTGATAATAATAAACACTTGATAATATATGCAATGGATTAGTAACTAAACTCTACCTTAGAAACTAATGAGACACTATATGTTAACTTATGAATTTAAATAAGTTAAAAATAAAGTGCACTACTATTACCGTATTATTATCAATGAGCTCCTTTTTGCTTGTTATATATATTTGGGTGCTCTGAAGTTTCAGGCATAAATATTTACAATTGTTAGATCTTCTTGTTGGCTAGTCCCCTGTATTATGATTTAGTGACCTTCTTTTCTTGTTACAGTCTTTGATTTAAAGCTTAGTTTGTCTTATATAAGTATTGCTACTCCAGCTTTCTTTTGATATCCATTTGCATGATAAATATTTCTCCATCCCCTCAGATTCAGTCTGCAGGTGTCTTTAGGTTTTGAATGAGTGTCTTGGAGTATTTAGATGGGTTTGTTTTTTAATCTATTCTCATACCCTACATCTTTTCATTGGAACATTTAGCCCATTTACACTCATTAATTACCGATATATATGTATTTAGTGCCATTGTATTAGTTTTTTTGTCATTGTTTCTGGAGATTTTCTCTCTTCTTTTCTAGTCTTTGTTGCTTTTGGTCTACCCTTCACAGTGAAAGAGTCCCCTGTAATATTTCTTGCAGGGTTGGTTTTGTGGTCAAGAACTCCTTTAGTTTGTTTTGTTTTGTCTGGTAAACATCTTATCTCTTCTTCTGTTCTGAATGATAGTTTTGCTGGATAGAATAGTCCTGGCTGCAGATTTTTCCCATTCAGCACATTGAATATATCATGCCACTCTCTTCTGTTTTCCCAAGTGTCTGTGGAGAGATCTGTTGCTAGCCTCACTGGTCTTCCCTTGTAAGTTAGGAACTTCTTTTGTCTTGCTGCTTTTAGGATTTTGTCTTTATCAGTATATTTTACAAATTTAACTAAGATATGTCTTGGTGTTGGGCTGCTTTTGTTGATTTTGGTGGGAGTTCTCTATGTCGCCTAGATTTGGATGTCTGTTTCCTTCCCCAGATTAGGGACATTTTCAGCTAATTTACTCAAATAAATCTGCCCTCTTTTCTCTCTTCTTTTTTTTTGGGGGGGGGGACTTCTATGATACCAAAGTTATTATGTTTGATGTAGTTACTGTGTTCCCTTAGTGAGAACCTGATCCATCATTCTTCTTTCTATATTGTGTGCAGTTTTTATTTTTTCCATAATTTTATCTTCTATGTTACTTACTTGTTCTTCTGCTTTTTCCATCCTAGTGGTTATTTCATCCAGTTGGTTTCAAATCTCAGTTACTGAATTTTTCATTTTGACCTGATTGTTTTTTTTAGCTCTTTTATCTCTGCAGTAAGGGTCTCTTTGATGTCTTCCATGGTTTTCTCCAACCCAGCTAGTATCTTTATGATTGTTGCTTTAAATTCTGGATCAGTCATGTTACTTATAGCTGTTTCATTTAGATTCCTGGTTGTGATCTTTCTTGTTTTTTCTTTTGGGATGAATTCCTCTGTGTTGGCATTTTTTCTTGGTCTGTCTTTTGTGTGCTAGGAAAGTCTGTTATGTTTCCTTCCCCTGAGATTAATGGCTTTATGAAGAAGAGACCATATAATGTCTAGGCCTGGTGCTTTGGAAGTGTCTGTGGTGTGTGGTGAGTGCACTCTGCTGCTGTTATGGCTTCTCTATCCCTCAGGTCGTCCTATGTAGACTTTCTTCTTGCATGCAGTGAGGAATGTTTGGACCTTGGTCAGAGTGTGATGAGTTTTCACTTGGTGTGCTCTGGTCTGCTTGTTATAAGCGTCCTGATGCTATTTCCTCTAGAGCTGAAGTTTTGCAGAACTCTATAGTCAGTAGATATGGTATGTGCAGGGGTTTGTGCTGGTCTTCTGTAGAAGGGTCCCATTGTGCTTGTCCTTAGGCATATTTGCCTTAGAAAAGCAGTGCCAGTGGAGTGCAGGGATGTGGGACTTGGTGTAAGCAGATTAGGCAGCCTGTATAGGTGCTGTTCTTTTTACTGACAGTTGGTTTTTGCTTGGGGGCAGGATAGGAAATGGTTCAGGCAGTTCCTTATTTTCTCAATATTTCCATGAATGAATAAGAGCTTAGGACTTTCTCATTGACCATTCGTTGACCCCACCTCTCCATTCAACATACTTTTATTGCAAATGCATTCATCAATGTACCCTAACCTCTAAGCTTTTTCTAACCTTCTCTGCAGTTGATATATTGAGAAGATAGGTAATCTTTGAAGAAATTCTGTGGTCTTGGGCCCATCTGTTCTCTGGGCCTCATTCTGTTCATTTGAATAAACAGATGGTGGTGGAGTGGAAGAAATTGGTGAGATGGTCTTAAAGGTCCCATTCAGCTTTGAAGATGTGTGTTTCTGTGATTTTGTTCCCCAGTTCTGAGACCCCTTCTGGCCAGCCAATCTTGACCATGTTAACCTTTAAACTAGGCTGGGAGGCCTCCAGACATGACAAGATTTCCCCAGTGGTATCTCCTTGCCTTTCTAGCTTGGGAGTGGAGAAGTAGAAGTGAAGGTAGGAATGACAGAAATTCTAATCTGAAATGACTTGGCTATACATTTGTCATGTGGAAAAACCTGAGCTTGTTTTGTTGAACTTTTGTTAGTTTTGGCTTGTTTTTTAGTTTTGTATATACTGCATCTATGATCCTACTAGGAATGATAGTGTTTGTGTTCATTTAAAATAAGTCAGTTAAAATACCTCTTGTTCTCCTAAGAAGAACTTTCAATGGGTCCTCAAGCAAGGCTTTGAGGGGTACCTACTCTGGAAGGTAGCCTCAATTTCCATATCTATAAAATAGGGGCTATAAAATAAGGACTCTCCAAAAGAGTTTGAGCTTTGACTTTCTAGAATTTGAAGATTATTTCTGTATTTTTGTAAGCCCTGAGGTAAATGAAACCAGAAAGTAAAGGTTTGGGGGCAGATATAGGAGCAACTGTCACATGATCTTACTTCATGCTGTTGGCCTTTTTCTCTTCACACATACTTTGCGGGTCTTTCTCTGAGATTTTGGCATCCCACACATACTTCCAAGAGAGAGGCTATGCTGATTCTCAGCAAGGCAGGCACTGGACTGTTATATCAAAAGAAGCATATTGGACTGGGAGTTCTTTCCTAACTCTGTGACTTCTTATCTCTGTGTCCTTGAGTAAATGACTTTATTTTCCTGGGCCTCTGTTTCCTTATCTGCACCCTGAACTTACTATTTTCTCTTCTGTTTCCCTTTCTAACATGTTATGATGGACATTTAAAAAATTATGAAGAAATAGACATAAAGCACTACATAAAAAGGAGGGAGTTCCAGGCCTGTAGAGTTGGCTTTGTGTTTCAACTGTCATCTGGGTTGAAGGAACAAGGAGCTGAAAGCTAAGCTGAATAAAGACCAAAAAATGGCACTAAGGGCCAAAGGAGGAGCTGGGGGTCAAGGCGCAATGTTTCATGAGACACTGAGAATATCAGCTCTGGAAGAGCCTTCACATACTAAGAATTCTACTTCTCATTGTACATATGGAAAAAATGAGGCATAGAAAGCCCCTCAATGAATGTGTTCAATGGCCCACTGAGAGGGTCTCTGGGATGCCAAGCCATTGATATTTCTAGCACATCACAGTGTTCCCTTTGGAGGGATAGCTGGGTCTGTGATGTGCTGAAAAGATCAATAACCTGGCACCTCAAATGTCAAGTGACTACCTCAAAGCTCACATGGGTGATAAATCACCAAGTTTAGAGTAGAATCTAGGTTTCCTGTTTCTCAGCTTTATGTCTGTGCCACTTAAAAGCGATGAAGGGTCTTGAAAGACAGATAGTATTTAGATAAATGTGAGAGGGAAAAGGTAGTATGCCAGGATAAGGAGACAGTATGACTTGAACAAAGTTTGAGGGAACAGAGAATGAAGGACATGTTGGAGGGGCTGGCTGGAATGAAAGTTTTTGTTTCTTTTGTTTTGTTTGTTTGTTTTGTTTTGTTTTAGGAAAGGATCAGACTGTGCTAACAATTTTGTTCTTGAAAGTCTACCAGGAAGGAAGGGCGGATAACTTTCCAAGGGTTAACCTGAGGGCTGGCATTGGCAGCTTAGTCACCTGACATTTCAGTTTCTAGATTGTCTGGATCCTGTGGCTCTATGACTAAGCAAGATGTCTGTGGTTCCAGACATACTCACTAGATGGCACTGCTATGTTATTCTGACATGCTTGTAGTCAAGGGGCTTAGAGAAGAGGGCTAGTGAGGTGGAGCTGGCTGTTCCTTGCCTTAGTCCTCAAATGGACTCTTCATTTTGGGCTCAAAGAACCCTCACCTGATCCTGGTCTCACTAAATGTCCCTCCACCTTTCTTTTCTACAAAAAGTTTCAGACTTTTCTGATCTTCCTTTCTTGTATGGTCCTTCAGTGCTACTCTTTTAACATTTTGTCCTCAGGTATCTGTGCTGTTGTTCCTTTTTCATGCTAATCCTGCTACCTCTATCACATCAATTAGCCTCTTTCTCATTACTTAGATCTCTTTCCCTCTTCTCTCACAATGCTCAGGGTCCTTATTCATGGAGTCAACTCTTACCTCTATGCAGAAGATACCTATATCAGTTCATAACAGATTCTTCCCCAGAGTGCTTGTTGGGGGTTGCGGTTGGGGCTAAGATGTGTGACAGGGAGAAGAGTTAGAAGTATTTTGTACTAATAATAGTAGTGTAAATGATAGATTATAAAGGCCTCAATTAGGACAATGGCAGTAAGGATGACAAGAAAGTGATGGCTTCAAGACATATTTCTCTCGTAGAATATATAAGATCTAGTGATATGGAGAGTGAAAAAGAGGGCAGAGTAAAACAAAACAAAACAAACAAAACAAAACAAAACAAAAACAACCCAATGTCATTTCTAGCTTTAGGGATAGTGTTAATGTCACTGATAAAATTGAGTTTGTTCTCATTACTCCCCTCATTGTACCAAAGGGGAAATGAAACCTATCTTATTCCAAGACTTGCTCAAGGGTGCATACTGAATTATAAGCAGAGATGGTATTAAAAACCCAGACCTTCTGCCATTCTCCCTATCTGAACTCTTCTTTACTATACGAAAGTACTTAGTATGTTGGAAAAATCTTAGCTAAGTATGATGTTCCTATATTGGTTCTGTAGAGGTGGTAATCATGCTTCCAAGGTTCCCCATTTCATGTTCTTCTGCCTACGTGGTGCAACCTCTGCACTTCAAGAATTGCCAGTCATTTCTTATCAAACAAGTGTCAGAATTCACACATTGAACCTGTTGTGGGATTGTTGAGTGCAATGGTCAAGAAAGAATTCTTGAGATGTTTTATGATGCAACTTACCAAGTTTACTTAAGAAGCACAGGGACAGGGGGAGGAGGAAAAGAAGGCAAAGGAGAAGGGGACCAATATCCAACCAGTCCCCAGAATTGAGCTGGATATCTACCAGACCACTCTGAACACCAGCAAAATCAGCCTGAGATGTAAGAAGAGAGATCTGGATCTCTACAAACAGAATATTGCAAGCGGTTGGATTCAAGGCTGAGGCAAGGATCCATGATTCTGTGGGCAGATATTGGAAGATATCAGAAGGGGGAGGGAGCCATGGGGATCCTACACCGCCAGTGAGCGATAGCCTCTTGCACTGGGGAGAGGGCACAGACTTGCAGAACTGTAGCAGTGGGGAAGGACATTAGGCCAGCTCCCAAAACTGAAACCTGGGGCAGTGAGGCCGTGCATGTGAACTGGGGGTGGCTGGTGGTTTTAGAAGCACAAAGGGCAGAGACCTGCCCCCGTGCCCCAACCTGGAGGCAAGGACTGTGAGTGCTGCTGAGGGGTGCACAACCCAGGATACTGCAGTTTATAGCAACACAGACAGAAATGGAGATATTGTGGCCTGGAGAGCTCACTGAAGACCAAACTATGATTTCTTTGCTCTAAGCAGAGGGTTGGAAGCAATCTCTTCTGCTCTGACTCTCTGAAGAGATGGAGAAAGCCACCAGGGAAAGGCCCCAGAGAACAAAAGCCCCCCCAAAATGGTTTTCACTGAGCCTATCCCCTGCCACAAGGGGCACGGCAACTCTGCCCAAACAGGGTTGCCTGAGTAACAGTGAGGCAGGACCCTCCCCCAGAAGACAGGCTGGGAGAACAAGACACCAACAACTTAAGGTCCCTATAAAACAGGAGACTCTTGCTTGGGTTGTGGTCAATAATTTGGACTCTGTACATTTCCTCAACCACCTCTCAACAAATGACGAAGAGGAGGAACCCCCAAAATAGGAAAGACTCAGAGACCATGATTTCTGCCACAGAATTACAAATGGATACAGATATTACCAAGGTGTGAGAGATGGAATTCAAGGTAGCAATTGTGAAGACAATAGCTAGAATGGGGAAATTGATTAATAGCAACATAGAGTCTCTAAGGGTAGAAATGAAAGCTGAAATGGCAGAACGTAAAAATGTTATCAATGAGATCCAATCTAATCTAGATAATCTAACAGCTAAGGTAAGCGAGGCAGAAGAATGAATTAGTGATATAGAAGAACAATTAATAGACAAGACTCAAAAAGAGGAGGCCAGGGAAAAACAACTCAAAATCCATGTAAATAGATTCAGAGAAATAAGTGACACCATGAAATGTTCCAATGTCAGAATTATAGGGATCCCTGAGTGGGTGAAGAGGAGAGGACAAGAAGATATATATGAGCAAATTGTAGCTGAGAACTTCCCTAATCTGGGGGAATGAAACAAACATTCATGTCCTAGAGGCAGAGAAGACCCCTCCCAAGATCAAGGAAAACAGGCCAAAGCCCTGGCATGTAACAATAAAACTCGCAAATCTTAGAACCAAAAAACCGTCTTAAGGACAGTTAGGGGGAAGAGATTCCTTATGTACAGAGGGAGGAAATCAGAATCACGTCAGACCTATCCACAGAGACCTGGTAAGCCAGAAAGGGCTGGCAAGACATATTTAGGGTAGTAAATGAGAAGAACATGCAGCCAAGAATACTTTATCTGGCAAGGCTGTCATTTAGAATGGATGGAGAGATGCACAGCTTCCAAGACGAGCAGAAACTGAAAGAATATGTGACCACTAAGCCAGCCCTGCAAGAAATATTAAGGGAGGGTTCTATCAAAGGAAAAAGACACCAACAGTGATACAAAAGAGAATTTTACAGAGGCAATCTATAAAAACAAGGTCTTCACAGGCAACATGATGACAATTAATTCATATTTTTCAATAATCACTCAACATGAATGGCCTAAAATCTCCCATAAAACAGCACAGGGTTGCAGATTGGACAAAAATATAGGACCCATCCATATGCTGTCTAAAAGAGACTCATTTTGAACCTAAACATACATCCAGACTGAAAGTAAAGGGATGGAGATCTCTCTTCCATGCCAAGGGACCTCAAAAGAGAGCTGGAATAGCAATTATCATATAAGACAAATTAGGTTTTAAGCTAAAGACTGTACTTAGAGACACAGAAGGACACTATATCATTCTTAAAGGGTTTATCCAACAAGATCTAACAATTGTAAATATCTATGCCCCCAACATGGGAGCAGCCATCTACCTAAGCCAAGTGTTAACCAAAATAAAGAGTCATATTGATAACGTTAATTGTAGAAAACCTCAATACTCCACTCTCAGCAACAGACAGATCATCTAAGCAGAAAATCAACAAAAAAACAAGAGCTTTGAATGACACACTGGATCAGATGGACCTCATAGATATTTACAGAACATTCTACCCTAAAACAATGGAATACTCATTCTTCTTGAGCACACATGGAACTTTCTCGAGAATAGACCACATACTGGGTCACAAATAAGGTCTCAACTGATACCAAAAGTTTAGGATTATTCCCTACATCTTCTCAGACCATAATGCTTTAAAACTGGAACTCAGAATTTAGAGGAAAAATGGCAGAGGAGTAGGGAACCCTACTTCAACTGGTCCCTGGAATTGAGCTGGATATCTACCAGAACACTCTGAGCACCCACGAAATCAGCCTGAGATGTAAGAAGATCTGGATCTCTACAAACAGAATATTGGAAGTGGTGGTTTCGAGGTACGAAGCGAGGAGCCGTGATTCCGTGGGCAGATACTGAAGGATAAACGGCAACGGGGGGGAGGCTGGCCGTGGGGATCCTACACCGCCAGTGAGCGACAGTCTCACGTGCTGGGGACGGGCCACAGACTCGCAGACCAGTAGTGGCGGGGGAAAGGACTTTAGGGCAGCCCCAAGGGCGGAAACCCGGAGCGGTGGGATCGCGCATGCGAACTGGGAGCGGTTGGCGTTTTTAGAAGCACAAAGGGCAGAGATGTGCTCTGACCTGGAGGCAGGACTGGGAGTGCTGTGGAGGGGCGCACAACCCAGGACGCTGCAGTTTATAACAGCACGGACAGAAATGGAGAGAGTGTGGCCTGGAGAGCTCACTGACGAACAGACTGCGATCTCTCTGCTCTGAGGCAGGGGGTTGGAAACGGTCTCTTCTGCTCTGACTTGCAGAAGAGACACAGAAAGCCACCAGGGAAAGCCGCCAGAGAACAAAAGCCCCAAACACTGATTCCCACTGAGCCACAGGGGGGCAGGGCAACTCCACCCAAACAGGGTTGCCTGAGTAACAGTGCAGCAGGCCCCTCCCCCAGAAGACAGGCTGGGAAAACAAGAGGCCAGCAACCCTAAGGTCCCTAGAAAACAGGTGCATCTTGCTTGGGTTCTGGTCAATAATTTGAACTCTATACATTCCCTCAAGCACCCCTCAACAGAATGACTAGGAGGAGGAATTCCCAAAATAAAAAAGACTCAGAGATTATGACATGCTGCAGATTTACAAATGGATGCAGATATAACCAAGATGTCAGAGATGGAATTCAGGCTAGCAATCGTGAAGACAATAGCTAGAATGGAGAAATCAATTAATAGCAACATAGAGTCTCTAAGGGCAGAAATGAAAGCTGAATTGGCAGAACTTAAATTTGCTATCAGTGAGATCCAATCCAATCTAGATAATCTAACAGCTAGGGTAAGTGAAGCAGAAGAACGAATAAGTGACCTGGAAGACAATATAATTGATAAAAAGGGAAAAGAGGAGGCCCGGGAAAAACAACTCAGAATCCATGAAAATAGAATCAGAGAAATAAGTGCCACCATGAAGCATTCCAATGTCAGAATAATTGGAATCCTGGAGGGAGTGGAGAGAGAGAGAGAGTAGAAGATGTACATGAGCAAATCGTAGCTGAGAACTTCCCTAATCTGGGAAATGAAACAAACATTTGCATCCTAGAGGCAGAGAGGACCCCTCCCAAGATCAAGGAGAACAAACAAACACCCAGCATGTAATAGTAAAACTTGGAAATCTTAGAACCAAGGAAACCATCTTAAAGGCAGTTAGGAGGAAGAGATTCCTTATGTACAGAGGGAGGGACATCAGAATCACGTTAGATCTATCCAAAGAGACCTGGCAAGCCAGAAAGCCCTGGCAAGACATATTCAGGGTACTAAATGAGAAGAACATGCAGCCAAGAATACTTTCTCCATCAAGGCTGTCATTCAGAATGCACGGAGAGATGTAGATCCTCCAGGACCAGCAGAAACTGAAAGAATATGTGAAAACCAAGCCAACCCTGCAAGAAATATTAAGGGGGGATCTATAAAAGGAGAAAGACCCCAAGAGTAATATACAACAGAAATTTACAGGGACAATCTATAAAAACAAGGTCTTCACAGGCAACATGATGACAATTAATTCATATCTTTCAATAATCACTCTCAACGTGAATGGCTTAAATGCTCCCATACAATGGCACAGGGCTGCAGATTGGATAAAAAGACAGAACCCATCCATATGCTGCCTCCAAGAGACTCATTTTGAACCTAAAGATACATCCAGACTGAAAGTGAAGGGATGGAGATCCATCTTTCATGCCAGCGGCCTCAAAAGAAAGCTGGGGTAGCAATTCTTATGTAAAACAAATTATATTTCAAACTAAAGTCTGTAGTTAGACACAGAAGGACACTATATCATTCTTAAAGGGTCTATCTAAAAAGAAGATCTAAGAATTTTAAATATCTATGGCCCCACATGGGAGCAGCCATCTACATAAGCCGACTGTTAACCAAAATGAGGAGTCATATTGATAACAATATGTTAATTGTAGGAGACCTCAATACTCCACTTTCAGCAATGGACAAATCATCTAAGCAGAAAATCAAGAAGGAAACAAGAGCATTGAATGATAAACTGGACCAGATGGACCTCATAGATATATACAGAACATTCCACCCTAAAACCACAGAGTACTCATTATACTTGAGTGCACATGGAACTTTCTCCAGAATAGACCACATACTGGGTCACAAATCAGGTCTCAACTGATACCAAAAGGCTGAGATTATTTCCTGCATATTCTCAGACCACAATGATTTAAAACTGGAACTCAATCACAAGAAAAATTTGGCAGAAATTAAAACACTTGGAAGCTAAAGACCACTCTGCTCAAGAATGTTTGGGTCAACCAGGAGATCAAAGAAGAACTTAGACAATTCAGGGAAATCAATGAGAACGAAGACACATCGGTCCAAAACCTATGGGATACTGCAAAGGCGGTCTTAAGGGGGAAATACAGAGCCATCCTAGCCTCACTCAAGAAAATAGAAAAAATCCTGAATTCACCAACTAACTGTACATCTCAAAGAACTAGAGGCAAAGAAACAAACTATGCCTAAGCCACACATTAGAAGAGAAATAATGAAAATTAGAGCAGATATCAATGAATTAGAAACCAGAAACACAATAGATCAGATCAACGAAATTAGTAGTTGGTTTTTTTGAAAGAATTAATAAGATCGATAGAACACTGGCCAGAATTATCCAAAAGAAAAGAGACAGGACACAAATTAATAAAAGAGTTAATGAAAGGGGAGAGATCATGACAACACCAGGGAAATAGAAACAATTATTAGAAATTATTATCAACAACTATATGCCAATAAACTGAGCAATCTGGATGAAATGGAGGCCTTCCTGGAAACCTATAAATTACCAAGACTGAAACAGGAAGAAATTGATAACCTGAATAGGCCAATAACCAGTAACGAGATTGAAGCAGTGATCAAAAACCTCCCAAAAAACAAGAGTCCAGGGCCTGATGGCTTCCCTGGGGAATTCTACCAAAGATTCAAAGAAGAAATAATACCTATTCTACTGAAGCTGTTTCCAAAAATAGAAACAGTAGGAAAACTTCCAAATTCATTCTATGAGGCCAGCATTACCTTAATCCTGAAACCAGGCAAAGACCCCATCATAAAGGAGAATTTCAGACTGATATCCCTGATGAATATGGATTCCAAAATCCTCAACAAAATCCTAGCTAATAGGATCCAAATATACATTAAAATGATCATCCACCATGACCAAGTGGGATTTATCCCCAGGTTGCAAGGGTGATTCAACATTCGCAAATCAAACAGTGTGATAGAACACATTAATGAGAGGAGGGAGAAGAACTATATGGTCCTCTCAATAGATGCAGAAAAAGCATTTAACAAAATACAACATCTTTTCCTGATTAAAACTCTTCAGAGTATAGGGATAGAGGGAACATTCCTCAAGTTCATAAAATCCATCTATGAAAAACCCACAGTGAATATCATCTTCAATGGGGAAAAGCTGAGAGCCTTTCCCTTAAGATTGGGAACACGACAAGGATGCACACTCTCGCCACTATTGTTCAACATAGTAGTGGAAGTCCTAGCAACAGCAATCAGACAACAAAAAGAAATAAATGTATTCAAATTGACAAAGAAGAAGTCAAACTCTCTTTTCCCAGACGACATGATACTTAATGTGGAAAACCCAAAAGACTCCATCCCCAAATGACTACAACTCATACAGCAATTCAGGAATGTGGCAGGACACAAAATCAATGCACAGAAATCAGCTGTTTTTTATACACTAGCAACGCAACTGTAGAAAGAGAAACTAGAGAAACCATTACATTTACAATAGCACCAAAAACCATAAGATACCTCGGAATAAACCTAACCAAAGAGGTAAGGGATCTATACTCTAGGAACTACAGAACACTCATGAAGGAAATTGAAGAAGACACTAAAAGATGGAAAAGCATTCCATAATCATAGATCAGAAAAATAAACATTGTTAAAATGTCTATGCTACCCAGAGCAATCTATACTTTCAATGCCATCCTGATCAAAATTCCAATGACATTTTTCAAAGTCCTGGAACAAACAATCCTAAAATTTGTATGGAATCAGAAAAGACCCCGAATCGCCAATGAAATGTTGAAAAAGAAAAACAAAGCTGGGGGCATCACGTTGCCCGATTTCAAGTTATCTTACAAAGCTGTGATCACCAAGACAGCATGATACTGGCACAAAAACAGACATATAGACCAATGGAACAGAATACAGAACCCAGATATGGACCTTCAACTTTATGGTCAAATAATCTTCGACAAAGCAGGAAAAAACATGCAATGGAAAAAAGACAGTCTCTTCAATAAATGGTGCTGGGAAAATTGGACAGCCACATGCAGAAGAATGAAACTCGACCATTTTCTTACACCATACACAAAGATAAACTCAAAACGGATCAAAGACCTCAATATGGGACAGGAATCCATCAAAATCCTTAGAGGAGAACACTGCCAGTAACCTCTTTGACATCGGCCACAGCAATTTCTTTCAAGATACATCTCCAAAAGCTAGTGAAACAAAAGCAAAAATGAACTTTTGGGACTTCATCAAGATAAAAACTTCTGCACAGCAAAGGAAACAGTCAACAAAACAAAGAGACAGCCCACAGAATGGGAGAAGATATTTGCAAATGACACTACAGATAAAGGGCTGGGATCCAAGATCTATAACGAACTTCTCAAACTCAACACCCAAAAAACAAATAATCAAGTCAAAAAATGGGCAGAAGATATGAAAAGACACCTCTCTGAAGAAGACATACAAATGGCTAACAGACATATGAAAAAATGTTCATCATCATTAGCCCTCAGGGAAATTCAAATGAAAACCACATTGAGATATCACCTTACATCAGTTAGAATGACAAAAATGGACAGGGCAAGAAACAGCAAATGTTGGAGAGGTTGTGGAGAAAAGAGAGCCCTCTTACACTGTTCGTGGGAATGCAAGCTGGTACAGCCACTTTGGAAAACAGTGTGGAGTTACCTCAAAAGCTAAAAATAGAGCTACCCTACGACCCAGCAATTGCATTCCTGGGTATTTACCCCAAAGACATAGATGTAGTGAAAAGAAGGGCCATATGCACCCCAATGTTCATAGTAGCAATGTCTGTAATAGCCAAAGTTTAGAAAGAGCCGAGATGCCCTTCAGCAGATGAATGGATAAAAAAGATGCTGTATATACAATGGAATATTACTCAGCCATTAGAAAGGATGAATACCCAACTTTTACATCAACATGGAAGGGACTGGAGGAGATTATGCTAAGTGAAATAAGTCAAGCAGAGTAAGTCAATTATCATATGGTTTCACTTATTTGTGTAACATAAGGAATAGCATCGAGGACATTAGGAGAAGGAAGGGAAAAATGAAAGGAGGGAAATCAGAGGGTGAAATGAACCATGAGAGACTATGAACTCTGAGAAACAAACAGGGTTTTAGAGGGGAGTGGGGAGGGGATATTTGTTTGCCTGGTGATTGGTATTAAAGAGGGCATGTACAACATGGAGCACTTGGTGTTATACGAAAACAATGGCTCGTGGATCACCACATCAAAAACTAATGATGTATTGTATGGTGACTAACATAACATAATAAAATTTTTAAAAAAATTAAAAATTGGTAAAAAATAAAAAATAAAACTGGAACTCAATCACAAGAAAAAATTTGGCAGAAATTCAAACACTTGGAAGCTAAAGACCACTCTGCTCAAGAATATTTGGGTCAACCAAGAAATCAAATAATAACTTAAACAGTTCATGGAAACCAATGAGAACAAAAACACATACGTCCAAAACCTATGGGATACTGCAAAGGTGGTCCTAAGGGGGAAATACACAGCCACCAAACCTCACTCAAAAAAATAGAAAAATCCCGAATTCAGCAACTAACTTTACACCTTAAAGAACTAGAGAAAAAGCAACAAACTATGCCTACGCCACACATTAGAACAGAAATAATTAAGATTTGAGCAGAGATCAATGGATTAGAAACCAGAAACACAGTAGATCAGATCAACGAAAGTAGAAGCATGTTCTCTGAAAGAATTAATAAGATCAATACACCCCTGGCCAGACTTAACCAAAAGAAAAGAGAAAGGACCCAAATTAATAAAATTATGAATGAAAGGGGAGAGATCATGACTAACACCAAGGAAATAGAAACAAGTATTAGAAATTATTATCAACAACTATATGCCGATAAATTGAGCATGAAATGGATGCCTTCCTGGAAAACTATAATCTCCTAAGACTGAAACAGGAAGAAATTGACAACCCGAATAGGCCAATAACCAGTAACGAGATTGAAGCAGTGATAAAAAATATCCCAAAAACAAGAGTCCAGGGCCTGATGTCTTCCCTGGGGAATTCTACCAAAGATTCAAAGAAGAAATAATACCTATTCTACTGAAGCTCTTTCAAAAATAGAAACAGGAGGAGAGCTTCCAGACTCATTCTATGAGGTCAGCATTACCTTAATCCCCAAACCAGGCAAAGACCCCATCAAAAAGAAGAATTTCAGACTGATATCCCTGATGAATATGGATTCCAAAATTCTCAACAAAATCCTAGCTAAAAGGATCCAACAATACATTAAGAGGATCATCCACCATGACCAAGTGGGATTTATCCCCGGGATGCAAATGTGGTTCAACATTCGCAAATCAAACAGTGTTATAGAACACATTAATAAGAGGAGGGAGAAGAACTCTATTGTCTTCTCATTTGATGCAGAAAAAGCTTTTGACAAAATCTAGCATCCTTGGGGCGCCTGGGTGGCTCAGTCACTAAGCCTCTGCCTTCGGGTCAGGTCGTGATCCTGGGGTCCTGGGATCTAGCCCCTCATTGGACTCCCTGCTCCATGGCAGGCCTGCTTCTCTCACTCCCACTCCCCCTGCTGTGTTCCCTCTCTCACTGTGTCTCTCTCTGTCAAATAAATAAATCTTTAAAAAATACAGCATCCTTCCTGATTAAAACTCTTCAGAGAATAAAGATAGAGGGAACTTTCCTCAAGTTCATAAAATCAATCTAAGAAAAACCCACAGCAAATATCATCCTCAATGGGGAAAAGCTAAGCCTTTCCCTTAAGATCAGGAGCACGACAAGGATGTCCACTCTCACCACTATTATTCAACACAGTACTGGAAGTCCTACCAACAGCAATCAGACAACAAAAAGAAATAAAAGTATTCAAATTGGCAAAGAAGAAGTCAAATTCTTTCTTTTCACAGATGACATGATGCTTTATGTGGAAAACCCAAAAGACTCCACCCCCGAATGACTAGAACTCATACAGCAATTCAGGAATGTGGCAGGATACAAAATCAATGCACAGATATCAGTTGCTTTCTTATACACTAACAATGCAACTGTAGAAAGAAAAATTAGAGAAACGATTCCGTTTACAATAACACCAAAAACAATAAAATACCTCAGAATGAACCTAACCAAAGAGGTAAAGATATCTATACCCTCTCTATGAAATACAGAACACTCATGAAAGAAATTGAAGAAGACAGAAAAAGATGGAAAAGGTTTCAACGCTCATGAACAGATGAATAAATATTTTGAAAATGTCTATGCTGCCCAGAGCAATTTATACCTTCAATGCCATCGTGATCAAAATTCCAATGACTTTTTTCAAAGTGCTGGAACAAACAATCTTAAAATTTGTATGGAATCAGAAAAGACCCCGATTCACCAAGGAAATGTTAAAAAGAAAAACAAAGTGGGGGCATCACGTTGCCCCATTTCAAGCTATCTTACAAAGCTGCGATCACCAAGACAGCATGGTACTGGCACAAAAACAGACATATAGACCAATGGAACAGAATAGAGAACCCAGATATGGACCCTTAACTCTGTGGTCAAATTATCTTTGACAAAGCAGGAAAAAACATGCAATGGAAAAAAGACAGTCTCTTCAATAAATGGTGGTGGGAAAATTGGACAGCTATATACAGAAGAATGAAACTCAACCATTCTCTTACACCATACACAAAGATAAACTCAAAATGGATCAAAGACCTCAATGTGGGACAGGAATCCATCAAAATCCTTAGAGGAGAACATTGCTAGTAACCTGTTTGACATTGGCCACAGCAATTTCTTTCAAGATACATCTCCAAAGGCTAGTGAAACAAAAGCAAAAATGGACTTTTGGGACTTCATCAAGATAAAAACTTCTGCACAAAAAAGGAAACAGTCAACAAAACAAAGAGGCAACCCACAGAATGGGAGAAGATATTTGCAAATGACACTACAGACAAAGGACTGATACCCAAGTTCTATAACGAACTTCTCAAACTCAACACCCAAAAAACAAATAATCAAATCAAAAAATGGGCAGAAGAGGGAACAGACACTTCTCCAAAGAAAACATAAAAATGGTTAAGAGACACATGAAAAAGTGTTCAACATCATTAGCCATCATGGAAATTCTTGAGATACTACCTTACACCAGTTAGAATGGCAAAAATTGACAAGGCAACAAATGTTGGAGAGTATATGGAGAAAGGGGAACCCTCTTACACTATTGGTGGGAATGCAGTTGGTACAGCCACTTTGGAAAACAGTGTGGAGATTCCTCAAAAAATTAACAATAAAGCTACCCTATGACCCAGTAATTGCACTACTGGGTATTGATCTAAAAGGCACAGATGTAGTGAAAAGAAGGACCGTATATACCCTAATCTAAGCAATGTCCACAATAACCAAACTGTGGAAAGAGCCGAGATGCCCTCAACAGATGACAGGTAAGGAAGATGTGGTCCATATATACAATGGAATATTACTCAGCCATCAGAAAGGATGAATACCCAACTTTTACATCAACATGGATGGGACTTGAGGAGACTATGCTAAGGAAATAAGTCAAGCAGAGAAAGTCAGTTATTATATGGTTTTGCTTATTTGTGGAACATAAGGAATAGCATAGAGGACATTAGGAGAAGGAAGGGAAAAATGAAGGGGGGTAATCAGATGGGAGATGAACTATGAGAGACTATGGACTCTGAGAAACAAACTGAGGGCTTAAGGGGGGAGGGGGTGGGTGATGGGTTAGCCTAGTGATGGGTATTAAGGAGGGCACATACTGTATGCAACACTGGGTGTTATATGAAAACAATGAATCGTGGATCACTACATCAAAAAACTAATGATGTATTGTATGGTTACTAATATAACATAATAAAATAAAATTGAAAAAAAGCAGCACAGGGAGAGGACACGTGGCAGAAAGAGATGTTCTTTTGCTGAATGAAGCTGGTGGTTATGTGCTTAGTGTGCAAGGGGGAGGGGAGAAGCCAAGAGTATTAGATCATAAATGTTTTCTTTGAATTTCTACTCATAAAACTATTTTCCTAAGATTTTTCTGGTGCTTATCATTCAGGTGGATATTAAGCATTTGTCATCATGCACTGAAATAAAGTTTTCAGACATCAATCTGAGCAACCATGCAGGGCTGCTTCTGCAAAGGAGAGCAGCAGCAGCTGAATTCTGCACATAGCTTTTATTTTATTTTTATCAGAAAAGCAAGGACAGATGTATCGATGCATGGGGAAGGAATACAAAGAGATGGCAAATGTCTTGAAGCTGTAAAGCAGGCCTGCACCTTCCCGTATGTGTAGGCATGCAGGGAGGCAGACTCGGGATAAGGGAGGAGTGGTATGTTTCTTTTCGTTATCACTAGGTGCAGGAAGTGGACTGAGGTTTACATTCTTTGATAGCTCCTGATCTATGCCCTGCCCCTGGGAATCATGGGATCCTGCTCCTACCAGGCTATTGCATTCAATAGCCGAGAACAGGAATGCTGCTGACATTTCAGCTGCTTCCACAGTTACCCTTTAGGGTTTACAATAAACTTTCTCCATGCTATTCCTTATGTTCCACAAGGAGAAGGAAGGGAAAAATGAAGGGAGGGAAATCAGAGGGGGAGATGAACCATGAGAGACTATGGACTCTGAGAAAGAAACTAAGGATTTTAGAGGGGAGGGTGTGGGGGGATGGGTTAGCACAGTGATGGGTATTAAGGAGGGCATGTATTGCATGGAGCACTGGGTGTTATATGCAAACAATGAATCATGTAACAGTACATTAAAAAGTAATGAAGTACTGTATGGTGACATAACATATAATAAAATAAAATAAAATGAAATAAAATAATAAAATAAAATAAAATACACTTTCTACGAATAACCCAGGAGATCATGGGGTCCTGTTCTTATCAGGCTATTGCGTTCAATAGCTCAAGAACGGGAACACTGTTGATGTTTCAGCTGCTTCCACAATCATTCTGTAGGGTTCACAATACAGTTTCTAAGAATAACTCCACACTATTGGTGAGATGTACAGGCAGTCGTAAATGTATTATATGTTGGCTAATTGAACATAATAAAAAATCCATTCATTTCAACTTTAGTGAGTCCTGACTGTACATAAAATTTGTTCCAAAGATTTCCCTTTAGAAACCTTCAATAACTTTCTTTTTTATTCAGATTTTGTCCTAAGTTTTTTTTCTTTTTAAATAACCAGTCTCATTTTGGGACAAAAGTACTCTATTTTTCCCTTAACAAAATGTACTCCTATTCCTTATATATTTCTCATATACTTCTTATTCACCTACATACAGAGTTACTTTCCTTATTTCCATCAGTCTTATTTACACTTAGCAGAATTTTAACTCTTAGAAACCTTAGTCTCCACTGAAATTTAAGTAGTAACCAATTATGAACTGTTATATCAAAATTCTTTAGATTTGAAATTCACGAATACATTTAATAGTTTTTAAAAACATGTTTTTCCATAGGACAATCTTTCAATAAAGCATAAAGCATATTTACTAACTAATCTCAGTTTCTCTGTGATAAGAAGCCAAAGCAGATATACTTACACTCAGTAATCAATGCTTTAGTATTTTATCATATTTGGAAAAGAATTAGATATCAAGGGAATTCAATCCAATTTATCATTTAACTTAGCAAAACTTCAAACTCTTAAGTTACCAAAGTTTTTGAAGGTTATTAAAAATTTTACCTATGAGCCTTTATTTATTCAACCTACTTGTTGTTAACAATTACCCATGAAAACACTTATGAGACAGAAAAAATAAACTATCATTTCAGTCATCTTTTTGCTGAAAAATTACAACAGAGATAACATGAGCTTATTTGACCTTTAGTAAACATTGGTAGAATAAAAGTTTTACAGAGGGGGCGGAGCAAGATGGCAGAGGAGTAGGAGACCTGGATTTCGTCTGGTCTCAGGACTTCAGCTGGATAGGGATCAAACCATTCTGAACACCTACGAACTCAACAGGAGATCGAAGAAGAGAGTAGCAACAATTCTCTGAACAGAGAAGCGACCACTTACTGGAAGGTAGGACGTGCGGAGAAGTGAATCCCAGGCGATATTCAGGAGGATAGACGGTGGGGGAGGGGGGCACCATCCGCCACTTCTGGCAAGTGATAGAACCCTGGAACACAAAATGGGAACATTTAGAAGTTGGCTCCGCTGAGGGACGTCGCTCCAGTGGCTAAGCTAGAGGTGGAACCCTTGCAAGACAATGTGGTCTCAGGACCCTCAGGGTCACAGAAAGACTGGGGCTGCCTGAGTGCAGAAGAGCTCCCAGATATCAGAGCGGGGAAGCCGGCTGCAGAGACGGAGCCGAGGCGCAGGTTCTCAGCTCGGGTTTGCCATAAACTGTGATTCACAGCCCAGTCAGGCCACTGCTCCTCCAGCAGGGACCAAATAAGTGGCAGAGCTGGGGAGACTCCCCTTTCTCCCCCAGGAGGAGTGGCGCGGGAGTGCACCGCAGGGATCTGCTGGGTTTCGAGACTCCACACGGGGTCAGAAGCCAGAGATAGAAATACTTGGTCACAGGCCAGGTGAGCACTGAGTGCGGCCAGAGACCAGGGAGACGGGAGTGACTGCTTTTCTCTGGGGGCACACTGAGGAGCGGGACCCCAAGTTCTCAGCTCCTCCAGACAGAGATTGGGAGGCCACCATTTTCACTCTGGTCCTCCAAAGCTGTACCAAGAGCTTGCAGGGACCAAAAGCTCCTGAGAGCAAACCCGAGTAGATTGCTTAGCCCTGACCGAAAAGGGCGGGGCAATTCTGCCTCCGGCAAAGGCATTTAGGAACCAAGGCAACAGGGCCCTCCCCCAGAAGATCAGCACGAACAGCCAGCCAAGACCAAGTTTACCGATCAAGAAGAACGGGAGAACTCCAGCACTAGGGGAATACTGCACATAGAATTCATAGCTTTTTTACTATGATTCATTAGTTATTCAAAGTTAATTTTTTAAATGTTTTTTTTTTAATTTTTCTTTTTCCCTTTTTCAACCAATATCTTATCAATCCCTTTTTTAAAAATCATTTTTTATTTTTCATTTTTAGAGTCATATTTTATCCCTTCATAGTAGTTAACCTTATTTTGGCATATATATATAAGTTGTTTTCTCTTTAAAATTTTGAGATACAGTTTCTTCTAACAGATCAAAATATACCCTAAATCACTAGTGTATGGCTTTATTCTACTCTACTGCCTGATCACAATCTCTCGCTTTTTTTTCTTTTCTTTTTTTTAAAACTCCTTTCTTTTTTCAAACAACTTCTTATCAATTCCTTTTATAAAACCTTTTATAATTTTCATCTTTACAGTCATCTTCCATCCCTTCATTGTATCAACTCTTATTTTGTACATATATAAGTCTTTCTTCCTTTAAAATCTTAGGAGGCACTTTCTTCTAACAGACCAAAATATGCCCAAAATCTAGTGTGTGGCATTGATCTATGCACTAGCCTGATCATATTTGATCATATTCTGTTCTTTTGTTTTGTTCTGTTTTTGTTTGTATTTATCTTTTTCTTTTTTTTCTCTTTCTTTTTTCTTTCTTTCTCTTTCTTTCCCCCTGGTTTCAGGTCTTTTCCGATTTGTATAGAGTATATTTGCTGGGGACGTTTTTAACCTGTTAGCATTTTGTTCTCTCATTCATCTATTCTCCTCTGGACAAAATGACAAGACGAAAAAAATGACCTCAGCAAAAAGAACAAGAGGTAGTACCGCCTGCCAGGAACCTACTCAAGATGGACATTAGTACGATGTCGGACCTAGAGTTCAGAATCATGATTTTAAAGATACTAGCTGGGCTTGTAAAAAAGCGTGGAAGTTATTAGAGAAAAGCTTTCTGGAGAAATAAAAGATTTAAAAGCTAACCAAGTCGAAATCAAAAAGGCTATTAATGAGGTGCAATACAATATGGGGGCACTAACTGCTAGGATAAATGAGGCAGAAGAGAGAATCAGCCATTTAGAAGACCAAATGATGGAAAATAAAGAGGCTGAGAAAAAGAGAGAAACAACTACAGGATCACGAGGGCAGAATTCGAGAGATAAGCAATACGATAAGATGAAACAACAATAGAATAATTGGGATCCCAGAAGAAGAAGAAAGAGAGAAAGGGGCAAAAGGTATATTGGAGCAAATTATAGCGGAGAACTTCCCTAATGTGGGGAAGGAAACAGGCATCAAAATCCAGGAGGCACAGAGAACCCCTCTCAAAATCGATAAAAATAGGTCAACACCCCGACATCTAATAGTAAAATTTATGCGTCTCAGAGACAAAGAGAAAATCCTTAAAGCAGCTCTGGAGAAGAGATCTGTAACCTACAATGGTAGAAACATTAGATTGGCAACAAACCTATTCATAGAGACCTGGCAGGCCATAAAGGACTGGCATGACATCTTCAGAGCACTAAACGAGAAAAATATGCAGCCAAGAATACTATATCCAGCTAGGCTGTCATTGAAAATAGAAAGAGAGATAAAAAGCTTCCAGGACAAACAAAAACTAAAGGAATTTGCAAACACGAAACCAGCCCTACAAGAAATATTGAAAGGGGTCCTCTAAGCAAAGAGAGAGCCTAAAAGCAACATAGATCAGAAAGGAACACACACAATATACAGTCACAGTCAGTGTACAGGCAATACAATGGCACTAAATTCATATCTTTCAATAATTACCCTGAATGTAAATGGGGTAAATGCCCCAATCAAAAGACACAAGGTATCAGATTGGATTAAAAAACAAGACCCATCAATATACTGTATGCAAGAGACTCATTTTAGACCCAAAGTCACCCCCAGATTGAAAGTGAGGGGGTGGAAAACCATTTACCATGGTAACGAACACCAAAAGAAAGCTGGGGTGGCAATCCTTATATTAGACAAATTAGATTTTAAAACAAAGACTGTAATAAGAGATGAAGAAGGACACTATATCCTACTTAAAGGGCCTATCCAACAAGAAGATCTAACAATTGTAAATATCTATGCCCCTAACATGGGAGCAGCCAATTATATAAGGCAATTAATAACAAAAGCAAAGAAACACATTGACAACAATACAGTAATAGTGGGGGACTTTTACACCCCCCTCACTGAAATGGACAGATCATCTAAGCAAAAGATCAACAAGGAAATAAAGACTTTAAATGAAACACTGGACCAAATGGACTTCACAGATATATTCAGAACATTCCATCCCAAAGCAACGGAATACACATTCTTCTCTAGTGCCCATAAAACATTCTCCAGAATTAATCACACCCTACGTCACAAATCAGGTCTCAACGGGTACCAAAAGATTGGGATTATTCCCTGCATATTTTGAGACCACAATGCTTTGAAACTACAACTCAATCACAAGAGGAAAGTCGGAAAGGACTCAAATACATGGAGACTAAATGGCATCCTCCTAAAGGATGAATGGGTCAACGAGGAAATTAAAGAAGAATTAAAAAAATTCATGGAAACCAATGAAAATGAAAACACAACTGTTCAAAATCTTTGGGATACAACAAAGGCAGTCCTAAGAGGAAAGTATATAGCAATGCAAGCCTTTCTCAAGAAACAAGAAAGGTCTCAAGTACACACCTTAACCCTACACCTAAGGGAGCTAGAGAAAAAACAGCAAATAAAGCATAAGCCCAGCAGGAGAAGAGAAATAATAAAGATCAGAGCAGAAATCAATGAAAGAGAAACCAAAAGAACAGTAGAACAGATCAACGAAACTAGGAGCTGGTTCTTTGAAAGAATTAACAAGATTGATAAACCCCTGGCCAGACTTATCAACAAGAAAAGAGAAATGACGCAAATCAACAAAATCATGAATGAAAGAGGAGAGATCACAACCAACACCAAAGAAATACAAACAATTATAAGAACATATTATGAGCAACTCTATGCCAGCAAATTAGATAACCTGGAAGAAATGGATACATTCCTAGAGATGTATCAATGACCCAAATTGAACCAGGAAGAAATAGAAAACCTGAACAGACCTATAACCACTAAGGAAATTGAAGCAGTCATCAAAAATCTCCCAACAAACAAAAGCCCAGGGCCAGATGGCTTCCCAGGGGAATTCTACCAAACATATCAAGAAGAATTAATACCTATTCTCCTGAAACTGTTCCAAAGAATAGAAATGGAAGGAAAATTTCCAAACTCGTTTTATGAGGCCACCATTACCTTGATCCCAAAACCAGACAAAGACCCCATCAAAAAGGAGAATTACGGACCAATATCCTTGATTAGCATGGATGCAAAAATTCTCACCAAAATACTAGCCAATAGGATCCAACAGTACATTCAAAGGATTATTCACCACGACCAAGTGGGATTTATCCCTGGGCTGCAAGGTTGGTTCAACATTCACAAATCAATCAACATGTTACAATATATTAACAAAAGAAAGAAGAAGAATTATATGATCCTCTCAATGGATGCAGAAAAAGCATTTGACAAAGTACAGCATCCTTTCTTGATCAAAACTCTTCAAAGTATAGGGATAGAGGGTACATACCTCAATATCATAAAAGCCATCTATGAAAAACCTACAGCGAATATCATTCTCAATGGGAAAAGCTGAGAGCTTTTCCCCTAAGGTCAGGAACGTGGCAGGGATGTCCACTCTCACCACTGCTATTCAGCATAGTATTAGAAGTCCTAGCCACAGCAATCAGACAACAAAAAGAAATCAATGCCATCCAAATCGGCGAAGAGGAAGTCAAACTCTCACTCTTTGCAGATGATATGATACTGAATGTGGAACACCCAAAAGATTCCACCCCAAAACTGCTAGAACGGATACAGGAATTCAGTAAAGTAGCAGGATATAAAATCAATGCACAGAAATCAGTGGCATTTCTATACACCAATAATAAGACAGAAGAGAGAAAAATCAAGGAGTTGGTCCCATTTACAATTGCACCCAAAACCATAAGATACCTAGGAATAAATCTAACAAAAGAGGCAAAGGATCTGTACTCAGAAAACTATAAAATACTCATGAAAGAAATTGAAGAAGACACAAAGAAATGGAAAAACATTCCATACTCATGGATTGGAAGAACAGACATTGTGAAGATGTCAATGCTACCTAGAGCAATCTACACATTAAATGCAATCCCCATCAAAATACCATCCACTTTTTTCAAAGAAATGGAACAAATAATCCTAAAATTTGTATGGAACCAGAAAAGACCGCGAATAGCCAGAGGAATATTGAAAAAGAAAAGCAAAACTGGCGGCATCACAATTCCGGACTTCCAGCTTTATTACAAAGCTGTCATCATCAAGACAGTATGGTACTGGCACAAAAACAGACACATAGATCAATGGAACAGAATAGAGAGCCCAGAAATGGACCCTTAACTCTATGGTCAACTAATCTTGACAAAGCAGGAAAGAATGTCCAATGGAAAAAAGACAGTCTCTTCAACAAATTGTGTTGGAAAAATTGGACAGCCACATGCAGAAGAATGAAACTGGACCATTTCCTTACACCACGCAGAAAAATAGACTCAAAATGCTTGAAAGACCTAAATGTGAGACAGAAGTCCATCAAAATCCTAAAGGAAAACACAGGTAGCAACCTCTTCGACCTCAGCCACAGCAACTTCTTCCTAGCAACATCGCCAAAGGCATGGGAAGCAAGGGCAAAAATGGACTACTGGGATTTCATCAAGATAAAAATCTTTTGCACAGCAAAAGAAACAGTCCACAAAACTAAAAGACAACCGACACAATGGGAGAAAATATTTGCAAATGACATATCAGATAAAGGGCTAGTATCCAAAATCTATAAAGAACTTATCAAACTCAACACCCAAAGAACAAATAATCCAATCAAGAAATGGGCAGAAGACATGAAGAGACATTTTTTCCAAAGAAGACATCCAAATGGCCAACAGACACATGAAAAAGTGCTCAACATCGCTCGGCATCAGGGAAATCCAAATCAAAACCTCCATAAGATACCACCTCACACCGGTCAGAATGGCTAAAATTAACAAGTCAGGAAACGAGAGATGTTGGCGGGGATGTGGAGAAAGGGGAACCCTCCTACACTGTTGGTGGGAATGCAAGCTGGTGCAACCCCTCTGGAAAACAGTATGGAGGTTCCTCAAACAGTTGAAAATAGAGCTACCATACGATCCAGCAATTGCACTACTGGGTATTTACCACAAAGATACAAATGTAGGGATCCGAAGGGGTACGTGCACCCCAATGTTTATAGCAGCAATGTCCACAATAGCCAAAGTGTGGAAAGAGCCACGATGTCCATCGACAGATGAATGGATAAAGAAGAAGTGGTATATATACACAATGGAATATTATGCAGCCATCAAAGGGAATGAGATCTTGCCATTTGCAATGATGTGGATGGAACTGGAGGGTGTTATGCTGAGTGAAATAAGTCAATCAGAGAAAGACATGTATCATATGATCTCACTGATATGAGGAATTCTTAATCTCAGGAAACAAACTGAGGGTTGCTGGAGTGGTCGGGGGTGGGAGGGATGGGGTGGCTGGGTGATAGACATTGGGGAGGGTATGTGCTATGGTGAGTGCTGGGAATTGTGCAAGACTGTTGAATCACAGATCTGTACTTCTGAAACAAATAATGCAATATATGTGAAGAAAAAAAAGAAGAAGATAGCAGGAGGGGAAGAATGAAGGAGAGTAAGTCGGAGGGGGAGACAAACCATGAGAGACGATGGACTCTGAAAAACAAACTGAGGGTTCTAGAGGGGAGGGGGGTGGGGGGATGGGTTAACCTGGTGATGGGTATTAAGGAGGGCACATTCTGCGTGGAGTACTACGTGTTATGCACAAATAATGAATCATGGTGCACTACATCAAAAACTAATGTTGTAATGTTTGGTGATTAACATAACAATAAAACATTTTAAAAATATTTTACTTTTAATGCTGATAAGTCTAAAAACTTGTTTACTTTAATTCAGCTAACAAAGTAGCTCAAATCCCAAACATGTTGCACCTGGGTCCTTTAAAACTCTCAGTTTGGGGGCCCCTGGGTGGTGCAGTCGGTTAAGCATCCAACTCTTGGTTTCAGTTCAGGTCATGATCTTAGTCATGAAATTGAGCCCTGTGTTGGGCTCTCAGCTCAGCGAGGAGTCTGCTAAAGTTTCTCTCTCCGTCTTCTTCTGCTTCTCCCTGCTCTCACTCTCTCTCAAGCAAGTAAATAAATCTTTAAAAAAAGTCAATTAATTTGTTCCCCACTGTCAATTTTTACCTGGGGTACCTGTGGGGATATGAAATTGGCAGTTTAAGTCCAGGGAAGAATGCTCTTCACTGCTTGATAACAAGGGTAGGAGGAGCAGGAGTCAATGGTGCCAGAGGCACTGAGGGTGGTATAGGAGCCAGTTATGCAAACCACATTCAAGATGGTGCAGAAATAGGAGGAGGCAAAAGAGGCGCCACCAGCAAGGCTGGAGAGTGATAAAAGCTCAGAGAGCAGAGAAAGCGGACTCCCAGTCCTAAAAACTGTCAGCTCGAACAGATGAACAGATACATGTTTTTTTTTTTCACCAAAAAATAAGTGAAAATAGGGAGTCCATGTCAGGTCACAGAAGACAAGGAACCTCCCTGAAACAAAAGGAATTTCAGCAGCTGCTTAGGAATATTCTCTAAAGTCTCCATCTGGTCCAGAAGGAAGCAAGATGGTGGAAGAGTAGGGGACCTCGTTTTATCTGGGCACTTGAATTTAGCTAGATAACTATCAAATCATTCTGAACACCCATGAATCCAACCTGAGATGTAAGAAAAGACTATCTTGAACTCTACAAATAGAAAAGCAACCACTTTCTGCAAGGTAGAAGGTGCAGAGAAGTAAATCTGAGGGGATATATCAGAAGATAAACAGCAAGGGGAGGGAGCCTCAGTATGTCAGCTACCAGAAAATGGTATAACCCCAGGGGGCAAAATTGGAACCCTTAGAAAGCTGCTTCAGTGAGAGACACCCCTGCCTGAAAGGTGCTTAGGTGGTGAAAAGGGACAGTGTGGGCTCAGGATCCCCAGAGTGACAGAAAGAAGTGAGGTACCTGAGCTGGTAGAGTTTCCAAGGATTGGAGTGGCGAAACTGTTTACAGTCAGTGAGCCCAGGAGGATGTCTCAACTCAGTTCACCATAAACCCTAAGCCCCAGATGGAATGGGTTACTGTTCTCTGAGTGGGGACCAGCAAAGGACAGGGACAGGAACGCAGGGACCCTCTGCCTTCCCCTGGGAGGGGGAAGGGTGCACACATGACTGGACAACAGCTTTTAAGGCAGAGACCTTATAAAGGACAGTAACGGGCGACCCTCTGCCATCCCCCAAGAGGGACGGAGTGGGTGTGTGCATGATTTGGCAAAGACTTTCAGTGCCAGGGCCCTACAAAGATAAGTAACATTGGACTCTCTGCCCTCCCCTGAGACAATCGGTATGGGCATGCACTGCAGGAGTCTGCAGAGTTTGACACACACAAAAGTGAAGACTGTTTATCCCTCAGGGTTTATTGAAGGGAAGGGACCATGATCTTTTGACTCTGGGGCTGGAGATTGGGGCAAGGCCATTTTTATTTTTATCCTCTAAAGAGGTGGGGAAAACCTTCAGAGAACAAAAGCCACACAAAGGACCAGCTAACACTGAGCCTTGCCCCCTGGCAAGGGGTGGTGCAACTCTGCCCAAACAAAGACACCCGAGAAGCAGCCCAGCAGGCCCCTCCCCCAGAAAACCAACTGGAAGAACAGGTACACAGCAAATTTACAGACCCCACAAGACTGTAAAACCCCAGTGTTAGTGGAAAATATTATATAGAATTCAAGAGTTTTTTTTTTCCCATGATTGGTTTATATTTCAGCTTAAAATTTTTCCATTTCTTTTTATTTCCTTTTTCCCTTTTCAAATAGATTCTTATTTTATCAACTTTGTTTTCAAGTCTTTTTTAACATTCATTTCTTACATTTCATTTATAGATATATTTTTCATCTTTTGCTTCCTTTCCCTCTATTCAATTTTATTTTTTGTATGTATATATATAAATATATATAAAGTTTTGTTTTCTTTACAATTCTGGGATTTAATGTCTTCTAACATACAGACCAAAATACACTCAGGACCAACAAATCAACCTGTTTTGTCCACCTGGTGAGATTATATACTCTTCCCCCTCCTTTTTCTTTTCCTCTTTTCTTTTCTTTTTCTTTTCCCTTTCCTTGTCTTTTTTGGTTTCTGACCAAAAAAAGATCTTCAGATTTGTCCATTGTGTATTTTGTTTGGCTCGTGGTTGATACTTTTAATTCTGCTCACTCATTCATCCATTCTTCTCTGGGCAAAATGACTAGAAGGAGGAATTCACAACAAAAGAAAGAACCAGAGGTAATATTGTCTACCAAATGTCTAATCAATATGGATATAAGTAAAATGTCAGAGCTGGCATTCAGGATAACAATTAAAAAGTTACGAGTTGGACTTCAAAAAAAAAAAAAAAAACAAACAAACCATAAAAGACCCTAAAGAATCTCTTAGTGCAGAAATTAGATCTAACCAGACCAAAATTAAGAATGCCCTAACTGAGATGCAGTCTAAATTGGATGCTCTAACAGCTAGGGTAAATGAGGCAGAAGAGAGAGTCAGAGACATAGAAGACTAGCTTATGGAAAAGAAGGAAGCTAAGGAAAAGAGAGAAAAACAACTAACAGGCCATGAGGAGAGCCTTCGAGAAATCAGTGATGCCATAAAGTGAATCAACATCAGAATTATAGGGGTGTCTGAGGGTGAAGAGAGAGAGATAGAGAGGGCAAGAAGGTGTATTTGAGCAAATCATAGCTGAGAACTTCACTAATCTGGGGAAGGAAACAGGCATTCATGTCCAAGAGGTAGAGAGGACCCCTCCAAAAATCAATAAAAATAGATTAACACCCTGACATATAGTAGTGAAGCTTGCATATTTCAGAGATAAAGAGAAAATCCTGAAAGCAACTCGAGACAAGAGGTTCCTAACCACAGAGGTAGGAACATTAGACTGACATGAGACTTATCCACAGAGACCTGGCAGGTCAGAAAAGCCTGGCATGATACATTCAGGTCCTAAATGAGAAGAACATGCAGCTAAAAATACTTTATCCAGCAAGGTTGTCATTCAGAATGGAAGGAGAGATAAAGAGTTTCCAGGACCGACAGAAACTGAAAGGATATGTGACCACAAAGCCAGCCCTGCAAGAATATTAAATATATGAATACTGAGAGTTATACACAACTGATGAATCATTGAACACTACATCTGAAACTAATGATGTACTATATATTGACTAATTGAATTTAAATTAAAGGAAAGAAATATTAAGGGGGATCCTGTAAGTGAAGTGAGAGCCCAAAAGTAACATAAACCAGAAAAAACAGAGACAGTCTACAGAAACAGGGACTTTACAGGTAATACAATGGCACTAAATTCATAGCTTTCAAAAGTTTTTCTGAATGCAAATGGGCTAAATGCTCCAATCAAAAGACACAGGGTATCGGATTGGAAAAAATGCAGGACCCATCCATATGCTATCTACAAGAGACACACATTAGACCTGCAGACACCTCCAGACTGAAAGTGAGGGGATGGAGAACCATTTATCATGCTAATGGACCTCAAAAGAAAGCTGGAGTAGCAATCCTCATATCAGACAAACGAGATTTTAAACAAAAGAGAAGGGGGACACTATATCATGCTTAAAAAGTCTACCCAAAAAGAAGATCTAACAATTATAAATATTTATGCTACTGAAATGGGAGCAGCCAATTATATCAAACAATTAATAACCAATTTAAAGAAACACATAGATAATAGAACAATAATAGAGGGAACTTCAACACCCCATTCACAGCAATGGACAGATCATATAAGGAGAAAATCAACAAGGAAACAAGAGCTTTGAATGACACATTAGACCAGATGGACTTCACAGTATATTCAGAGCATTCCACCCTAAGGCAACAGAATACACATTCTTCTCGAGTGCACTTGGAACTTTCTCCAGAATAGATCAAACACTGGGTCACAAATCAGGTCTCAACTGATACCAAAAGGCATTGTCCCCTGCATATTTTCAGATTACAATTCTTTGAAATTGGAACTCAATCAGAAGAGGAAATGTTGAAGGAACTCAAACACTTGGCAGTTAAAGAGCATCCTACTAAAGAATGAATGGGTCAACCAGGAAATTAAAGAAAAATTTTAAAAATTCATGGAAACAAATGAAAATGAAAACAGAGTTGTTCAAAACCTTCGGAATACAGTAAAAGCAGTCCTAAGAGGGAAGTACTTTGCAATACAAGCCTCTCCCAAAGAACTGGAAAAATCTCAAATGCCCAAGCTAACCTTACACCTAAAGGAGCTGGAGAATGAACAACAAATAAAGCCTAAACCCAGCAAGAGAAGAGAAATAATAAAGATTAGAGCAGAAATCAATGAAATAGAAACTAGAAGAACAGTAGAACAGATCAACGAAACTAAAACCTGGTTCTTTGAAAGAATTAATAAGATCAATAGACCCCTAGCCAGAATTATCAAAAAGAAAAGAGAAATAAAATCATGAATGAAACAGGAGAGATCACGACCAACACCAAGGAAATACAAACAATTTTAAGAACATATTATGAACAACTATATGCCAACAAATTTGGCAATCTGAAAGAAATGGGTGCATTCCTGGAAACTTATAAACTATCAAAACTGAAACGGGAAGAAACAGAAGATCTGAACAAACCCATAATGAGCAAGGAAATAGAAACAGTGATCAAAAACCTCCCCACAAAAAACAAGAGTCCAGGGCCATAAGCTTCCCAGGGAAATTCCACGAAACATTTAAAGAAGAAATAATACCTATTCTACTGAAGCTGCTTTAAAAAAAATAAAAATGGAAGGAAAACTTCCAAACTTCCCTTACCAGGCCAGCATTAGTTTGATCACAAAACCAAAGACCCCATCAAAAAGGAGAATACAGACCAATATCCCTGATGAGCATGGATACCAAAATACTCACCAAGATCCTAGCCAATAGGATCCAACAGTACATTAAAAGGATTATTTGCCACCACCAAGTGGGATTTATTCCTGGGCTGCAAAGGTGTTTCAATATTCGCACATCAATCAACATGATATGACACATTAATAAAGAAAAACAAGAATAATATGATCTAATCAATTAACGCAGAAAAAGGATTTGACAAAATGCAACATCGTTTCTTGATTAGAACTCTCCACAGTTTAGGGATAGAGGAAACGAAACTCAATATCATAAAACCCATCTACAAAAAGCCCACAGTGGATATCATTCTCAATGGGGAAAAACTGAGAGCTTTTTGCATAAGATCGGGAACACAATAGGGGTGTCTATTCTCACCACCGTTGGTCAACATATTAGTAGAAATCCTAGCCTCAGCAATCAGACAACAAAAAGAACCAAAAGGCATTCAAATTGGCAAAGAGGAAGTCAAACTCTCACTCTTCACAGATGATATGATACTTTATGTGGAAAACGCAAAAACTCCACCGCAAAATTGGTGGAATTCACATAGGAATTCAGCAACGTGGCAGGATACAAAATCAATGCACAGAAATCAGTTGCATTTCTATACACTAACGATGAGACAGAGGAAAGAGAAAATAAGGAATTGATCCCATTTCCAACTGCACCAAAAATGAAAGATACCTGAGAATAAACCTAACTAAAGAAGTAAAGGTTCTGCATTCTAAACACTGCAAAACACTTATAAAAGAAATTGAGGAAGACACAAATAGATGGAAAAACATTCCATGCTCATGGATTGGAAGAATAAATATTGTGAAATGGTCTATGCTTATCCAGAGCAATCTACACATTCAATGCAATCCCTATCAAAATACCATCAACATTTTTTAACAGAGATGGAACAAATAATCCTAAAATTTGTATGGAACAAGAAAAGACCTGGAAAAGCCAGAGCAACGTTGAAAAAGAAAACCAATGTTGGGAGTGTCACAATGCCTGACTTCAAGCTGTATTACAAAGCTGTTATCATTAAGATAGAATGGTACTGGCACAAAAGCAGACACAGAGGTCAATGGAAAAGAATAGAGAACCTGGAAATGGATCCTCAAATCTAAGGTCAACTAATTTTCTACAAAGCAGGAAAGAATATCCAATGGAAGAACAATAGTCTCTTCAATAAATGGTGCTGGGAAAATTGGACAGCAAAAATCAGAAGAATGAAACTGAACAATTCTCTTACAGCATACAGAAAGATAAATTCAAAATGTATGAAAGACCTAAATATGAGACAAGAATCCATCAAAATCTTAGAGGAGAACACAGACAACAACCTCTTCAACCTCGGCCACAGCAACTTCTTGCTGGACAAGTCTCCAAAGACAGGGAAACAAAAGCAAAAATGAACCATTGGGATTTCATCAAGATAAAAATCTACTTCACAGCAAAGGAAATAGTCAACAAATCCAAAAGGCAACATACTGAATGGAAGAAGACATTTGCAAATGACATTACAGATAAAGGGCTGGTATCCAAGATCTACACAGAACCTCTCAATCTCAAAACCCAAAACACAAATAATACAGTCATGAAATGTGCAAAAGGCATGAACAGACATTTCTCCAAAGAAGACATATAAATGCAACAGACAAAAGAAAAAACGTTTGACATCACTTGCCATTAGGGAAATACAAATCAAAAGCACAATGAGATACCACCTCACACCTGTCAGAATGGCAAAAATTAACAAGACAAGAAATAACAACTGTTGGCAAGGATGTGGAGAAAGGGGAACCCTCTTACACTGTTGGTGGTAATGCAAGCTGGTACAGCTACTCCGGAAAACAGCATGGAAGTTCCTCAAGAAGTTAAAAATTGAGCTACCCTACTATACAACAATTGCACTACTGGGTATTTACTCCAAAAATACAGATGTAGTGAAATGAAGGGGCATTGTACCCCAATATTCATAGCAGCAATGTCCACAATGGCCAAACTGTGGAAAGAGCTGAGATGTCCATTGAGAGATGAATGGATAAAGAAGATGTGGCATAAAATCTGGGCAAAGATGGTGGAGGAGTAGGGGACCCTATTCCAACCAGTCTCCTAAATCGAGCTGGATATCTACCAGACCACTCTGAATATCCACAAAATCAGCCTGAGATGTAAGAAGATATATCTAGATCTCTACAAACAGAATATCTCTGGTGGTTGGTTTTGAGGTATGAAGCGGGGAGCTGTGATTCTGGGGGCAGACATCAGGAAGATAAACGAAAGGGGAGGGAGACTCCAGGATCCTGCACTACCTGAGCACAAAAGACTCCCACACTGGGGACCAGACACAGACTTGCAGACTGGTAGTGGAAGGAAAGGACTTTAGGGCAGCCCCCCAGACTGAAACCTGGAGCTGCGGGGGCACGTGTGTGAACTGGGTTTTAGAAGCACAAAAGGGAGAGATATGCCAGGACCTGGAAGTGAGGGCTGGGAATGCTGCTGTGGGGTGCACAACCCAGGACACTGTGGTTTTAGTGGCACAGACAGAAATGGAGACAGTGTGTCCTAAAGCTCACTGAAGAACAGACTACGACCTCTCTGTTCTGTGGCAGAGGGTAGGAAAGCATCTCTTCTGCTCTGACTCTCCAAAGAGATGCAGAAAGCCACCAGGGAAAGCCGCCAGAGAACAAAAGCCCCCCAAAGCAGGTTTTCACTGAGACTTCCGCCCCCCCCCCCCCGACAGGGGACAGAGCAACTCTGCCTAAACAGGTTTCCCTGAGTAACAGTGCAGCAGGACCCTCCCCCAGAGGACAGGCTGGGAGAACAAAAGTCAACAACCCTAAGGTCCCTATAAAACAGGTGCCTCTTGCTTGGGTTGTGGTCAACAATTTGGATTCTGTACATTCCCTCAACCACCCCTCAACAAAATGACTAAGAGGAGGAACCCCCAAAATAGGAAAGACTCAGAGACTGTGAATTCTGCCACAGATTTACAAATGGTACAGATATAAGCAAGATGTAGGAAACAGACTTCAGGATAACAGTTATGGAGAAGATAGCTAGAATGGAGAAATCGATTAATGGCAGCACAGAGTCTCTAACACCAGAAATGAGAGCTGAACTGGCAGAAATTAAAAATGTTATCAATGAGATCCGATCTAATCTAGATACTCTAACAGCTAGGGTAAACGAGGCAGAAGAATAAATTAGTGATTTAGAAGACAAACTGATAGAAAAGAAGGAAAGAGAGGAGGCCTGGGAGAAACAGCTTAAAATCCATGAAAACAAAATGAGACAAATAAGTGACATGATGCTATGTTCCAATGTCAGAATTATTGGGATCCCTGAGGGGGTGGAGAGAGAGAGAAAACTAGAAGATATATTTGAGCAAATCACAGCTGAGAACTTCCCTAATCTGGGGAATGAAACAAATATTTGTGTTCTGGAGACAGAGAGGACCCCTCCCAAGATCAAGGAGAACTGACCAACGCCCCAGAATGTAATAGTAAAACTCGCAAATCTTAGAACCAAGGAAACCATCTTAAGGGCATTTAGGGGGAAGAGATTCCTTACGTACAGACAAAGGAACATCAGAATCACATCAGACCTATCCATAGAGACCCAGCAAGTCACAAAGGGCTGGCAAGACATATTCGGGATACTAAATGAGAAGAACATGCAGCCAATAATATTTTATCTGACAAGGATGTCAATTAGAATGGATGGAGAGATGCAGAGCTTCCAAGACTGGCAGAAAATGAAAGAATATGTGACCACTAAACCAGCCCTGCAAGAAATATTAAGGGGGGGGATATATAAAAGGAGAAAGGCCCCAGGCGTGATATAGAACAGAAATTTACAGAGACAATCGGTAAAAATGAGGACTGCACAGGGTAGCATGATGACAGTAAGTTCATATCTTTCAATAATTACTCTCAAGGTGAACAGCCTAAATGCTCCCATAAAACGGCACATGGCTGCAGACTGGATAAAAAGACAGGACCCATCCATATGCTGTCTACAAGAGACTCATTTTGAACCTAAAGATACATCCACTGAAAGTGAGTGCAGAACTATTTTTCAAGCCAACGGATGTCAAAAGAAAGCTGGGGTAGCAATTCCCATATCAGACAAATTAGATTTTAATCTAAAGACTGTAGTTAGAGACACAGAAGGACACCATATCATTCTTAAAGGGTCTATCCAACAAGAAGATCTAACAATTGTAAATATCTTTGCTCCCAACATTGGAGCAGCCAACTACATAAGCCAACTGTTAACCAAAATAAAGAGTCATATTGATAACAATACGTTAATTGTAGGAGACCTCAATACTCAACTCTCAGCAATAGACAGATTATCTAGGCAGAAAATCAACAAAGAACAAAGAGTTTTGAATTACACACTGGACCAGATGGACCTCATAGATACATACAGAACATTCCACTCTAAAACAGCAGAATACTCATTCTTCACAAGTGCGCACAGAACTTTCTCCAGAATAGACCACATACTGGGTTACAAATCAGGTCTAACCAATACCAAAAGATTGAGATTATTCCCTGCATCTTCTCAGACCATAATGCTTTAAAACTGGAACTCAATCACAAGAAAAAATTTGGCAGAAATTCAAACACTTGGAAGCTAAGGACCACTCTGCTTAAGAATGTTTGGGTCAACCAGGAAATCAAAGAAGAACTTAAAGAATCCCTGGAAACCAATGAGAATGAAAACACATCAGTCCCAAACCTATGGGATACTGCAAAGGCAGTCCTAAGGGGGAAATACATAGCCATCCAAGCCTCACTCACAAAAATAGAAAAATCCTGAATACACCAACTAACTTTACACCTTAAAGAATGGAAGATAAAACAACAAATGATGCCTAAAGCCATGCATTAGAAGAGAAATAATTAAGATTTGAACAGAGATCAATGAACTAGAAACCAGAAATACAGTAAAGATCAACGAAACTAGAAGCATGTTCTCTGAAAGAATTAATAAGATCGATAAACCACTGGCCAGACTTAACCAAAAGAAAAGAGAAAGGACCCAAATTAATAAAATTATGAATGACAGGGGAGAGATCTCGACTAACACCAAAGAAATAGAAACAATTATCAAAAATTATTATCAACAACTATATGCCAATAAATTAAGCAACTGGAAGAAATGGATGCCCTCGTGGAAACCTATAAGCTACCAAGACTGAAACAGGAAGAAAATGACAACCTGAATAGACCAATAACCAGTAAGGAGATTGAAGCAGTGATCAAAAATCTCCCAAAAAACAAGATTACAGGAACTGATGGATTCCCTGGGGAATTCTACCAAACATTCAAAGAAGAAATAATACCTATTCTCCTGAAACTGTTTCCAAAAATAGAAACAGAAGGAATTCTTCCAGACTCATTCTATGAGGCCAGCATTACCTTGATCCCCAAACCAGGTAATGATCCCATCAAAAGGAGAATTTCAGACTGATAACCCTGATGAATACGGATTCCAAAATTCTCAACAAAATCCTAGCTAATAGGATCCAACAGTACACGAAAAGGATCATCCACCACGACCAAGTGGGATTTATCCCCAGGATGCAAGGGTGATTCAACATTCTCAAATCACTGTGATAGAACACATTAATAAGAGGAGAGAAAAGAACCATATGGTTCTCTCAATGGATGCAGAAAAATAATTTGATAAAATACAACATCCTTTCCTAATTAAAACTCTTCAGAGTGTAGGGATAGAGGGAACATTCCTCACTCTCATAAAATCCATCTATGAAAAACCCACAGCGAATATCATTCTCAGTGGGGAAAAGCTGAGAGCTTTTCCTGTAAGATCAGGAACACGAGAAGGATGCCCACTCTCACCACTATTGTTCAACATAGTACTGGAAGTCCTAGCAACAGCAATCAGACAACAAAAAGAAATAAAATGTATTCAAATTGGCAAAGAAGAAGTCAAACTCTCTCTCTTCGCAGACGACATGATACTTTATGTGGAAAATCTGAAAGAGTCCACCCCCAAATTACTAGAACTCATACAACAATTCAGTAATGTGGCAGGATACAAAATCAGTGCACAGAAATCAGTTGCTTTCTGTATGTATGCAATGTAACTGTAGAAAGTGAAATTAGAGAATTGATTCCATTTACAATGGCACCAAAAACCATAAGATAACTTGGAATAAATCTAACCAAAGAGGTAAAGGATCTGTACCCTAGGAACTACAGAACATTCATAAAAGAAATTGAAGAAGACACAAAAAGATGGAAAAACATTCCATGCTCATGGATCAGAAGAATAAACAGTGTTAAAATGTCTATGCTCCCCAGAGCAATCTATACCTTCAATACTATCCTGATCAAAATTTCACTGGCATTTTTCAAAGTGCTGGAAGAAACAATCCTAAAATTTGTATGAAATCAGAAAAGACCACAAATTGCCAAGGAAACGTTGAAAAAGAAAAACAAAGCTGGGGACATCACATTGCCTGATTTCAAGCTATATTACAAACTTGTGATCACCAAGATAGCATGGTACTGGCACTAAAACAGACATATAGACCAATGGAACAGAAGAGAGAGCCTCAACTCTATGGTCAAATAATATTCAACAAAGCAGGAAAAAATATGCAATGGAAAAAAGACAGTCTCTTTAATAAATGGTGCTGGGAAAATTGGACAGCTATATACAGAAGAATGAACCTCAACCATTCTCTTACACCGTACACAAAGATAGACTCTAAATGGATGAAAAACCTCAGTATGAGGCAAGAATCTATCAAAGTTCTAGAGGAGTACATATACAGTAACCTCTTCAACACTGGCCACAGCAAGTTATTTCAACACAGGTCTTAAAAAACAAGGGGAAAAAAGCAAAAATGGACTTTTGGGACTTCTTTAAGATAAAAAGCTTCTGCACAGCAAAGGAAACAGTCAACAAACAAAGAAGCAACATATGGAATGGGAGAAGATTTTGCAAATGACACTACAAAGGGTTGGTATCCGAGATCTATAAAGAACTTCTAAAACTCAACACCCAAAAAACAAATAATCAAGTCAAAAAATGGCCAGAAGACATGAACAGACACTTCTCCAAAGAAGACATACAAATGGCTAAAAAACACATGGAAAAATTTGCCATCAGGGAAATTCAAATGAAAACCACACTGAGATTCCACCTTACCCCAGGCAGTATGGCCAAAATTGACAAGGCAAGAAAAAACAAATTTTGGCAAGGATGTGGAGAAAGGGGAGCCCCCTTACACTGTTGGTGGGAATGGAAGTTGGTACAGCCACTTTGGAAAACAGTGTGGAGGTGCCTCAAAAAATTAAAAATAGAGCTACCCTATGACACAGCAATTGCATTCCTGGATATTTACCCCAAAGACACAGATGTAGTGAAATGAAGGGCTATATGCACCCCAATGTTCATAGCAGCAATCTCCACAATAGCCAAAGTGTGGAAAGAGCCGAGATGCCCTTCAACAGAAGAATGGATAAAGAAGATGTGGTCCATATATACAATGGAATATTACTCAGCCATCAGAAAGGATGAATACCCAACTTTTGCATCAACATGGATGGGAGTGGAGGAGATTATGCTAAGTGAAATAAGTCAAGCAGAGAAAGTCAATTATCATATGTTTTCACTTACTTGTGGAATATATGGAATAGCATGGAGGACATTAGGAGAAGGAAGGGAAAAATGAAGAGGGAAACAAAAGAGGGAGACTATGAACCCTAAGAAACAATCTGAGGGTTTTAGAGGGGAGGGTTGGTGGGGGGATGGGTTAACCTGGTGATGGGTATTAAGGAGGCACGTATTGCATGGAGCCCTGTGTTAAATGCAAACAATGAATCATGGATCACTACATCAAAAACTAATGATTTACTGTATGGTGACTAACACTACTTCTGAAACTAATGATTTAGGGGCGCCTGGGTGGCTCAGTCGTTAAGCATCTGCCTTTGGCTCAGGTCATGGTCCCAGGGTCCTGGGATCTAGCCCCGCATCAGGCTTCCTGCTCTGTGGGAAGCCTGCTTCTCCCTCTCCCACTCCCCCTGCTTGTGTTCCCTCTCTCATTGTGTTTCTCTCTGTCAAATAAATAAAATCTTTAAAAAATTAATGAAACTAATGATTTACTGTGTTGGCTAATTTAATTTAACTAAAAATTATAAAGTCCCCGTTTGCAGGTAGAGTAACCAAACAATTGGTTCAAATTTTCATAGCCATTAAGCTGGAAACAAATGAGTGAGAAGCCCCCATATACAAAAAAAAGAAAATCAGGCAACATTCATCCCGTTCTCTCAAAGTATATTCTAGATCTGACACACAAAAGAAAGAAAGATAGAGGAGACAAATGTCTTAGGAAAAAAACATTGGGAGTTATATACAGGGTCTTGGCAGCAACTTATTCACAAGAAAGAAAAAAGGGGGAGCACATAGAAAACATGACATAACAAACTGACCGGATATTTTAATAGAAGTAGAAGGGCCTGAGGCAGCTGAGCTGATGGTAGTTGGAGTAATAGAATGTGAGGAGATGGGTTTTCTTAGGTCTCCTAAGGGCATATGGACAGATTAGAGTTTTAATAAAGGGCAATAAAGGCCTGAGTATATAGGATTTCTGTCCATTTTCCTTCATGTCTATAAAAAAGGTCTAATTGATACATAATATTGAAGTTTAAGGACCCATTCATGGGCAATTTTTCCTAATTTTCCAGAGAATATTGAAACCAGGTATTATTACAGAAGATGGGGTGCTTCTTTTTAAATCCTGTTGTCCAAATTGACTCCAACATGTTAAGACACAGCCCAAAGGGGAATCCTTTGGGATTGAGGAAGTTGATCCCATAGCCAATTCCTACAATACAAGGAGAGTACATTAACTACCTAGGAGTCCATTGCCAAAATCCCCCTCAGCTTCCAAATGGTGTCTCATCAAGAATATTGCCAAAGTTTCCTAGGGTTCAAAGTGGTGGGAGGTGCCCCTCATTATTGACCACTCTGACATTTTTGCAGTTTCTGAGAAGGGGTGTTGACCTCCCTTCCTTTCCCCATTGCATTCTAGACTACAGTGGGTGCCTGTGAATGAACTGAAACGTCATAGATATTGGGACTGCCTCTTTTTGTTTTGAGGGAGTCGATATATTTGGTGACCAATAGTAGTACCAGCCTCCAGATAGAGTATTAATGGGTGGAGTGGTAGTGCTGGCCTTTTTTAAGAAAGGAAAGCTATTTTATAACTTTCAGCTTCATATGCCTAAGCTAAAAGTACTTGCAATATGAGAGCAGGACTGAGAACACCAAAGAGCTCATGTGTAAGGACAGATGAGAGACATTTAAAAATGAAAGTATGGAACTCCTATCTAATCTTGGAAACTTTGTCATAAGCTTTATCCATGACCCAGCCCCAAGGGAGCAGTTCCCCATTGGGTGAGTGCTCCAACTGGGTAATAGCTCTAACCAGTCACTTTGGGGAAGCACAAAGTCAGGTGTATTTTGTATTTTATGTTCATCATAGTATATGCTGGGTTATTTAGGAAGAAACACACAGGAGTCTTGAAATCAGTGACCTTCTTAATGACATGTATGGCCATCCCCTGCCCATGAAGAATATATGTGTTAAAAGAACGGGTAAAACAGGAAGAGCCTGGTTTCTTAGCCAAACGCCGTTACGGCCGAGGTACTGGTATCCAGCTGGGTGGCAGAAGTTTGTCCTTCTCCACAGTGTAGCCATAGGCAAAAGTTATCTCCTGAGCACTCAGGCTAGGTGTGTTCTGAAAGGTCATACTATTCAGGCTGTCTCTAGGAAAAGAACAAATAAGAAACAAAGACTGGGGGTAACAAAGAATTACCAAGTCACACTGATGCTCTTGGATTCACTCCATTGTCTCCATATGGGCCACCAAAAATGTTGCAGGATCATTGAGCACAATGGTCATGAAAGAATTCTTGAGATGTTTTACAGTGCAATGTGGTCTAAGTTTATGTAAGTAGCATGGGGACAAGACCGGTGGGTAGAAAGAGCTGCTCTTTTGTTCTAAGAAGCTGCTAATTATATGCTTAGTGTTCAAGGGGGAAGAGACATGTAGGGAATATTAGATCATAAATATTTTCTTTGAATTTCTCATAAAACTACTTTCCTAATATTTCTCTGGTGCTTATCATTCAGCTGGATATTAACTATCAGTGAGATGTACAGGCAGTCAGATTGTAGCAACTAATACATATTTAAGATTGTAGAAACTAATACATATTTAATTCTTGTCAGAACTATGCAGGCTATAGGTAAGCCTTCTGGGCTAAAGGTGAACATTCTGCTTCTATCCCTCATCAGTTCCTTATTGTGGAGGATGCAAAGGTGCCCTTACTCTGGTACCTCTTGACATCCCCTCATTCCTCAGGAAATTTTTTCTTATACAAACACAGACACAGACACACAGACATACACACACACATGTTTTCTCTCTTCCTTTAGCCTATCCCGAAGAATGAATCATAATTCACCATTTTCTTCCCAGGGAGGGAGCCAAGGTTGGGGGTACTTCCATCTGAGCTGCTCCAAGGGCCACTTAATGGTTGAAAGAAAAATAAATCAAAGCTTTGTGAAAGATGGTGGAGGAGTAGGGGGACCCTAAACTTGCCTTGTCCCTCAAACACAGCTAAATAAATATCAAATTCTGAATACCCAAGAAATTGATCTGAGGACTGAGAGAGCAAGTTGCACAACTAGAGGTAGAGAAATGGTCATATAATGGAAGTTAGGAGCTGCAGAGTGTTAATTTGGGGGAGAAAAGAACTGCAGGTGTTGTGGAGGGGAAGGATACTTGATAGTAAGAGAGGAACAAGAGTGAAGAAGAGAGAGAAGGAAAGAGTGAGAGCACCTGCAGGTGATTGCACAAGAAAAACCCTTCCCCAAAACTACTAACTGGGAAAAGGAGAGGGGTTGAGTACTTTAGGTTTTCTTTAAGATTTTATTTATTTATTTGAAAGAGATAGAGACAGAGAGAACACAAGTGGGGGGAAGGGCAGAGAAGCAAGCATACTCCTCGCTGAACACAGGGCCCAACTCTGGGCTTGATCTCAGGACCCCGGGATCATGACCTGAGCTGACGTGACAGTTAACCAACTAAGACACCCAGGCACTTCTACTGCAGGTTTTTATATGTACCAGAGTGCAAAGTCAGAAGTTTGGGAAGTCCACACTGTCACCAGTGTTGTGCTCCAGTAGGGAAGGAAGGCAGAGACCTGGGAGTGGGCAGCATGGCCTAAGGATACCTTGGGTCATATAGGAAGAAAGAGTTCCCCTTCATGGAGTGTATTTGGGAGTAGTGGCACAGCCTCTGGGGGACAAAAGAACTGGGGGCACCAACATGCTGCCTGGTTCACTAGCATAGGAACAAAGACACCAACAGAGGGCAGCAAACCTTGGTACTGGTTTTCTCCTGTGCTTTACCATAAAGTCTGAACCACTGCAGTTATGGGACTGTTTTCTGGGCCAAACCAGCAATGACCACGTGTGTTGAGACCCTTCCCAGAGGATCAGCATGGGTCTGCAGCATGCAGATCCCTAAAATTTGGAGTTTTGATACCCAGCTGTGTGCCTTACATAAAACACAAGAGTACTGTGCCACCTGGCAGGCAGACAGCTCAGACAGATAGGGGTAAGACAGGGATCTGATAGAAGCTGGGGACACAAAAGGGGTGATTGTTTGCTCTTCTGTGAGGGCTTCTTGAAGAGTGGAGGGCATGAGCTCCCTACTTCAGGGATGAGAGAGCTGGGTGATGCGATCTGCACACCCGCGCTGCCCCTCCCCCCCCCGCCCATCAGCACTGACCGACTTTAATGATCAACATAGTGCCACCCAGTGGAGGCCAGAGCCACATAAACTAAACCCTGTCCTCCTGCACCCTGTAGGTACATCTCCACTAGGGCAAGTCCATCTGAGAATCACCACAGCAGTCCCTTCCCCCAGAAGACCAGCACAAACTTCTCACATGCACCAAATCTACTGATCATAGAGCTGAAAAGCATCAGCTCTAGGGAAAATAGGATCTAGGTTCCTTTTTTTTTTTAATCTAGCTTACTTTAACAAGCAGACCAAAACACACCTAGTTAAAACTTGCCACACAGGGACAAGATCCAAACAACCCCCACTGCAGGCAAGGAGAAACTCTGCAGAGGACTGACCTGAGGAAAGGAGCAGCCAAAACACAATAGCAAGATGCACACTCTGAAATAACTTCTAAAGCACCAGGCCCAAGATAGTATAGAACGTCTAATTTTTTTAATTTTTATTTTTTGGATCTCTTCTATTATATAGCTATTACTCTCAGGAATAGGAATACAACAGGCTTTCCTAACAATCACCCAAAAAACAGTGACCTAGACAAAATGACAAGTGGAGGAATTTACCTCAAAAGAAAAAAAAAAACAACAGGGAGAAGTAACAGCCAGGGATTTAATCAATATGGATATAAGTAAGATGCCTAAACCAGATTTTAAAATAATAATCATAAGGATACTAGCTGGGCTTGAAAAACAAAACATAGAAGACACTACAGAATCCCTTATTGCAGAGATAAAAGAACTAAAATCTAGTGAGGCCAAAATAAAAAATGCTATAACCGAGAAGCAAAACTGAATGGAGACAATGACAACAAGGATGGACAAATCAGAGGAAAGAACCAGTGATATACAAGATAAAATTATGAAAAACAATAAAGCTGAAAAGAAGAGGGAAAGACAGGTATTAGATCACGAATGTAGACTTAGGGAACTTAGGAACTCTTAAAAGTGTAATAACATTCATATCATATGAGTCCTAGAAGAAAAAGAGAGAGAAAAGGGGGCAGAAGTTATATTTGAAAAAATATATATAGCTGAAAATTGCCCTATCAGGAGAAACAAACAGACATCAAAATCCAAGAAGCACAGAGCATAGCATTAAATTCAACAAAAGCCAGATATCACCAAGACATATCACAGTCAAATTCACAAAATACACAGACAAGGAAAGAATCCTGAAAGCAGTGAGGGGAAAAAAAAAATCCTTAACCTACAAGGGAAGACAATAAGTTTCACAGCAGATCTGTACACAGAAACTTGACAGGCCAGAACAGAGTGGCAAGATATATTCAACATGATGAATGGGGAAAATGTGCAGCCAGAATAGTTTATCCAGCAAGGTTGTCATTCAGAATAGGAGAGATAAAAAGTGTCCCAGACAAACAAAAATTGAGCTTCTGACTAGTAAACCAGCCAAGCAAGAAATATTAAAGGGGACTTGGAGAAAAATGACAAAAGCAACAAGGACTAGAAAAGAACACATAATGTCACAAGAAACAACAAATTTACATGTAACACAATGACACTAAATTCATATCTGCCAATAATCCCTCTGAATATAAATGGAATAAATGCTCTAATCAAAAGACATAGGTTATCAGAATGGATTTAAAAAGATCACCTATATTCTGCCTAGAAGAGACACATTTTAGACCTAGAGACATCTGCAGATTAAAACTGAGGGGCTGGAGAACCATCTTTCATACTCATGGATATCACAAGAAAGCTGGAGTAGCCATACTTATATCAGACAAACTAGATTTTAAACCAAAGACTGTAACAAGAGATGAAGAAGGGCATTATATCATATTTAAGGGGTCTATTTATCAAGAAGATCTAAAAATTATATATATTTATGTCTCCAACTTGGGAACACTCAAACATGTAAATCAATTAATAACAAACATAAACTCATCAATAACAATACAATAAGAGCAGGGACTTTAGCACTCCACTTAAAGAAATGGACAGATCATCTAATCAGAAAATCAACAAGGAAACAATGGCTTTCAGTGACACACTGGACCAAAGGGACTTAAAATATACATTCAGAACATTTCCTCCTAAAGCAGCAGAATATATATTCTTTTCAAGTGCACATGGAACATTCTCCAGAATAGATCACATATTTGGTCAAAAATCAGCCATTAAGAATTCCTTGTATCAGTGAGGTCATATGATACATGTCTTTCTCTGATTGACTTATTTCGCTCAGCATAACACTCTCCAGTTCCATCCACGTCATTGCAAATGGCAAGATTTTATTCCTTTTGATGACTGCATAATATTCCATTGTATATATATACCACATCTTCTTTATCCATTCATCTGTCAATGGACATCTTGGCTCTTTCCGCAGTTTGGCTATTGTGGACATTGCTGCTAGAGGGTTGCTGGAGTGGTGGGGGGTGGGAGGGATAGGGCGGCTGGGTGATAGACATTGGGGAGGGTATGTGCTCTGGTGAGCCCTGTGAATTTTGCAAGACTGTTGAATCACAGATCTGTACTTCTGAAACAAATAATACATTATATGTGAAGAAGAAGAAGAAGAAGAAGAAGAAGAAGAAGAAGAAGAAGAAGAAGAAGAAGAAGAAGAAGAAGAAGAAGAAGAAGAAGATAGCAGGAGGGGAAGAATGAAGGGGGGGAAATCAGAGGGGGAGATGAACCACGAGAGACAATGGACTCTGAAAAACAGACTGAGGGTTCTGGAGGGGAAGGGAGTGGGAGGATGGGTTAGTCTGGTGATGGGTATTAAAGAGGGCACATTCTGCATGGAGCACTGGGTGTTATACACAAACAATGAATCATGGAACACTACATCAAAAACTAATGATGTAATGTATGGTGATATAACATAATAAAAAAAAACAGCCATTAACAAGTACAAAAAGACTGAGATCATACCATGCATATTTTCAGAACAGAATGCTATGAAACTTGAAGTCAAACACAAGAAAAAATTTGGAAAGACCACAAATACATGGAGGGTAAAGACAATCCTACTAAAGAATGAATGGGATAACCAGGAAATTCAAGAAGAAATAAAGAAATACATGGAAGCAAATGAAAATGAAAACACAACAGTCCAAAACCTTTGGGATGTAGCAAAGGCAGTCCTAAGAGGGAAGTATATAGCAATACAGGCCTACCTCAAGAAGCAAAAGGAAGAGCAAATAAAGACTAAAACCAGCAGAAGAAGGGAAATAATAAAGATGAGAGCAGAAAAAAATGATATAGAAACAACAACAACAAAAAACAGTAGAACAGATCAATGAAACTAAAAGCTAGTTCTTTGAAAGCATTAACAAAATTGATAAACCCCTAGCCAGACTTATCAAAAATAAAAAAAGGACCCAAAGAAATAAAATCAAGAATGAAAGAGGAGAGATCACAAACAACAACACAGAAATAAAAAAAATTATAAGAGAATATTAGGAAAATTTATATGCCAACAAACTGGACATCTGGAAGAAATGGAAAATTCCTAGAAGAAATATGCAAACTATCAAAACTGAAACAGGAAGAAATAGAAAATTTGAACAGACCCAGAACAAGCGATAAATTGAATCAGTAATCAAAAAGCCAGGTGGCTTTCCAGGGGGAATTCTAGCAAATATTTAAGGAAGAGTTAATACCTATTCTTCTCCAACTGTTCCAAAAAATAGAAATGGAACGAAACCTTCCAAACTCATTCTACGAGGCCAGCATTACCTTGATTCCAAAACCAGAAAAGAACCCCACTAAAAAGGAGAATTATAGACCAATATCCCTGAAGAAGATGGATGCAAAAATTCTCAAAAAGAGACTAAAAAATAGAATAAAACAGTACATTCAAAGAATTATTCACCATGATCAAGTGGGATTTATTCCTGTGCTACAAGCATGGTTCAATAATTGCAAATCAAAGTAATACACCACAGAAATAAAAGAAAGGATAAGAACCATATGACCCTGTCAATAGATGCAGAAAAATATCATTTTACAGAATACAGAATTCATTCCTGAAAACCCCTCAACACAGAAGGTATAGATGGAACATACCTTAACATCATAAAGACAATATATGAAAGGCCCACAGTTTATATCATCCTCAATACAGAAACACTGAGAGCTTTGCCTCTAGGGTCAGGTACAAGACAGGGATGTCTACTCTCACCATTACTATTTAACACTGTACTGCAAGTCCTAGCCTCAGCAATCATATACCAAAAGAAATAAAATGCATCCAGATTGGCAAGGAAGTAGTCAAACTTTCAACATTTGCAGATGACATGATAATCTATGTAGAAAACCCAAAGACTCAACCAAAAAATTGCTAGAACTAATACATGAATTCAACAAAGTTGCAGGATATAAAATCAATGTGCAGAAATCTGTTGCATTTCTATACACCAATAATGGAGAAACAGAAAAAGAAATCAAGAAATCAATCCCATTTACAACCGCACCAAAAAACGTAAGATACTTAGGAATAAACCAAACTAAAGAGGTAATAGATCTGTACTCTGAAAACTATAGAACACTTATTAAAGAAATTGAAGAGTACACAAAGAGATGAAAAAACATTTTATGCTCATGGATTGGAATATTAAATATTGTGAAAATGTCTATGCTGCCCAGAGAAATCTACAGATTCAATGAAATCCCTTTCAAAATACCATTGACATTTTTCACAGAGCTGGAACAAATAATCCTAAAATTTGTATGGAACCACAAAAGACCCAAAATAGTGAAAGCAATCCTGAAAAAGAAAAGCAAATCTGGAGGCATCACAATTCCAGACTTCAAGCTGTATTACAAAGCTATAGTGATCAAGACAGTATGGTACTGGCACAAAAACAGACACGTAGATCAATGGAACAGAATAAATAACCCCCAACTGGACCCATAACTATATGGTGAACTAATCTTTGACAAAGCAGGAAAGAATATTCAATGGAAAAAAGAGACATTTGTTTGTCAACAAATGGTATTAGGAAAATTGGACAGCCACATGCAGAAGAATGAAATTGGACCATACATAAAAAACAAACTCAAAATGGATAAAATACCTAAATATGAGACAGGGAACCATTAAAATCTTAGAGGAGAACACAGGCAGATACCTGTTTGACCTTGATGGTAGCAACTTCTTACTAGACATGTCTCTCAGGAGAAACAAAAATAAAAATAAACTATTGGGACTTAATCAAGATAAAAAAAAAAACTTTTGCACAGAGAAGGAAACAATCAACAAAAGTAAAAAGCAGCCTATGGATTGGGAGAAGATATTTGCAAGTGACATATCTGGTAAAGGGTTAGTATCTAAAGTACACAAAGAACTTATCAAACTCAACACCCAAAAAACAATAATCCAAATAAGAAATGGGCCAAAGACATGAGTAGACATTATTCCAAAGAAGACATCCAGATAGCTAATAGACACATGAAAAGATACTCAACATCACTCATTATCAGGGAAATACAAATCAAAACCACAATGAGATACCACCTCACACTGGTCAGAATGTATAAAATGAACACTAGAAACAACAGATGTTGTCAAGGATGCAAAGGGAAGCCCTCTTTCACTGTTGGTGGGAATGCAAATTAGTACAGCCATTCTGGAAGATGGTATGGAGGTTCCTTAAATAGTTAAAAATAGAACGACCCTATGACCCAGCAATTGCACTACTTGGTATTTATCCACAGGATACAAAAATACTGATTCCAAGTGGCACATGCTTCCTGATATTTATAGCAGCATTATCAACAATTGCCAAACTATGGGAAGAGCACAAATGTCCATCATGGACGGAGAAAGAAGAGGTGGTGTGTGTATAGATATATATGAATATAACTCAGCCATCAAAAAGAATGTAATCTTGCCATTTGAAGCAAGGTGTATGAAGCTAGTGTGTGTTATGCTAAACAAAATAAGTCAGTCAGAGGCAAATACCACAGGATTTCACTCATATGTGTAATTTAAGAAAAAAAAAACAGATAAACATATGGGAAGGGGAAAAAAGGAGATGGAATGAAACCATAAGAAATTCTTAACAATAAAGAACTGAGGGTTGATGGAGAGAGGTGTGTGAAGGATGGGCTAAGTGGGTGTTGGGTATTAAGGAGGGCACTTGTTTTGATGAGCACTGGGTGTTATATGTAAGTGAATCACTAAATTCTAATCCTGAAACCAATGTTACACTATATGTTAACCAACTAGAGTTTAAATAAAAATAAAAACATATATAATAAAAAGAAGAAATGAAAAAATAAAATTTCATGCAACAAAAGGTTTTTCAGGTCTCAGGAAAATGGTTATGAAAGGATTTTTGCTGTGGGGGAGTGGGTAAGGTAATTCCTAGGCCTTGACATTTATCTCATGGAGCCTGACCACTCCACCCTGGTACTGAGATTTAGAAAGAAAATGGGGAGGGTGCCTGGGTGGCTCAGTTAGTTAAGCAGCTGCCTTCAGCTCAGGTCATGATCCCAGAATCCTGCGATCGAGTCCCATGTCGGGCTCCTTGCTCTGCGGAGAGTCTGCTTCTCCTTCTGTTGCTCTTCCCACTCATTCTCTCAATCTCTCTCTAAAATAAATAAATAAAATCTTAAAAAAATAATTTAGAAAGACAATGGGCCAATATTAAAAGTTTTTGAAAAAGAAAGTGATGTGATTCCATCTTTGTTTTTATCAAGATACCCCTGATGACTTGGGGGAAGGGAAGGGAAGCCCTCAACTCCTATTGGGGCACCCTGAGAAAATAATTTCCTAATGATAATAGAATAATAATTTTAGGGCTATTCTCTTTAAAAACCACAGATATTTATTGGCGTTTGTTTTTGTAACGACCTTGTGAATAGGTAAGGGGGGTAATTGTTTATTTTTTTTCTTGTTAACTTCAGAGGAAACAGAAACCCAGAGTAGTTGAGTGCCCAGCTAAGGAGTCCAAAAGAAAACTACAGAGCAGATTTGAGATTAGGTCTCAAGTCTCTCAATTTATGCTCATCCTAGCATTTTGAATGCTTTTGGATGTCAAAATGGCTCTGTGGTGGTTCATCTTTATCCATCCCTGGGGATTCAAGGAATCAACAAGCTGAGGTAGAAGTGTCTAGGTTCATGAATTGAAATTCTGGGGCTGATGTTGCCAGCCATTAGTTGAGAAGACATGGGAATTTGACACTGATTTCCAGGATGAGAAGCAATATATTTATTGAACACTATTTAAATCCTTTAATGAGTTAGATTTCAGGGGTGCTTGGTTGAAAAGGACTGCCCTTGGTTCAGTCCACCCAGGATGTACCTGTCTTCCCTTAACCAAATTCTGTGCTTTGTGGAGAGTAACTGTATGTATGTTGGAGGTGGGTCTCTCTTCCTTCTTTTATTTGCTCATCAAATATTGACTGTTTCACTACACAAAACTGTTCTAGGGATTAGGGAGAGCAGTAATCAAAATTAATGAAATTTTTTACCCTCAGAGCTCATTGCATGGTTCCCATTGATAGTGGCAGTCCCTGGTTTCTTGGTGGCTGGTGCTGGTGCAGTTGAAGAGGCAGGTTGTGAGTTCCCACTAGGCTCAGGCTGAGGGAATTTAACAATAGGCCAGAGCTATCTGAACAAATGTATCCAGAATCCCTCTTCACATGTGAATTCTTACAAAAACCAACCTTAAAGGGCTGGAAGAAAATAAGACACTAGGAATCCTTTCTTCAGACCCATAGCCAGAAGTTTCATCAAATTCATGTTATTTTAAAATTTTAATTATTTTATTCTTTATTATAGAGTTACTTGAACATGCCAAAAAATAGAAAGAATAGAACACTGAGCACCCATATGACCATCATCTAGACTTAACACAATGAATATTTAGCCATATTTACTTCACCTATATTTTTCTGAAATATTTTAGAATAAATTGTAGACGTTATGACATTTTACCTCTAAATGCTGCAGAATGCATTTCTCAACAAAAGATATTATTGTATATACATATGATGCCATTAATTACATCTACAAAAATAAACAATTCCTTAATATTACTTAGCTATCAAAAAGAATGAAATCTTGCCATTTGTAATAACATGGATAGAACTAAAGGGTATTATGCTAAGTGAAATAAGGCAATCAGAGAAAGACAAATACCATATAATTTCACTCATACATGGAATTTAAGAAAGTAAACAGATGAACATAGGGGAAGGGAAGGAAAAATAAAATAAAATGAAAACAGAGAGGAGGCAAACCATAAGAGGCTTTTAACTATAGGAAACAAAACTGAGGGTTGCTGGAGGGGAGGTGGGTGGGGGGATCCGGTAATTGGGTGTTGGGCATTAAGGAGGGCACTTGATGTAATGAGCACTGTGTTATATGCAACTGATAAATCACTAAATTCTAACCCTGAAACTAATAATACACTATATGTTAACTAAATTTAATTTACATAATAAAAAAGAAAAGAAAAAAGTCCATATTTAGATTCTCTACTTTCTCACAAAATGTATCTGACAGCTGTTTTATTCAAATTGGGATTCAATCAAGTTCCACACATTGTCATTTAGTTGTTAGAACAATTAAGCTTTTTTTTTTTAATTTAAAACAGGCCCTTCCATCAACACAAATAGTATTTTCATTTTATTGTTGAAAAGACCAGGCGAGATGCTCTGAATTCTAAGATGTACTATCCTCTGATTTTAATTTATTTTATTTTTTTATTTTATTTTTTTTAGTTTTTTTCTTGAAAAATAGAAATACGGGGAGAAGGAGTTAAAATAGTGGCGTGGCAGGAGACCCTGAGCTTTGCCTTATCCCTTGAGCACAGCTAAATCAACATCAAACTATTTTGAACAATTAGGAAATCGATCTGAGCATCAAGAAAACAACCTTCACAGTTGGAGGAAGAGAACACAGCAGATATGAGGTTCAGAGCCATGAATTGGGGGCAAAAAAGCTGTTGGACCCTGAAGGGAAAGGCACCCTTTCAATGGAGTGAAGTCAGTGAGAAAGGGAGAGAGCAGGAGAGAGCAGAGTGTAGGGTCTACACAGTAAGCCACAGTGAAGGGTCCCCTGGGTCGCACTCGGAGAGATTGCTCCCCTTCCTGGAGTGTATTTGTGAGAGGGTATTTTGCCTTTCCAAGGACAAAAGGCCAGCCGGGATCCATTGAATTTCATTCAACAGAAGGGGACAGAGGTTCACACAGAGGGCAGTTAACCTAGTAGCAGCTTTTCGCTGTGTTTCACAATAGACTCAAGCCACCATGAGTGCAATATGCAACTGCTTTTCTGGGACAGAATGGAGCAGGGACAGAGGTGCATGCACAGTGGAAAATCTGGTCATAGCTTATTGCTGTAGCCACCATACGTGCACTGTTCAATTGCTTATCTGGGACAAAATGATGCTGGGCACACCACAAAGCTCTTCTCCAGGGGAGGGAAGTGGGCACGCACCTTGCCAGGCCCTTTAAAATTTGGATATTTGAATCCCAGCCACTGGCCAGAGATAAAATACAGGAGAACTGGGGTTCCGGGGTATGTTGACAGCCAGGACACAGACAGGTTAAGGGCAGGGATCTGATGAAAGCCTGGGACACAGGAGATTGTTCACTTTTCTGTGAGGGCTTCCTGAACAGTGGTAGCCAAGATTTCCCCTCCCTGAGGATGAGAGGGCTGGGTGACACCGTCTTCCTCCACTATCTCTCCCTTCCTCTCCCAACCACCACCACAGCTGGACTTTAGAGAAAAACACAGCACATCCAGTGGAGGCTGGAGTCCCTTACACCAAACCCTGCCCAACCCCCCCTCCCGTGCCTGCTGGGGCACCTTGACTAGGGCAAGATTTTTGGGAGCCAGCCCATCAAATCTCTCCCTCAGAAAACCAACACAGGCCCCCCGCATGTACCAAGTCTATTGACTAAGGAGTGCTCCAAAGTGTGATCTTCAGTTCTGGTGGAAATAGGCTCAGGCCTTCTTTTTTTTTAATTTTTTAATTTTTATTTTTTTATTTCTTATTTTTAAAATCTTTTATATATTTTCTTCTTCTTTTTTTTCTTTATCTTTAGTCTTCAGTACCAGGCTTTTTTTTTTTTTTCTTTTCCATTTGTTTAGTCCCTTGTCTTATTATTCAAATCTGACTTCTTTTTTTCCTTTTCCTTTCTTCTTTCTTTCTTTCTTTCTTTCTTTCTTTCTTTCTTTCTTTCTTTCTTTCTTTCTTTCTTTCTTTCTTTCTTTCTTTCCTCTTTCTCTCTTTCATACAATACACCAGAAGCACTTCCTGAAGTGCCAGGCCCTGGATAGTGTATGACCTCTTTTTAATGTAACATTACCTTTAATGTAACATTACTCTGAGGTACAGGGAAAAGAACAATCTTTCATAACACACAAAAGATAGAAACATAGACAAAATGACAAGACAGAGGAATTCTTCCCAAAAGAAAGGTCAGGAAGATATAACAGCCAGGGACTTGCTGAATAAAGATATAAGCAATATATCTGAATAAGTATTTAGATCAATAGTCATAAGACTACTAGCTGGAGTTGAAAAACACATAAAAGACACCAGAGAAATCTTTGCTGTGGAGATAAAAGACTTAAAACTAGTCAGGGTGAAAGAAAAATTCTATAACTGAGAAGCAAAATAGACTGGATCGCAAAGAGGACTGAAGAAGCAGAGGAGAGAAAAGGTGATATAGAAGATAATATTATGGAAAATAATGAAGCCAAAGAGGGAAAATATACTCTTGGATCATGAAGGTAAACTTAGGGAACTCAGTGATTCCATAAAGCAAAATAATATTGCTATCAGAGGAGTCCCGAAAAGAGTGGGAAAAGGGTAAGGAAGATTCATTTGAACAAATTATAGCTAGGAATTTCCTAATTCTCAGGCATTCAAGGCCAAGAGGCACAGAGAACTCACCTCAAAACAAAACAAAATAAAACAAAAAACAGGCCAACACTGTAACATATCATAGGGAAATTTGAAAAACACTTAGATAAAGAGAAAATATTGAAAGCGGCTCAGGAGAAAAAGTCCTTAGCATATAAAGGTAGACAAATAAGGCTGGCAGGAGACCTGTCCACAGAGACCTGGCAGGCTAGAAAGGAGTGGTGTGATATATTGAACATGCTAAATGGCAAAAATATGCAGCCAAGAATACTTTATTGAACAAGGCTGTCATTCAAAATAGAAGGAGAGATAAAGAGTTTCCAAGACAAACAAAAACTAAAGGAGTACATGAAAACTAAACCACCTCTACAAGAAATATTAAAGGAGATCATTTGAGTGGAAAGAGACACCAAAAGTAACAAAGACTAGAAAGGAACAAAGAAAATCTCCAGAAACCAGATTTTACAGGTAATACAATGGCACTAAATTCATATCTTTCAATAATTACCCTGAATGTAAATAGATTAAATGCCCCAATCAAAAGACATAGGATATCAGAATGGATAAAAAAAGAAGACCCAAAAGATTTATTTTAGACTCAAAGACTCCTACAGATGAAAAGTTAGGGGGTGTAGGACCACTTATCATGTTAATGGACATCAAAAGAAAGCTGGAGTAGCCATACATATATCAGACAAACTAGATTTTAAACCAAAGACTGTAATAAGAGATGAAGAAGGATACTATATTATAATAAAAGGATATATACAACAAGATCTATCAATTGTAAATATTTATACCCCTAATTTGGAAACAGCTAAATATATAAATCAATTAATAACAAATTTAGTGGAAGTTGTTGACAATAATACAATAATAGGAGCATCTGGATGGCTCAGTCAGTTAAGCATCTGCCTTTGCCTTAGGTCACAATCCGAGGGTCATGGGATTGGGCTCTCTGCTCAGCAAAGGAGTCTGCTTCTCCCTCTCCCCTTGCCCCTGCTCGTGTGTTCTCTTTTGCTCACTCTCTCTCAAATAAATAAATAAAATCTTTTAAAAAATAATACAATAATAGTAGGGGATTTTAAAACATTCTACTCACAGAAATGGACAGAACATCTAAGCAGAAGATCAACATGGAAACAAGGGCTTTGAATGACACACTGGACCAGATGGATTTCACAGATATATTCAGAGTATTTTATCCTAAAGCAGCAGAATACACATATTTTTCTAGTGCACACGGAACATTCTCCAGAATAGATCACATACTGGGTCACAAATCAGGTCTCAACTGGCACAAAAAGACTGAGATCATACCATGCAGATTTTCAGATGACAATATTATAAAACTTGAAGTAAATCACAAGAAAAAAATTTAGAAGGACCTCAAATACATGGAAGTTAAAGAACATCTTACTAAAGAATGAATGCATCAACTAAAAAAATTAAAGAAGACAAAAAATACAAGGAAGCAAATGAAAATGAAAACATGACAGTACAAAACTTTTGGGTATCCCAAAGGCAGTCCAAAGATGGAAGTATAGAGCAATACAGGTCTTCCTCATGAAGCAAGAAAAGTCTCAAATATACAACCTAAACTTATACCTAAAGATGCTGATAAAAGAACAGAAAATAAAGCCTAAATCTGACAGGAGGAGGGAAATAATAAAGGTTAGAGCAGAAATCAATGATATAGAAATAAAAAAAACCCAGTAGAACAGATCAAAGAAACTAGAAGCTGATTCTTTGAGAGAATTAACAAAATTGATAAACTTCTAGCCAGTCTTATCAAAAAGGAAAGAGAAAAGACCCAAATAAATATAATCTCAAATGAGAGAAGAAAAATCACAACCAACAACACAGAAATACAAACAATTATAAGAGAATATTATGAGCAATTATATGCCCACAAATTAGGCATTCTGGAAAAAAAGGATGCATTCCTAGAAACATATAAACTACCAAAACTTAAACAGGAAGAAATAAAAAATCTGAACAGATCCTAACCAGCAAGGAAATTGAATCAGTAATCAAAAATCTCCCAACAAACAAGAGTCCAGGGCCAGATAGTTTCCCAGGGCAATTCTACCAAATATTTAAGGAAGAATTAATACCTATTCCTCTGAAGCTGTTCCAAAATGTAGACATGAAGGAAAATTTACAAAGTCATTCTATGAGGCCAGCATCACCTTGATCCCAAAACCACACAATGACCCCACTAAAAGGGAGAATTACAGGGGTGCCTGGGTGGTTCAGTTGGTTAGGCGACTGCCTTCAGCTCAGGTCATGATCCTGGAGTCCCGGGATCGAGTCCCACATTGGGCTCCCTGCTCAGCAGGGAGTCTGCTTCTCCCTCTGACCCTTTTCCCTCTCGTGCTATGTCTCATTCTCTCTCTCTCGAATAAATAAATAAAATCTTAAAAAATGGAGAATTACAGACCAGTATCCCTGATGAACATGGATGCAAAAATTCTCACCAAGATACTAGCCAATAGGATCAAACAGTATATTAGAAAGATTATTCACCTTGATCAAATGGGATTTATTCCCACTTTGCAGGGGTGGTTCAACATCCACAAATCAATCAATATGATACAGTATATTAACAAAAGAAAGGAAAAGAACCATTTGATCCTCTCAATGGTGCAGAAAAACATTTGACAAAATACAGCATTCTTGCTTGATAAAAACCCTCAACAAAGTAGGGATAGACAGAACATACCTCAACATCATAAAAACCATAATCAAAAGACCCACAGCTAATAACATTCTCAATGGGGAAAAAATAAGAGCTTTCCCCTAAGGTCATGAATATGACAGGGATATCCACTCTCACCACTGTTATTCAACATTATACTAGAAGACCTAGCCCCAGCAATCAGACAACAAAAATAAAGTCATCCAAATCAGGAAAGAAGTCAAAATTTCCCTCCTTGCAGATGACAAGATATTCTATATGGAAATCCTGAAAGACACCATCAAAAAATTGTTAGAACTGATAATGGAATTCAGCAAAGTCTCAGGATATAAAATCAATGCACAGAAGTCAGTTGCATTTCTATACACAAACAATGAAGCAGCAGAAAGAGAAATCAAGGAATCAATCTCATTTACAAATACACCAAAAACAATAAGATACCTAGAAAGAAACCTAACCAAAGAGGTAAAAGATCTGTATTCTAAAAGCTGTAGAAGGCTTATGAAAGAAAATGAAGAAGACACAAAGGAATGGAAAAACTTTCCATGTTCATGGATTGGAGGAATATATATTGGTAAAATTTCTATACTACCCAAAACAATCTACACATTCAATGAAATATCTATTAAAACAACACCAGTATTTTTCACAGAGCTGAAACAAATAATCCTAAATTGTGTATGAAACCAGAAAAGACCGCAAATAGCCAGAGTAATGTTGAAAAAGAAAGCCAAAGCTAGAGGCATCACAATTCTGGACTTCAAGCTGTATTACAAAGCTATAGTGATCAAGACAGTATGGTACTTGCATAAAAACAGACACATGGATCAATGGACAGAATAGAGAACCCCGAAACGGACCCTCAACTCTACTCAATTAATCTTTGACAAAGCAGGAAAGAGTATCCAATGGAAAAAAAGATAGTCTCTTCAACAAATGGTTTTGGGGAACCTGGACAGCTACATGCAAAAGAACAAAGCTGGACCACTTTCTTACATCACATACAAAAATAAATTCAAAATGGATGAAAAACCCAAGGTAAGACAGGAATCTATCAAAATCCTTGAGGACAAGACAGGCAGCATCCTGACTGACCTTAGCCACAGCAACTTCTTACTAGACACATCTCCAGAAGCAAGGGAAACAAAAGCAAAGCTGAATTATTGGGACTTCATCAAGATAAAAATCTTCACAGAAAAGGAAACAATCAACAAAATTGAAAGGCAGTCTTTGGGATGGGAGAAGATATTTGCAAATGACATATCAGACAAAGGGCTAGTATCCTAAATCTATAAGCAATCAAACACCCCAAAACAAAAAAATCTAGTAAAAAATGGGCAAAAGACACGAACAGACATTTCTCAAAAGAAGACATACAAATGGCTGACAAGCACTTGAAAAGATGCTCAACATCACTCACCATCAGGGAAATACAAATCAAAGGCACAATGAGATACCACCTCATACCAGTTGGAATGGTTAAAATTAACAGTTCAGGAAACAACAGATGTTGGCTAGGATGTGGAGAAAGGGAAACCCTCTTACACTGTTGGTGGGAATGCAAACTGGTATAGAAACTCTGGAAAACAGTATGGAGGTTCCTCAAAAAGTTAAAATAGAACTACCCTATGACCCAGCAATTGTGCTAAGGTATTTATTCAAAGGGTACAAAAATAGTGATTTGAAGGGGCACCTGAACCCCAATGTTTATAGCAGCAATGTCCACAATAGCCAAAATATCTAAAGAACCCAGAATATTACCTGGTCATAAATAAAAGGAAACCTTGCCATTTGCAACAACGTGGATGGAACTAGAGGGTATTATGCTAAACAAAATATGTCAGTCAGAGAAAGACAAATACAATATGGTTTCACTCATAAGTGGAAATTAAGAAACAAAACAGATGAACATAGGAGAAGGGAAGGAAAAATAAAATAAGATAAAAATAGAAAGGGAAACAAATCATAAGAGACTCAACTATACAGAACAAATGGAGAGTTGCTGGAGGGGAAGTGGGTGGGTGAAATGGGTAATTGATGATGGGCATTGAGGAGGGCACTTGATGTAGTGAGCACTGGGTGTTATGTGCAACTGATGAATCACTAAATTTACACCTGAAACTAATAATACACTATATATTAACTAACTTGAATTTAAATTTTAAAAAATCTTAAAGAAATAAGAAAAATATAGAAATATATTCGTATGTTTCAAAGTTCAAAAGATACAGAAGGGTACAATGAAAAATCCCCTCCCATTCCGGTGCCCAGTAACCCATTTCTCCTTCCCTGAGGCAGTGTTTTTAGTCATTGGACTCATTTTATATTTTTTAGACCCCCTGGTATCCACATTTTCCCACAGTCCACTGATGCCACTGATAAAATTCAATAAGCTCATCACATCTGACAGAAATTAACCTGACAAATGGAAAAAATAAATTAATAAAGAGTTAAATAGGTTTACAGAAGAAGGAAAATATTGATTTATAAAAGATACTTGGAAATAATTTAGTTAAGTGAAAACAGCAAAATTTGGGTTACTGTGTATAATGTTTTAGTATTTGTGTAAAAACTTTGTGAAAGAAATGTATATATTGGTGTGTGTATATGTATGCATTAAGAAAACTCTGGAAAGCTACTCAAGAAACTAGTAACAGTGGTTATCTATGGGAGGGTTTGGGAGGTAGAATTTTTAATGTACACTTTTTTTTAAAGAAGCATTTTATTTTATTATTTTAGTTTATTATTTTATATTTTATATTATTTTTATTAACATATAATGTATTATTTGTTTCAGGGGTAGAGCTCTATGATTCATCAGTCTTACACAATTCACAGCACTCACCATAGCACATACGCTCCCCAATGTCCATCACCCAGCTACTCCATCCTTCCCACCCACCTCCACTCCAGCAACCCTCAGTTTGTTTCCTGAGGTTAAGGTCTCTTATGGTTTGTCTCCCTCTCTGGTTTCATCTTGTTTCATTTATCCCTCCCTTCCCCTATGATCCTCTGTCTTGTTTCTCAAATTCCTCATATCAGTGAGATCATACAATAATTGTCTTTCTCTGATTGACTTATTTCACTTAGCATAATACCCTCTAGTTCCATCCACATTGTTGCAAATGGCAAGATTTCATTTTTTTGATAGCTGCATAATATTCCAGTGTGTGTGCGTGCGTGTGTGTGTGTGTGTGTGTGTGTGTGTGTGTGTGTACCATTTCCTCTTTATCCATTCATCTGTTGATGGACATCTAGGCTCTTTCCATAGTTTGGCTATTGTGGACATTGCTGCTATAAAGATTGGGGTGTACATGCCCCATCGGATCACTACATTTGTATCTTTGGGGTAAATACCCAGTAGTGCAATTGCTGGGTCATAGGGTAGCTTTATTTTCAACTTTTTGAGGAACTTCCATATTGTTTTCCAGAGTGGCTCCACCAGACTGCATTCCCACTAACAGTGTAGAAGTGTCCCCTTTCTCCGTATCCCCGCCAACATCTGTCGTTTCCTGACTTGTTAATTTTAGCCATTCTGACTGGTGTGAGGTCACATCTCATTGAGGTTTTGATTTGTATTTCCCTGAGACCAAGTGATTTTGAACACCTTTTCATGTGTCTGTTGGCCATTTGGATGTCTTCTTTGGAAAAATGTCTGTTCATGTCTTCCGCCCATTTCTTGATTGGATTATTTGTTCTTTGGATGTTGAGTTTGATAAGTTCTTTGTAGATTTTGGATACTAGCCCTGTATCTGATATGTCATTTGCAAATATCTTCTCCCATTCTGTCAGTTGTCTTTTAGTTTTGTGGACTGTTTCCTTTGCTGTGCAAAAGCTTTTTATCTTGATGAAGTCCCAATAGTTCGTTTTTGCCCTTGGTTCCCTTGCCTTTGGTGATGTTTCTAGGAAGACGTTGCTGTGGCTGAGGTCGAAGAGGTTGCTGCCTGTGTTCTCCTTTAGGATGTTGATGGACTCCTGTCTCACATTTAGGTCTTTCAACCATTTGGAGTCTATTTTTCTGTGTGGTGTAAGGAAATGGTTCAGTTTCGTTCTGCATGTGACTGTCCAATTTTCCCAAAACCTTTTGTTGAAGAGACTGTCACTTTTCCATTGGACATTCTTTCCTGCTTTGTCAAAGATGAGTTGACCATAGAGTTGAGGGTCCGTTTCTGGGCTCTCTCTTCTGTTCCATTGATCTAAGTGTCTGTTTTTGTGCCAGTACCATACTGTCTTGATGATTATAGCTTTGTAATAGAGCATGAAGTCCGGAATTGTGATGCCCCTGGCTTTGGGTTTCTTTTTCAACATTCGTCTGGCTATTCGGGGACTTTTCTGGTTCCATGCAAATTTTAGGATTATTTGTTCCATTTCTTTGAAAAAAGTTGAGGATGTTTTGATAGGGATTGCATTAAATGTGTAGATTGCTCTAGGTAGCATAGACATTTTCACAATATTTGTTCTTCTAATCCATGAGCATGGAACGTTTTTCCATTTCTTTGTATCTTCCTCTATTTCTTTCATGAGTATTCTAGTTTTCTGAGTACAGATTCTTTGCCTGTTTGGTTAGATTTATTCCTAGGTATCTTATGGTTTGGGGTGCAATTGTAAATGGGATTTATTCCTTAATTTCTCTTTCTTCTGTCTTGTTGTGGGTGTATAGAGATGCAACTGATTTCTGTGCATTGATTTTTATATCCTGCCACTTTACTGAATTCCTGTATGAGTTCTAGCAGTTTTGGGGTGAAGTCTTTTGGGTTTTCCACATAAAGTATCATATCATCTTCAAAGAGTGAGAGTTTGACTTCTTCTTTGCTGATTTGGGTGCCTTTTATTTATTTATTTGTTGTTGTTGTTGTCTGATTGCTGAGGCTAAGACTTCTAGTGTGATGTTGAATAGTAGTGATGATAGTGGACATCCGTGCTGTGTTCCTGACCTTAGGATAAAAGCTCTCAGTTTTTCCCCATTGAGAATGATATTCACTATGGGTTTTTCATAGATGGCTTTTATGATATTGAGGTGCACTTTTAATATGTATTTAATTTTTGAACTATGTTAGTGAAGTTCCTTTTCACGAAATTATATTAACTAACGAAAAGGAAGGAAAAAAATAAAAAAGATACTTGGGGTTGCCAGCTTATGAGGTTGAGGTTTGTTCTCCAGTTTATTCATAAATACATTCATGCATGAAGTAGTTTTTGAGTCCTGGAAAGTAGAGAAAATAGTATAAGGAACGCTATGTACTCATCATCTAGGTTTAATAACTGCTAAGGTAGTTCTTTTTGTCAATTTTTGTTGACAAATTTTAAAGTAAATTATAAACATTATGACATTTCACTCTAAATATTTACCTGTCTTAACAATTAAATATTACTTATTCATATTAACATTTTCTTTTATTTATATTTTTTACTTATTTCATTATATTATTTTTAAAATTTGTTTTATTATATAATTCACATGTCATTTAATTCACTCTTAAAGAGTACAGTTCAGTGGTTTTGGTTATGTATAAAATTGTGAAACTATCAGCACTAGTAATTCTAGAACATTTTTATTATCCCCAAAATAAATCTCATACACATTAGTAGTCACTCCCCATTCAACCCTACCCCCAAGCCCTTGGAAACAACTAATCTACTTTCTTTCTCTATGAATTTGTTATTTTGGACATTTCATAGAATTGGAATAATAAAATATGTGGCATTTTTTGACTCTTTTCTTTCACTTTCTGTGACTTTTCATGTTTCATCCATGTAGAATGCAATTACTTACTTTTTGATGCTGAATATTAGTCCCTTGTACTACATTTTACTTATCCACTTATCAGTTGAAGGGCATCCCCCCCACTTTTTAGCTATTATGTATAATGCTGTTATGTATAATTGTGTACACGTTTTTGTGTGGATGTATGTTTTCGTTTCTCTTGGCTATATAAGTGAGAATACAATTGCTGAATTATGTGGTAAGTCTGTTTAACTTTTTGAGAAATTGCTACTGTGGCAATTTCCACAGTGTTTTCCACACAGTGTCTATATCTTTTTACATTCTCACCGGCAAAGTATGAGGGTTCCAGTTTCTCCACGTATTTGACAATACTTGTTATTTTATGTCTTTTTGATTGTAGTGATTCTAGAGGGTATGAAGATGTATCTCATTGTGGTTTTGATTTGCATTTTCCTCGTGACTTACGTTGTTATCTTCACGTGTTTATTGGCTCTTTGTATATCTTTTTATTTCTAGAAATGCCTATTCAAATTCTTTACTCATTTAAAAATTGTTTTATTTTTTCTTTTTATTGTTGAGTTTTAAGAGTTATTTATATATTCCAGATACTCGAGAGATTATCAGATATGTATTTATCAGTATGAATATATACATATCAAATATATAATTTGCAAATATTTTCTTCAATTCTATGGGTTGCCTTTTCACTCTCCTGATAGTGTCCTTGAAGCAGAAACATTTTTAATTTTGATGCAGTCAAATTTCTGTTTTATTTTGTTGCTTATATTTTTGGAATGATTTCTTAATATTATTTAATATTATAGATAGTTAAGGCAGTGGCTTCCAAAGGATGGATTGAGGGCAATTGTGGACTATCAAAATCAATCTAGTGGGTCATGACTAACATTTTAAAAATATAAAATAGTTTATTACACAGAGTAAAGTTAAATATTGTTAAATAAAGTTAAATATAAAACATAAAAATTTATTTCACATATATACAGTATATATATGAAATATATATACTATAGTGTGTGTGTGTGTGTGTGTGTGTGTGTGTGTGTGTGTGTGTGTGTACTTGGTCATGATGTAAAATGTATTTCTTATTACAGTGTTGTGATAAGAAATGTTTGAAGGTCACCATTACTCATGCCATGCCCCAATGTCGCTACAAGAGTGAATCAGTGCTGACCAAACTTCACCCTGGCCACTGGTACTCCCTCTTTCCCTCAAGCAGTGTCAGCAGGGAAGGGAAAAGTAGATCTAACTCATTGAGGGAACATCTAGTCTTCATGGAATAATCTATGACTCATGGACACAAGAGCTAAGAATCTTATTTGACAGATAGGCTTTCTGAGAGCAGTGAGAGAGGCCAGATAAAAAATTGAGCAGAGGGCGCCTGGGTGGCTCAGTTGGTTAAGTGACTGCCTTCAGCTCAGGTCATGATCCCAGGGTCCTGGGATCAAGTCCCGCATCGGGCTCCCTGCTCAGCAGGGAGTCTGCTTCTCCCTCTGACCCTACCCCCTCTCATGCTCTCTCTATCTCATTCTCTCTCTCAAATAAATAAATAAAATATTTTAAAAAAATTGAGCAGAAGCTAGGAATGCTCAGTCCTCACAGTGAGGACCTTGACCTCCAACTGTTAGCTCTATTCTGGGCCAAAATCCATGCCCAGTTCTAACCTGAGGAAGTGAAATATAACCAGTTCCAGGACCATTGCGTAACTTTCAACCTTAACCACATTCTCTTTGCTATTATTCCACTTTGATTGTGGGCCACAGGATCTGAGACTTTCCTTTAAAACCCACCATATCCCCACTCCTCCCTTCACTCCTAATTCAGTTTCTGAATCCTTTCACTGCTCTATCCTCTCAGACTTCAATTCAACATCAGAAATCTAAAGACAGTCTCTTCAATAAATAGTGCTGGGAAAATTGGACAGCTATACACAGAAGAATGAAACTCGGCCATTCTCTTAGACCATACACAAAGATAAACTCTAAATGGATGAAAGACCTCAGTGAGAGACAGGAATCCATCAAAATCCTAGAGGAGAACATAAGCACTAACCTCTTTGACATCAGCCACAGCAACTTCTTTCTTTTAAAAAAAAAAATTATTTATTTATTTAACAGAGAGTGATATAGCAAGAGAGGGAACACAAGCAGGGGGAGTGGGAAAGGGAGAAGCAGGCTTCCCACCAAGCAGGGAGCCTGATGCAGGACTCAATCCCAGGACCCTGGGATCATGACCTGAGCTGAAGGCAGACACTTAACTGGCTGAGCCACCCAGGCGCCCATCACAGCAACTTCTTTCAAGATACATCTCCAAAGGCTAATGAAACAAAAGTGAAAATGAACTTTTGGGACTTCATCAAGATAAATAGCTTCTGGGGGAGAAAGATGGCAGAGGAGTAGGAGACCTGGATTTCCTTTGGTCTCAGGAATTCAGCTGGATAGGGATCAAACCATTCTGAACACCTACGAACTCAACAGGAGATCGAAGAAAAGAATAGCAACAACTCTCTGAACAGAAAAGTGACCACTTTCTGGAAGGTAGGACATGCGGAGAAGTGAATCTGAGGCAATATTCAGGAGGATAGATGGCGGGGGAGGGGGCCTCCATTGGCCACTTCTGGCAAGTGATAGAGCTGCGGAGCACAATCGGAACTTTTAGAAGTCGGCTCCACTGAGGGACATCACTCCAGTGGCTAAGCAGGGGGTGGAACCCTTGCGGGACAGTGTGGTCTCAAGACCCTTGGGGTCACAGAAAGACCAGGGGTGCCTGAGTGCAGCAGAGCTCCTGGGTATCAGAGTGGGGAAGCCAGCTGCAGAGATGGACCGGAGGTGCGGGCTCTCAACTCGGGGTTGCCATAAACTGTGATCAGCGATATAGTCGGGCCACTGCTCCTCCAGCAGGGACCCAACAAGCGGCAGATCCAGGGAGACTCCCCTTCCTCCCCTGGGCGGAGTGGTGCAGGAGCACACCGCAGGGATCTGCTGGGTTTGGGGACTCCACACCGAGTTGGATGCCAGAGATAGAAACGCCAGTCACAGGCCTGATGATCATGGAGTGTGGCTGGAGACCGGGGAGACGGGAGTGATTGACTGCTTTTCTCTGGGTGCACACTGAGGAGTGGGGTCCCCAGTACTCGGCTTCTCCGGGGTGGAGATTGGGAGACTGCCATTTTCACTCTCATCCTCCAAACCTGTACTGAAAGCTTGCAGGGAACAAAAGCTCCCGAGAGCAAACCCGAGCAGATTACTAACTGGGACTACAAGGGCAGGGCAATTCCGCATCCGGCAAAGACATTTGGGAGCCACAGCAACAAGCCCCTCCCCCAGAAGATCAGCATGAACAGCCAGCCAAGACCAAGTTTACCAATCAATGAGAACGGCAAAACTCCTGCACTAGGGAGATACTGTACATATAATTCATGACTTTTTTACCAAGATTCTTTAGTCTTTCAAAGTTAATTTTTTATTTTAACTGTCTTTTTAAAAAATTTTTCTTTTTCCCTTTTTCAACCAACATCTTATCAATCCCTTTTTGAAAAAAACATTTTTATTTTTCATTTTTAGAGTCATATTCTATCCCTTCATAGTAGTTACCCTTATTTTGGGCATATATATATATATAGATAGATAGATAGATAGATAGATAGATAGATAGATATAGATATAGATAGATAGATAGATAAGTTGTTCTCCCTTTAAAATTTTGAGATAAAGTTTCTTCTAACAGATCAAAATATACCCTAAATCCCTAGTGTATGGTTTTGTTTCAGTCTCCTGCCTGATCACATTCTCTCCCCCCTTTTTTTTCTTTCTTTTTTTAAAATCCTCTTCAATCTTTTTTCAAACAACTTCTTATCTTATCAATTCTTTTTATAAAATTTTTAATAATTTTCATCTTTTACAGTCATATTCCATCCCGTCATCATATCAACCCTTATTTTGTACATATATAAGTCTTTCTTTCTTTAAAATTTTGGGAGGCACTTTCTTTTAACAGACAAAAATACACCCAAAATCTAGTGTGTGGCACTGATCTAATCACCACCTTGATCATATTTGATCATATTCTGTTTTTTTTGTTTTGTTTTGTTTTTGTTTGTTTTTATCTTTATCTTTTTTTTCTCTTTCTTTCCCTTTCTTTTCCCCTGGTTTCAGGTCTTTTCTGATTTGTTTAGAGTATATTTTCCGGGGACGGTTTTACCCTATTAGCATTTTGTTCTTTGATTCATCTATTCTCCTCTGGACAAAATGACAAGATGGAAAAAATCACCTCAACAAAAAGAACAAGAGGTAGTACCGTCTGCCAGGGACCTACACAATAAGGACATTACTACGATGTCAGACCTAGAGTTCAGAATCATGATTTTAAAGATACTAGCTGGGCTTGAAAAAAGCATGGAAGTTATTAGAGAAACTCTTTCTGGAGAAATAAAAGAACTAAAATCTAACCAAGTCAAAATCAAAATGGCTATTAATGAGGTGCAATAAAAAATGGGGGCACTAACTGTTAAGATAAATGAGGCAGAGGAGAGAATCAGCCATATAGAAGACCAAATGATGGAAAATAAAGAAGCTGAGAAAAAGAGAGATAAACAACTACTGGATCATGAGGGCAGAATTCGAGAGATAAGCGATACCATAAGACGAAACAACATTAGAATAATTGGGATCCCAGAAGAAGAAGAAAGAGAGAGAGGGGCAGAAGGTATATTGGAGCAAATTATAGCAGAGAACTTCCCTAATTTGGGGAAGGAAACACGCATCAAAATCCAGGAGGCACAGAGAACTCCTCTCAAAATCAATAAAAACAGGTCAACACCCCGACATCTAATAGTAAAACCTACGAGTCTCAGAGACAAAGACAAAATCCTGAAAGCAGCTCGGGAGAAGAGATCTGTAACCTACAATGGTAGAAACATTAGATTGGCAAAAGACCTATCCACAGAGACCTGGCAGGCCAGAAAGGACTGGCATGATATCTTCAGAGCACTAAATGAGAAAAATATGCAGCCAAGAATACTATATCAAGTTAGGCTGTCCTTGAAAATAGAAGGAGAGAGAAAAAGCTTCCTGGGACAAACAAAACCTAAAGGAATTTGCAAACACGAAACCAGTCCTACAAGAAATATTGAAAGGGGTCCTCTAAGCAAAGAGAGAGCCTAAAAGCAACGTATACCAGAAAAGAACACAGACAATATACAGTCACAGTCACCTTACAGGCAGTACAATGGCACTAAATTCATATCTTTCAATAGTTACCCTGAATGTAAATGGGCTAAATGCCCCAATCAAAAGACACAGGCTATCAGATTGGATTAAAAAACGAGACCCATCGATATGCTGTCTGCAAGAGACTCATTTTAGACCCAAAGACACCCCCAGATTGAAAGTGAGGGGGTGGAAAACCATTTACCATGCTAATGGACACCAAAAGAAAGCTGGGGTGGTAATCCTTATATCAGATAAATTAGATTTTAAACCAAAGACTGTAATAAGAGATGAGGAAGGACACTATATCCTACTTAAAGGGTCTATCCAACAAGAAGATCTAACAATTGTAAATATCTATGCCCCTAACATGGGAGCAGCCAATTATATAAGCCAATTAATAACAAAAGCAAAGAAACACATTGACAGCAATACAACAATAGTGGGGGATTTTAACACCCCCCTCACTGAAATGGACAGATCATCAAAGCAGAAGATCAACAAGGAAATAAAGACTTTAAATGACACACTGGACCAAATGGACTTCACAGACATATTCAGAACATTCCATCCCAAAGCAACGGAATACACATTCTAATCTAGTGCCCATGGAACATTCTCCAGAATAGATCACATCCTAGGTCACAAATCAGGTCTCAACCAGTATCAAAAGTTTGGGATCATTCCGTGCATGTTTTCATACCACAATGCCTTGAAACTAGAACTCAATCATAAGAGGAAAGTCGGAAAGAACTCAAATACATGGAGGTTAAAGAGTATCCTACTAAAGAATGATGGGTCAACCAGGAAATCAAAGAAGAATTAAAAAAATTCATGGAAACCAATGAAAATGAAAACACAACTGTTCAAAATCTTTGGGATACAGCAAAGGCAGTCCTAAGAGGAATGTATATAGCAATACAAGCCTTCCTTAAGAAACAAGAAAGGTCTCAAATACACAACCTAACCCTACACCTAAAGGAGTTAGGGAAAAAACAGCAAATAAAGTGGAAACGCAGCAGGAGAAGAGAAATAATAAAGATCAGAGCAGAAATCAATGAAAGAGAAACCAAAAGAACAGTAGAACAGATCAACGAAACTAGGAGCTGGTTCTTTGAAAGAATTAACAAGATTGATAAACCCCTGGCCAGACTTATCAAAAAGAAAAGGGAAATGACCCAAATCAACAAAATCGTGAATGAAAGAGGAGAGATCACAACCAACACCAAAGAAATACAAACAATAATAAGAACATATTATGAGCAACTCTATGCCAGCAAATTAGATAACCTGGAAGAAATGGATGCATTCCTAGAGATGTATCAACTACTAAAACTGAACCAGGAAGAAATAGAAAACCTGAACAGACCTATAACCACTAAGGCAATTGAAGCAGTCATCAAAAATCTCCCAAAAACAAAAGCCCAGGGCCAGATGGCTTCCCAGGGGAATTCTACCAAACATTTAAAGAAGAATTAATACCTATTCTTCTGAAACTGTTCCAAAAAATAGAAAAGGAAGGGAAACTTCCAAACTCGTTTTATGAGGCCACCATTACCTTGATCCCCAAACCAGACAAAGACTCCATCAAAAAGGAGAATTACAGACCAATATCTTTGATGAACATGGATGCAAAAATTCTCACCAAAATACTAGCCAATATGATCCAACAGTACATTAAAAAGATTATTCACCATGACCAAGTGGGATTTTTTCAGTGGGCTACAAGGTTGATTCAACATCCGCAAATCAATCAACGTGATACAATACATTAACACAAGAAAGAACAAGAATCATATGATCCTCTCAATAGATGCAGAAAAAGCATTTGACAAAGTACAGCATCCTATTTTGATCAAAACTCTTCAGAGTATAGGGATAGAGGGTACATATCTCAATATCATAAAAGCCATTTATGAAAAACCTACAACGAATATCATTCTCAATGCGGAAAAACTGAGAGCTTTCCTCCTGAGGTCAGGAACGTGGCAGGGATGTCCAGTATCACCACTGCTATTCAACATAGTATTAGAAGTCCTAGCCACAGCTGGGACGCCTGGGTGGCTCAGTCGTTAAGTGTCTGTCTTCGGCTCAGATCATGATCCCAGGGTCCTGGGATCTAGATCCGCATCGAGCTCCCTGCTCATCAGGAAGGCTGCTTCTCTCTCTCCCACTCCCCCTGCTCGTGTTCCCTCTCTCTCTATCTGTCAGATAAATAAATAAAATCTTAAAAAAAGATGTCCTAGCCACAGCAATCAGACAACTAAAAGAAATCAAAGGCATCCAAATCAGCAAAGAAGAAGTCAAACTCTCACTGTTTGCAGATGATTTGATACTTTATGTTGAATACCTGAAAGACTCCACCCGAAAACTGCTAGAACTCATACAATAATTCAGTAAAGTAGTAGGATATAAAATCAATGCACAGAACTCAGTGGCATTCCTATACACCAACAACAAGACAGAAGAGAGAGAAATTAAGGAGTCGATCTCATTTACAATTGCACCCAAAACCATAAGATACCTAGGAATAGATCTAACCAAGAGGCAAAGGATCTGTACTCAGAAAACTGTAAAATACTCATGAAAGAAATTGAGGAAGACACTAAGAAATGGAAAAATATTCCATGCTCATGGATTGGAAGAACAAACATTGTGAAGATGTCAATGCTACCTAGAGCAATCTACACATTCAATGCAATCCCCATCAAAATACCATCCAGTTTTTTCAAAGAAATGGAACAAATAATCCTAAAATTTGTATGGAACCAGAAAAGACCCTGAATACTCAGAGGAATGTTGAAGAAGAAAAGCAAAGCTGGCGGCATCACAATTCTGGACTTCTAGCTCTATTCCAAAACTGTCATCATCAAGACAGTATGATACTGGCACAAAAACAGACACATAGATCAATGGAACAGAATCGAGAGCCCAGAAATGGACTCTCAACTCTATAGTCAACTCATGTTTGTCAAAGCAGGAAAGAATGTCGAATGGACAAAAGACAGTCTCTTCAACAAATGGTGTAGGGAAAATTTGACAGCCACATACAGAAGAATGAAACTGGACTATTTCCTTACACCACACACAAAAATAGACTCCAAATGGTTGAAAGACCTAAATGTGAGACAGGAGTCCATCAACATCCTAAAGGAGAACACAGGCAGCAACCTCTTCGACCTCAGCCGTTGCAACTTCTTCCTAGAAACATCACCAAAGGGAAGGGAACCAAGGGCAAGAATGAACTATTGGGATTTCATCAAGATAAAAAGGTTTTGCACAGCAAAAGAAACAGTCCACAAAACCAAATGACAACTGACAGAATGGGAGAAGAGATTTGCAAATGACATATCAGATACAGGGCTAGTATCCAAAATCTATAAAGAACTTTTCAAATTCAACATCCAAAGAACAAATAATCCAATCAGGAAATGGTCAGAACACATGAACAGACATTTTTCCAAAGAAGACATTCAAATGGCCAACAGACACATGAAAAAGTGCTCAACATTGCTTGGCACCAGGGAAATCCAAATCAAAACCTCAATGAGATACCACCTCACACCAGTCAGAATGGCTAAAATTGACAAGTCAGGAAACGACAGATGTTGGCAGGGATGCGGAGAAAAGGAAACCCTCCTACACTGTTGGTGGGAATGCAAGCTGGTGCAACCACTGTGGAAAAGAGTATGGAGGTTCCTCAAAAAGTTGAAAATAGAGCTACCATACAATCCAGCAATTGCACAACTGGGTATTTACCCCAAAGATACAAATGTAGGGATCCGAAGGGGTACATGCACCCCCATATTTATAGCAGCAATGTGCACAATAGCCAAACTGTGGAAAGAGCCAAGATGTCCATCGACAGATGAATGGATAAAGAAAATGTGGCATATAAATACAATGGAATATTATGCAGCCATCAAAATGAATGAGATCTTGCCATTTTCAATGATGTGGATGGAACTGTAGGGTGTTATGCTGAGCAAAATGAGTCAATCAGAGTAAGACATGTATCATATGACCTCACTGATATGACGAATTCTTAATTTCAGGAAACAAACTGAGGGTTGTTGGAGTGGGGGTAGGGTGGGGGGATGGGGTGGCTGTGTGATAGACATGGGGAGGGTATGTGCTATGGTGAGCACTGTGAATAGTGCAAGACTCTTGAATCACAGATCTGTACCTCTGAAACAAATAATGCAATATATGTTAAAAAAGAAGAAGAAGAAGAAGATCGCAGGAGGGGAAGAAGGAAGGGGGGAAATCAGAGGGGGAGACGAACCATGAGAGACCATGGACTCTGAAATACAAACTGAGGGTTCTAGAGGGGAGGGAGGTAGGGGGATGGGTTAGCCTGGTGATAGATATTAAAGAGGGCATGTTCTGCATGGAGCACTGGGTGTTATGCACAAACAATGAATTATGGAACACTACATCAAAAACTAATGATGTGAGGGTGCCTGGGTGGCTCAGTTGCTTAAGTGACTGCCTTCGGCTCAGGTCATGATCCTCGAGTCCCAGGATCGAGTCCCGCATTGGGGTCCCTGCTCAGCAGGGAGTCTGCTTCTCCCTCTGACCTTCTTCCCTCTCATGCTCTCTCTCTACCATTCTCTCTCTCTCTCAATAAATAAATAAAAATATTTAAAAAAAACTAATGATGGATTGTATGGTGATTAACATAACAATTAAAAAATTTAAAGAAAAAAGATAAAAAGCTTCTGCATAGCAAAGGAAACAGTCAACAAAACAAAGAGGACACACACAGAATGGAAGAAGATATTTGCAAATGACACTATAGACAAACGGCTGATATCCAAGATCTATAAAGAACTTCTCAATCTCAACACCCAAAAACAAATAATAAAGTCAAAAAAATGGGCAGAAGACATGAACAGACTCTTCTCAAAAGAAGACATACAAATGGCTAACAGACACATGAAAAAATGTTCATCATCACTAGACATAAGGGAAAATCAAATCAAAACCACACTGAGATACCACCTTACAGCAGTTAGAATGGCAAAAATTGACAAGGCTAGAAACAACAAATGTTGGCAAGGATGTGGAGAAAGGCGAACCCTCTTACACTGTTGGTGGGAATGCAAGTGGTACAGCCACTTTGGAAAACAGTATGGAGGTTCCTCAAAAAGTTAACAAAGTAGAGCTACACTATGACCCAGCAACTGCACTACTGGGTATTTGCCCCGAAGATACAACTGCAGTGGAAAGAAGGGCCATATGCACCCCAATGTTCATAGCAGCAATGTCCACAATAGCCGAACTTTGGAAGGAGCCCAGGTGCCCTTCAACAGACAAATGGATAAAGAAGATGTGGTCCATATACACAATGGAATATTCCTCAGCCATCAGAAAGGATGAATACCATACATTTGCATCAACATAGATGGAACTGGAGGGGATTATACTAAGTGAAATAAGTCAAGCAGCGAAAGTCAATTATCATATGGTTTCACTTATTTGTGGAACATAAGGATTAATATGGAGGATATTAATAGAAGGAAGGGAAAAATGGGGGTATCAGAGTGGGAGACGAACCATGAGAGACTATGGACTCCAAGAAACAAACTGAGGGTTTTAGAGGGGAGGGGGATGGGGGGATGGATTAGCCCGGTGATGGGTATTAGGGAGGGCACATATTGCATGGAGTACTGGGTGTTATACGCAAACAATGAATCATTGAACACTACATCAGAAACTAATGATGTTGTATGGTGACTAACATAACATAATAAAATAAGCGGAAAAAAAAAAAAGAAATCTACCTTAGAATCAGGAACCTCTTTCATGCTGCCTGAATTCTCTGGAGCTAGTGTCTTCCTGGATTTCAAAGTAAGGTCCACCAATGAATTTTCCATTTCTGTGCTGACACATTACATGAGGTAATGTGTCAGACATTCTCTAAACCCATCCCCTACTGCCCATCATACTTCCAACTCCTACCATACTCTTCTTGCTGACTCTGCTTTAACATACTGATTCACATAAGATACAGTCTTTTGCTTGCTTAGCTTGCTTCCTTTCAATCACCTGCAGTGAGATTTCTCCCTGTCCATCAGCCCTCCTCCAGTTGGCAAATTTAATTCTAGACCCAAGCCCTACCTAGCCTGCTGCATTTAGGTGCAGTGGATCACATCAGATTCAGACTTGTGCCAAGAAATGACAGGGGACCTTTTCCTGAGCCAACAATGTTTCCTAAAGTCAAGAAACATCTTGAGCTTTTGTCCCCTCCATGTCTGCTCATTAGGCAGCTCTCAAAGACTTACTTCAGCCTTAGACAGTAGACACTGAAGCTTGGGTTTGAATGTTTGAATTCTACTTCAAAATGATCACTTGTGCTCCAGAGGGAGTGCTCTGATGACTTCTGGTCTCTTGTGGTTTCACTTGCTTTCTAGTGCCATTGTAAAATTTTTAAAACACATTTTTTCCACCTTTTTTTGGTCATTTCTAGGGATTTTGGATGGGAGGGGGCAAAATTGGAGTGTATATTTAACCTGCTCATTTTGAGCTAATTCTTCTAAGAATGATTATATTTTTAGACTGAAATACTTATTAATTAATTAATTATTTAATTAATTTTATTATGTTATGTCACCCTACAGTATTTCATTAGTCTTTGATGTAGTGTTCCATGATTCATTGTTTGAGTATAACAGCCAGTCCTCCTTGCAATATGTGCTCTCCTTAATACCCATCACCTTGCTAATCCATACCCTCACCCCTGAAACCCTCAGTTTGCTTCCCGGAGTCCATAGACTCTCATGGTTTGTCTCCCCCTCCGATTTTCCCCCCTTCATTTTTCCATTCACTTTCCTAATGTCTTCCATGCTATTCCTTATGTTCCACATACAAATGAAACCATATGATAATTGACTTTCTCTGCTTGATTTATTTCACTTAGCATAATCCCCTCCAGTTCCATCCATGTTGATGCAAATGGATGGTATTCATCCTTTCTGATGGCTGAGGAATATTCCATTGTGTATATGGACCACATCTTCTTTATCCATTTGTCTGTTGAAGGGCACCTGAGCTCCTTCCAAAGTTCGGCTATTGTGGACATTGCTGCTATGAACATTGGGGTGCATATGGCCCTTTTTTCACTACATCTGTATCTTCGGGGTAAATACCCAGTAGTGCAATTGCTGGGTCATAGGGTAGCTCTATTTTTTTTTTTAACTTTTTGAGGAACCTCCATACTGTTTTCCAAAGTGGCTGTACCAACTTGCATTCCCACCAACAGTGTAAGAGGGTTCGCCTTTCTCCACATCCTTGCCAACATTTGTTTTTTCCTGCCTTGTTAATTTTTGCCGTTCTAACTGCTGTAATATGGTATCTCAATATGGTTTTGATTTGATTTTCCCTTATGGCTAATGATGATGAACATTTTTTCATGTGTCTGTTAGCCATTTGTATGTCTTCTTTTGAGAAGAGTCTGTTCATGTCTTCTGCCCATTTTTTGACTTTATTATTTGTTTTTGGGTGTTGAGATTGAGAAGTTCTTTATAGATCTTGGATATCAGCCGTTTGTCTATAGTGTCATTTGCAAATATCTTCTCCCATTCCATGTGTTTCTTCTTTGTTTTGTTGACTGTTTGCTGTGCAGAAGCTTTTTATCTTGATGAAGTCCTAAAAGTTCATTTTTGCTTTTGTTTCCCTTGCTTTTAAAAAAAATATTTTATTTTATTATGTTATATTAGTCACCATACAATATATCATTAATTTTTGATGTAGTGATCCATGATTCATTGTTTTCATATAACACCCAGTACTCCATGCAGTATGTGCCCTCCTTAATACCCATCACTGGGCTAACCCATCACCCCACCTCCCTCCCCTCTAAAACCTTGAGTTTGTTTCTTGGAGTCCATAGCCTCTCATGGTTTGTCTCCCCCTCCAATTCCCCCCCCTTCATTTTTTCCTTCCTTCTCCTAATATCCTCCATGTTCTTCCTTATGTTCCACAAATAAGTGAAACAATATGATAATTGACTTTCTCTGCTTGACTTATTCACTTAGCACAATCTTTTGAGATGTGTGTTGAAAGAAGTTGCTGCGGCCGATGTCAAGGAGGTTACTGCCTATGTTCTCCTCTAAGATTTTGATGGATTCCTTTCCCACATTGAGGCCTTTCATCCATTTAGAGTTTATCTTTGTGTATGGTGTAAGAGAACGGTTGAGTTTCATTCTTCTGTATATAGCTGTCCAATTTTCCCTAAACCATTTATTGAAGAGACTGTCTTTTTCCATTGGATATTTTTTCCTGCTCTGTTAATTAGTTGACCCCAGAGTTAAGGTTCCACGTCTAGGCTCTCTATTCTGTTCCATTGATCTATGTGTCTGTTTTTGTGCCAATACCATGCTGTTTTGGTGATGACATCTTTATAATATAGCTTGAAATCAGGCCACATGATGCCCCCAGCTTTGTTTTTCTTTTTCAACATTTCCTTGGCGATTTGGGGTCTTTTCTGGTTCCATACAAATTTTAGGATTGTTTGTTCCAGCTCTTTGAAAAATGCCATTGATATTTTGGTTGGGATGATGTTGGAAGTATATATTTCTCTGGGCAGTATATACATTTTAACAATGTTTATTGTTCCAATCCATGAGCATGGAATATTTTCCCATCTTTTTGTGTCTTCTTCAGTGAAATGCTTTACTTTTAATAGGTAATACATTCACATTGTTCAAATTTCAGCAAAAATGGTCCACCAACGGTGGTAGAAGTTTCTCTTTTCTTCACATCTGCGCCAACACCTATGTTTACTGTATGGTTGATTTTAGCCATTCTGACAGGTGTGAGGTAGTAATTCATCATGGTTTTGATTTGTATTTCCCTGATGAGTGATGTTGAGCATATTTTCATGTGTCTGTTAGCCATTTGTATGTCTCCTTGGAAAAACATTTGTTCATGACTTTTGCCCAGTTCTTAACTGGATCATTTGCTTTCTGGGTGTTAAGTTTTATGAGTTTTTTTTACAGATTTTTGGTTACTAGCTCTTGATCAGATATCATTTCCAAATATCTTCTCTCATTCCAAATATTGCCTTGTATTTTTGTTGATTGCTTCTTTCATTGTGTTGAATCTTTTTATTTTTTCGAAATCCCAATATTCACTTTTGCTTTTGATTTGCTTGCCTCAGGAGACTTATCTAGTAAGAAGTTGCTATTGCTGATGTCAAAGAGGTTACTGCTTGTGGTCTTCTCTAGAATTTTCATGGATTCCTGTCTCACATTTAGGTCTTTCATCCATTTTGAATGTATTTTGGTGTATGATGTAAGAAAATGTTTCAGTTTCATTATTTTCCATGTTGCTGTACAGTTTTCCTAACACCATTTGCTAAATTGATTGTGTTTTTCCCATTGAATATTCTATTCTTTGTCAAAGATTAATTGACCGTATAGTTGTGGGTTCATTTCTGGGTTTTCTATTCTGTTCATTGATCTATATGTCTGTTTTTGTTCCATTACCATACTGTCTTGATCACAACAGCTTTGTAATATAGCTTGAGGTCTGGAATTGTGATTCCTCCAGCTTTGGTTTTCTTTTTCAAGATTGTTCTGGCTATTCACGGTCTTTTGTGGTTCTATACAAATTTTAGGATTTTGTTTTTTCTTGCTCTGTGAAAAATGGCGGTGGCATTTTGATTGGGATTCCATTAAATCTGTAGATTGCTTTGGGGGGTATAGACATTTTAACAATGTTTGTCCTTTCAGTCCATGTTTATGGAATATTTTTTCCATTTCTTTGTGTCCTTTTCAGTTTTTTTTTTTTTTTTTTTTTTTGGTAAGTGTTCTACAGTTTTCCGGGTATAGATCTCTTACCTCTTTGGTTAGGTTTATTCCTAGGTATCTTATAGTTTTTGGTGCAGTTATAAATGGGATCAATTCCTTGATTTCTTTTTCATTATTTCATTATTGGTGTATAGAAATGCAACAAGTTATTGTGCATTGATTTTATATCCTGTGACTTTGCTGAATTCCTGTATCCATTTTAGCAATTTTTGGTGGAGTCTTTTGGGTTGTCTACATAGAATATTATGTCATCTGTGAATAGTGAAAATTTGACTTCATCCTTGCCAATTTGGATGCCTTTTATTTCTTTCCGTTGTCTGATTGCTGAGGCTATGACTTCCACTACTATGTTAAATACCAGTGGTAAGAATAGATATCCATGTCTTGTTCCTGACCTTAAATGAAAAGCTCTCAGTAATTCCCCATTGAAGATGAGATTAGCTGTGGGTCTTTTGTATATGGCCTTTATGATATTGAGGTATGTTTCCTCTATCCCTATATTGTTGAGGATTTTTATAATGAATGGATGCTGTATTGTCAAATGCTTTGTCTGCATCTTTTGAGAGGATCATATGGTTCTTATCCTTTCTTTAATTACTGTTGTGTATCACGTTGATTGATTTGCAAATGTTGAACCACCCCTGCAACCCAGGAATAAATCCCACTTGACTGAGGTGAATGATTCCCTTAATGTACTCTTGGTTTGAAGAGCTAGTGTTTTGTCAAGAACTTTTGCATCCATGTTCATCGGTGATATTGGCCTGTAATTCTCCCTTTTAGTGGGGTCTTTGTCTGGTTTTGGAATCAAGATAATGCTGGCCTCATAGAATGAATTTGGAAGTTTTCCTCCCATTTCCATTTTCTGGAACAGTTTGAGAAGAATAGGTATTATATATTCTTTAAATGTCTGGTAGAATTCTCTGGAGGTCATCTGGCCCTGGACTTTTGTTTGTTTGGACATTATTGATTACTGATTCAAATTTTATACTGGTTATGGGTCAGTTCAAATTTTCTGTTTCTTCCTGTTTCAGTTTTGGTAGTTTATATGTTTCTAGGATTTTATCCATTTCTTCCAGATTGCCCAATTTGTTAGCATACAATTATTCATAATGTTCTCTTATAATTGTTTGTATTTCTGTGGTGTTTGTTGTGATCTCTGTCATTTGCAATATTATAATTTTGGGTCCTTTCTCTTTTCTTTTTATAAGTCTGGCTGGGGGTTAATTTCTTTAATTCTTTCAATAAGCCAGCTCCTAGTTTCATTAATCTGTTCTGTGGGATTTTTTGTTTCTATATCATTGATTTCTGCCCTAATCTTTATTATTTTCCTTCTATTGCTGGCTTTAGGTTTTATTGACTCTTCCTTTTCTAGCTCTTTTAAGTGTAAGGTTAGTTTGTATATTTGAGATTTTTTGCTTCTTGATGTAGGCTTGCATTACTATATACTTCCCTCTTCTGACTGCTTTTGTTGTTGTATTTTCATTTCCATCTGCCTCCATGTATGTCTTTAAATTTCTTTTTTAAATTTCCTGGTTAGCCTATTCATTCTTCAGTAGGATGCTGTTTAACCTCCATGTTTTTGTATTCTTTCCAAATTTTTTCTGTGGTTGACTTCCAGTTTCATAGCATTGTGGTCAGAAATTATGCATGGCGTGACCTCAATCTTTTTGAGGCCTGACTTTTGAGTCAGTACATCATCTGTTCTGGAGAATGTCCTATGTGCATTTGAAAAGAATGTGTATTCTCCTGTTTTAGCATGGAATGTTCTGAATGTATCTGTTAAGTCCATGTGGTACAGTGTGTCATTCAAAACCATTGCTTCCTTATTGATTTTCTGCTTAGATGATCTGTGTGTTGATGTAAGTGTGGTGTTAAAGTCCTCTACTATTATTCTATTGTTTACTAATGAGTTTCTTTATGTTTGTTATTAATTGTGTTATATCTGGTACTCCCATTTTGGGGGCATAAATATTTACAATTTTTAGATCTTCTTGTTGGATAGTCCCCTTTATTATGCCCTTCTTCATCTGTTGTTACAGCCTCTGGTTTTTAAAATCTAGTTTGTCTGATATAAGTATTACTACATCAGTTTTCTTTTGACATCCATTATCATGACGAATATTTCTGCAACCCTTCACTTCCAACCCGCAGGTGCCTGTAGGTCTAAAGTGAGTCTCTTTTAGGCAGCATATAGATGGGTCTTTTTTTTATTCATTATGTCATCCTATATCTCTTGGTTGTTGTGTTTAGTCCTTTTATATTCAGAGTAATTATTGATAGATATGTATTTGTTGCCTTTGTATTACTTCTTTTGTCATTGTTTCTGGAGATTTTCTCTCTGCTCTTTGGTCTTTGTCAGTTTTGTTCTTTACTTTTCCCTCAAAGAGTCTCCTTTTTAAAGATTTTATTTATTTATTTATTTGAGAGAGAGAGAAAGAGAGAGAGCAGAGGGAGAGGGAGAAGCAGACCTCCTCTGAGCAGGGAGCCTGATGTGGGGCTCCATCCCAGGACCCTGGGATCATGACCTGAGCTGAAGGCAGACACTTAACTGACTGAGCCACCCAGGCACCCCACAAAGAGTCTCCTTTTATATTTTTCACAGGGCTTGTTTCATCATCACAAACTCCTTTAGTGTTTTTGTGTCTGGTAAATTCTTATCTTCCTTATTCTGAATGATAGTCTTGCTGGGTAGAGTATTCTTGACTGTGTGTTTTTCCCATTCAGCACACTGAATATACCATGCCACTCCCTTATGGCTTGCCAAGATTTGGTTAAGAAATCTGCCGTTAGCTTTCTGTGTCTTCCCTTGTAAGTTAGGGACTTATTTTGTCTTGCTGCTTTTAGGATTTTTTTTCTTATTGCCATATTTTGCAAATTCAATTACAAAATGTCTTGGTGGTGGCCTTCTTTTGTTGATTTTAATGGGCGTTCTCTGTGCCTCCTGGAATTGGAAGCCTGTTTCTTTCCCCAGATTAGGGATGTTTTCAACTCAAATAAACCTTCTGCCCTCCTTTTCTCTCTCTTTTTCTTTTGGGACTCTTATAATATGAATGTTATTATGTTTGACAGAGTCACTGATTTTTCTAAGTCTATTTTTGTGTTCCATAATTATTCTTTCTCTCTTTTGTTCAGCTTCTTTATTTTCCATTATTTTATCTCCTATATCACTTATTTATTCCTCTGTCTCTCCCATCCTTGTGGTCATTGCCTTTGGTGTCTTTTTAATCTCAGTTATTGCATTTTTTTTCATTTCTGACTGATTATTTTTTAACTCCTTTATCTCTGAAGTAAGGGACTCCCTGAAGTCTTCCATTTTTTTCCAAAGCCCAGTGAGTATCCTTATTACTTACTTATATTATTTATATTACTTATATCTGTTTCAATTAAATCTGTGGACTTGTCCTTTTCTTGTTTCATTTTGGATGAATTTCTTCCTCTTGACATTTTGCCTATGTCTCTGTCTTCTCTGTGTTAGAAAAGCCTGTTATGTTTCCTGTTCCTGAGAGTAATGGCTTTATGAAGAAGTCATATAGTGCCCAGGGCCTGGTGCTTCAGGGAGTGTCTGTGTTGTGTGTTGCACATGTTCTACTGGTGTGTTTTGGCTGTTCTATCCTTCAGGCCAGTCACCTGCAGAGGCTCTCTTTGCTTGTGGTGGGCATTGTTTGGATGTTGGCCAGAGTGTGGTGAGATTTAACTAAGTGTGCTCTTGTCTTCTTATTAAATGAGACCTGATGCTACTTCCACTTGAACTGAAACCTTGCAGATCTCTGTGGTCAGGAGACATGGTGTATGCGTGTGTTTTTCCTGGTCTCCTGGGGAAAGGGCCTGCTGAGCTGGGTCTGAAGCACACCTGCCAGAGAAGGGCAGTACTGGCAGAGCACAGGAGTGCAGGACTTGGTGTAAGAAGGTTAGGCAACCAGAGTAGTTACTGTGCTGTTTACTGAATCTGTTTTATGCAGCAGGCCTGGGGAGGGAAATGGTGCCAGCCAGCTCCTTTGTCCCTGGAGAGGCATCTACGTACTTGCTGCTCTCAGGGGAGCACTCCTAGAGGAGCTAATAATCTCCCCCTGTGCATCTCAGGCATTTTTCACATTGCCATTTTCACACTGTCTGTCTCCAGGTTGCTTGCCTGCCAGGAGCAGTACAGTGCACTTTGTGCTCTATCCCAACCAAGCCTATTGACTTTTAAAACTCCAAAATTTAGTCACATGCTATGGCAGGGGCCCACACTGGTTTTCTGGGAGACTGATGCAGGTTTGACCACAAAGGGCAGTTGTGCCAGAGTGTAGGGTCATGGGACTTGTAGCAAGCAGGCTAGGCAGCCAGTGCTTTGGGTGAGCCACTCTCAACAGGTGGTTCCTTGTCTGTGCAGAGGGGCAGAGGGAAAAGGTGCCCACTGGCTCTTTTGTCCCTGGAGGGATGTCTCTGGGAATGCCACCGCTCACAGATGTGCTCCTAGAAGAGTGAACAATTTCTCCCCTGTGAGCCCAGCAGAGACAAAATTCGAATTCAAGACTACCACATCCTCTTATTACTTTCCTAACACTGACAGATAAGAGGTTTAATACTATAATTTTTTCCAAGATAAATAATATTTTAATGTAATATTTTTCTGGCTTTTTTGATGTGTCTTTATGGATAGGTTATTATTAATTAAAGACTATAGTTTATATTAGGGTTAACTTTTGGTACTCAGTAGGTTTGAACAAATATATAGTATATAATAGTATGAGTTATATAGTAGAATACTATAATAGTATAATATATAACATCAATACTAACATATGGCATACTAATATATATAGTATAATACAAAATAGTTTCCCTGCCCTAAAAATCACCAATGTTCTACCTATTCTTCTCTCATTTCCTCATACTGAAGCCCTGAAAAACACTGTTCTTTCTACTTTCTCCATAGCTTTGCCTTTTTCAGAGTGTCATATTGTTGGAATCATACGTTATGTAGCATTTTCAGACTGGCCTAATTCATTTACCAATATGCATTTAAGATTACTCCATGTCTTTCTGTAGATTTGTATGTCATTGTTAACTGCTGAATAATATTGCCTTTTATGGATGTGCTACAGGTTGTATATCCATTCACCTACTGAAGGACATCTTGACTGCTTCCAAGTTTTGGCAAATATGAATAAAGCTGTGATAAATACATGTGTACAGGTTTTTGTGTGGGTATAACTTTTCAGTTCATTTGAGTAAATACCATAGAACATGATTGCTGAATCATATGGTATTTCCTAGGAGTTTAGGAGGTAAAGTTGAAATATATCTAGAATGTGCCTGATTCTCACTACTTCTACTACCAGTCTGCCTGATTCAAACCACTCTCATCTCTCAAACGCATCAAGCTTGCTTCTACTTCATGACTTCACCCTGTGTTTTTTTTTTTTTCCAGCTTAGAATACTCTTTCTTTAGCTTAATGGCTCACTACCTCATTTCATTCAGTTCTCTATTCCAGTGTCACATGGCAAAGGTGTTTTCCCTGATATCTCAAATAACAACTCCTATCATTCTGTTATTATTCCACTTCATTTTCAGAGCACTTGCCATCACCCAAAATATTGCATATTTGTTTACTGTCTATCTTTTCCTGCTAGAATATGAGCTCTGTGAGGGCTCCACGAGGGCAGGGTCCTTGTCTGATTTGTTTGCCCTTGTATTTCAGCCTCTGAACAAACATGGAAACTAGTGGTTGCTCATTAAACCACTTTTTGAACCAAAAAGCCAAAGTCACATGGCTAGTGACTGGGGAAGTCAGCATTCTAACTCAATCTGCGGAAACTCAAAACTGGTGTTCTTTCTCTTACTCCACAGAAGCCCTTTCTTCAAAATATTAAGGACAGATTTAAGACTCACCTTGGAGGAGATGTGGCCTTAGATGAGAAGGAAACCAGGGAGCAGGGCCCAGTAGAAAAGATGCAAAACTCATGCCCTGGGGAACCTGAGGTGAAGAAGAGCTTATCTTTCTCCCCAGTGAGAACAGGAGGCAGTGAGCATAAGATGTGGGTGAGGCAGGCAAGTGTAATGTAAGAGAGTTTAATGACTGTCTGTGGTGTGACTTACTAGGTGCCAGGAAGTTTCCCTGGCCCCAAATTTCTTTCCCACATATCTGAAATTCTACTCTCAGTGATTCATTTTTTTTTCAAGTACTTACTTTACTGATGGATTGTGCAGACAAAACTGACTGTAGCTTACTGGCCTGAAAGGGAGTTTTCTGAAACTTGTGGTAACTCTTTGTGAGGATCTGAGGAGCAACTTGGGAAAGATATCTCAGAGACCTAGGAAGCTTAGGAGGGCTACAGAACATGTTGATAGAAAAAAGGGATGAGCACATTGATGGAAGAAAGGGATGAGAACCCTCCCTCTACCATTTGCTAAGAGGTACTTGAGCCTCTTTCTATTCAAAGTACTGTTTCCTGATCAGCAACATCTGTATCATTTGGTAACTTATTAGAAATACAGAATCTCAGGCCCCACTCTTTACATACTGATTCAGAATCTTTATTTTAACAAGATCCTCACATTATTCATGTACATATTCAAATGTGAGAAGCTAGAGTTGTTCATAGTTATAGTTTTTTTTCCCATTGCTATATGGTATTCTATTGTTTGAATATACCACAACGTATATACCCAGAAGTTAGAAACTTCTAGAGTCACAAATTCCTGTGGGCAGGTAGTGTGGTAGTCCAAATTTAGTTCCTCCTAGCCTCACTGCCTTCTTGGAATGCTTTTGCCTGTGTTCTGGTGTTGCTCCCACTGTCTCCCCTAGAACACAGCTTAACCACAGACAGACCCTGGGATTCTCTGTTGACATTCATCAATAGAAAAGTTAAGTAAAGGCAAACAAAACAGCTAATTAAAGAAGAAATTACAAAGAGCATACATAATAACAGTTGAGTTTTCAAAATGCACCTTTTTTTTCCATATTATGATAGCATTTTTTTTTTCCTAGCTGAGGAAGTACCAACATGATAGCCCCTTGGGAGAGTATTAAGTACAGGTTTCTGAGTCTATATATGTAGTAAGCACAATCAATGAAAGGTTTTCCTGAGCCTCAGTTGTTATTCTCTTAAGTTAACTAATCCCCTTCTTGTCCCAGATGAACTGACTTTGCCTTTTAGTCACTTTGCTTGGATTTCCTCCCTCCCCAGGCCCCTCCCAGCAACATGGGACCCGTACTGTCTTATCTCCTGCTACATGACAGTGGCCTATCATGGTCAAGAACAGATACCAAAGAACTCCACTCTACTTTTCAAACTTCCCAAATGACCCAAAGTCCCTAATCCATCAACTCCAGTTTAGAATAGATGTATGGGTAGACAAGTGGACATTTGTTTAACCCCAAGAGGACTAGTAGTTAGGAGGTTTAAACAACAGGAACTCTGGACAGTACTTTGCACAGGGTCTGGTCAATATCTGTTCATCTCACTGTGAGAAGCTCAAGTTCTTAGGATCCCCCAACTTTGGAGCTTTCTGGGATAATTCCTAAAGGAGTGGGTCCCCCTATTCTTCTTCCTAGTCCCTCTATGGTGATGTGGTCTGATGGTATCCCTTTATAAGTTGGTTAGACAACAGAACTTTAAGCATGCAACTCACATAACCTGAATGATGACAAGTATACTCATGTGCTAACTAGAGGCTCGTTTGCACACTAAGGGGAACCATGTGCCCGTATTTTGAGGGTTAAAGCATTGTAAGGCAGCTTTAGTCAGGAGAATGACAGCAGAAAAAAAATGGTAAGAAAGGTTGAGGTATGGAATTAAGGCTATGAAGAAGTGGGCAGAAAAAAACAGGACCAGAGAAGCTGAAGAGACAGGGAAGGAACATTTAGGTTACTTAATGCTTTCATACTGCAGTTTCAGAATTTGATTTCCAGAAAGGAACATCTCTGATTGAAGTGGGAATGCATTTGGACTGATAATGTGAAAAGGTAATAGTAAATTATCAACAAATATTCACAGAATGAAAGACACCAGTGAAACACTGCTTATTCTTAGGCCCTAGTTTTCCACTTCCAGTGTGTCCCAGAATCACTGAGGGTGCTTGCTAAACATGCAGATTCTTTGGTTCTAACTATCAGAGATTTTGTTTCAGGTAATTCTGACTCAGGTGGTCCATACCACACTTTGAAAAACATTACCTTTGGGGAAAGATGCTGGCCAAATGAGAGAAGCGTTTTTAATAAACAATGTTTCCTCCCTTCTCTGGGTGTCAGTGTTTCTATCAGTTCTATTTTGGGTTGGCTGGGCAGATGTTCCCCATATATGTATATGTGAATTAGTCAGTGTGTGTCCTATGATGGAGAAGGCAGGGGGCATGAAAGCTAAGAAAAATGTCTGGGCCCACATGTGAAAGAGGCCTCAAACCAACTAGGAGTCTGGCTGCGTGAACAGATTGGAGAGTGGTTGAGGGAGCTGGGACTTTATAACTTCAAGAAAGAATTCAAGGAGATTTGGTAAAGACCAAAGGGCCAAAAGGCTTCAGAAGACCTAATATAGGGAAGGAGAAGATAGGGTCTGCGTGGCTCCACCCATGCATAGAAGACAAAGTTGGAGGAGATAAATATTTATTGAATACTTTATATAGGGACCTGAAAGCTACAGGATGACAGATTTCAACTCCACAAAAGGACAAAATGTCTAATAATAACATGGATGCTGTAAGGGTAATGAGCTCCCCATCACTGGGGGGGTACAATCCTTTGCTTTATGGGAATGCCACAGGGAAGATTTAAATATTAGATAGCAATTGTGGTTGGGGAATGAATAGAGGAGAGGGTTGGATCAGGTTGCTTTTAGGGTCCTTTGGCAAAACACTAAGAGCCAGTAAAGTTTGCCTTTGTGAAGCCTGTTTCACTTTTCTGTGCCCTCTCATTCTCAGAACATTTGTCTAGCTTGTTAGGGGCATCCAATGAAGCTTCAGGAACAGAAGCAACCTTCTTCTTCCTCCAGAGTTGCTGGCATTTTGAAAGCAGTCCAACATAAGAGGTAATGCTGAACCTAATGATATCATTTCAGGCATCAGCCACTTGGGAGTGAGTGCCCTTAAGCCTTGCTGCAGAGGCTGTTGTTTATATTATTCCTACATGTAAGGTTGTTTCTGAGGGCAGAGAGCCCTCATACACAGCCCAGGAACCTGTGGTCTTATCTAGCAATTGGTATTATCTTGCCCCAGGTTTTGGACTCCTCTAACTTCAGAAAAATCTAGGAAATTCTAAATAATGGCCAACATCCATTCTGAGGATTCCCAACTCTATATTTTCTGGCATGTGAAAGGATGCACAGTTTTAGAGCATCATTGTTCTGTGTGTGTGTGTGTGTGTGTGTGTGTGCGTGTGTGCATGCACACACGTGCACAGGAGAGAGAGAATAACAAGACAATAGCATAGATGTTAAAACTGTAAAATTGGTTTCAACTTTTAAGCAAAAGGGCTGAATCACTGAGACACTTTTATTTGGGGACTGTCTGACACTTTGTCAATGAACAGGGCAGCGTGAAGGAAATCAGTCTTGTAGAGCATTAGAAGCCATACTGGGCAAGGAGCAGACTTGCTACAAGGACCTCAAGCAAACTGGTTTCTTTCTCTGGTCTTTAGTACCACTGTCTATAACGTGAGGGCATTGGCTCAATGAAACATGGCAAGAGGAGTTGAACTTGCTCTTGATGCCTCATGGTCATGTAAAATGGTAACACCCTCATTAGTCATACCTCCAATTCTCAACTTCACATGGCAAGGCTAGAAGAGCCCTGAGAGACCAATAGAAGGGCAGAAGAGGGTAACAAGAACACAGCTTGAGCTTCAGCTGGCCTGGAGGGAAGTCTTTTTTTTAAATTTAATTTAATTATGTTATGTTAGTTACCATACAATACATCATTAGTTTTTGATGTAGTGATCCATGATTCATTGTTTTTGTATAATACCCAGTGCTCCATGCAGTATGTGCCCTCCTTAATACCCATCACTGGGCTAACCCATCCCCCCAACCCCCTCCCCTCTAAAGCCCTGTTTGTTACTCGGAGTCCATAGTCTCTCATGGTTTGTCTCCCCCTCCGATTTCCCCCCTTCATTTTTCCCTTCCTTCTCCTAATGTCCTCCATGCTATTCCTTATGTTCCACAAATAAGTGAAAACATATGATAACTGACTTTCTCTGCTTGACTTACTTCACAGCATAATCTGGGGGGAAGTCTTGACTCTTCTACATAGAAGCTATGTGGCTTTGGGCAAATCACTTAACTTCTCAGTTTTTCCATCTGTAAAAGGAGAGCCTAATTAGCACCTGCTTCACAGGATTGTTGGGAAGATCAAGTGAAATGATTGGTAGTACTCAGCAGTTTGTGCCATAGAGTAAGAATGTAATGAATGGTAGCTGTTATCATTATTCCATCCCTGCTCCTGGTGCCCTGGTCTTTCATCTACATCACACTATGGACAGGAGCTGTGTTGCTTAAGCAGGGAGAAGTTCGCAAATCATGATGTCACAGTAAGGAGAATCTGCCTCCTCCTTTTTCCTCCTGAGGGTGAGATAGTTGGGGTGGTATCTTCTGTCCCTATGGTCTCTGAGTTAGGGCTTATTCTTTCTGTTGGATCAGGCATATCTGCAGGGCTGAGTCTCTTGCTACTCATGTCTTCAGTGGTGCAGTGGTCTTCCTGGTTTGGAGGATGTGAGCCAGGTGCAGTGGGTTGTTTTCCTCCAGCTGGGAACTTGGCCAGGGAACAGAGGTAATCCAGGCTGGGGTAGGGCCAGGATTTCTAGCTGGTGAGCAGGAACAATAGGAGGAGAGGGCTTCAGCTGGGATGCCTCAGTGGGGAAAGAGAAGAAAGATAGAGAGGAGCTCCACAAAGCCTCAGGGTCACGCCCACCCTATTTACACCACATTCTAGTTTTAGCCAAGTGGCTTTTGTACTAACTTCTCTCATCAAATTGCCTGTATGTGTTTGAAAATGACGTTTCTTGGTGGACCAGTAAACTGTGGTTATGGAGAACACACATGCATGCATTCATAGCATACTGACAGACAATGTAGTGGAATGGTTAGGGACAGGACTCTGCAGTCAGACTGCCTGGGTTTGAACCTTTGCTCCAAAACTTACCAGTTGTGTTATTTTACTTCTCTGTGCCTCAGTTTCCTTATCTGTAAAATGCAGATAATAGTACTTACCTCGTAGGCTTGTTGTGAGCATTGAGTGAATTAATAGATGAAAAGCACTTAGAGAACAGCACCTGGTATACAGTAACCACTTTATAAGTGTTTATTATCACCGTTAAATAAAAACAAGGTAAATCAAGAATTAAGTCAACAATCAATGCCTATTATGTGCAATGCCAGGTAGAGGACATAAAAGTGATGTCTAAGATGTGGCATCTGCTCTCAAAGACCTCATATCTAGTGGCATAAGGCAAATAGCCTTGAATGATAAAGTAGAAGACCCAGGTTTGAGACCTTGCTCTACTACCTAGAACTATTGAATAACGGGTTGAAATGGTCAATTGGTCCAATACTGCCCCCCTGCCAGACAGTTTAATACATAAACTCCCTTACTGCTTGCCAGACAAGGACAGACAGACTCTGCTTGCTCACCTTCTGAACAAAGAACTAACTCCCTGGCAAGGTGAGCCATGATACATTACTTGATTACTCTATGCCTCAGTTTCTTATCTGTTTAATTGATGGCAAATAATATGGACATCAGAGGCTTGCTGTGGACATTGAAAAAAAGAATGGTTGTAAATCTGTTAGGCACCCTCATACTTCAATAGGCTGTTCAGTAGGGTCAGGGAGAGTCATTTCAGGGTAGTTGTAGGATTAGCAGCCTTTCAAAAGGAGCAAGATGTTCTGCTCCCATTTCTCGTGGTGCATGTGTGTAGGGGGGTGGATGGCTGTGAGCCAGTGACCACAGCTGGGATGAGGAGCAAAAGATGGAACTTGCATTCTCCTCTAGGATGGGAGTAACGGGGATTATCTCAAACTCAGTGGACTGGAGAGCAGGATGAGGAGGGGTGAGGCTGTGCTGTCAGCTTTCAACCCTCAACAGTTACACATTTGCTGGCTGCTAGGCTGTGGCAAGGGGAAGTGTGGCAGCTGGAAATGGTCTACAGGGAACTGACAGTAGGCTCATGTATTAGGTCTGGTACACTCCCAGAAGTTGCCAACTTCCTTACTGACACATGGATTCCTTTTTTTTTTTTAAGATTTTATTTATTCATTTGACAGAGAGAGAGAGAGAGCACAAGCAGGGGGAGCAGCAGGCAGAGGGAGAGGGAGAAGCAGGCTCCCCACTGAGCAGGGAGCCCGATGTGGGGCTCAATCCCAGGACCCTGAGATCATGACCTGAGCTAAAGGCAGACGCTTATCCGACTGAGCCACCCAGGCGCCCCTGACACATGGATTCCTGCCTTGGTCTAGAGGCAAGTTGCCACAGTAAGTCACCACATGTCTGTGGCAATCATAGTATAGGCTAAGGTTGCCAGCTATTAAGGGCTGTTTAGTTGCACTGTTTCCCCCTCTATCCCTGCTAACAGGATGAGAGAAAAGAGGGAGGAATGAGGTGGGGAGCAGCTCTGAAGGCCATGCATCTTTAGGGCTCACCCCAAAGGACCTATCTTTGGGAGGTATGATCTGATCTAGAGCCCCTCCCTACCACATTCAGAGCCTAACTAACAAATATGGACTTTTATTACTACCTTTTGTTGTTGACAGGCTGACCCCTGGTACCACTGAGTATGCCAAGGGTATCAGAAACAAAGAGGGGCAGTGGCAGTAGTGTTAATAAGTCTTAGAATACTTGGTCATGTTGTTATTGCATGTTAGATCTGGGAGTAGAAGGAAGTGGGTAGCATGAAAATAGTTCCACACACTTAATGTCATGAATCATCTAGCATGTACCCAGGTCTTTCCTGAATGTGGGAGATTAGTAAGAAAAAAGTCTTACTCCTGGCCTCCAGGAGACTCCCTTCATGGGAGTCTGGCTCAAGAAGGACTGCTCAGCATAGCAGACAAGGTTCTGAGCTGAAAGCAACAGAAATCAACTCTAAGTGAGCCATTCAAAGATCATCAAAGGATATTGGAGAGCGCACAGAATCCCCGGGAAAGCTGGAGAACCTGACTTAGGGTTATATAGTCAAGAAAAATACCATAAAATCACGCCACAGGATTTGTCTGGTAAAAACATTACTTATAGTTGTGCCAGCTAGGCACTAGATGCTATGATTTGTATCACCAACACTTCTAGCACTGGACACTGATACCCTACTAGGTGTCATTTTGATTCTCATTCTTGGTATTATACCACCACTGCTATTTATGATTACTGTTTCCTTGCCTCCAGAGCTCCATAGTCAAAGTCTTGGTGGGTACATCTTATTGACAGAGCCTAGGTCATTCTGGCCACAAGGGAGGATAAGAAAGCAAGTATCTGCTATTTTCAGCTTCTCTGGTGGGAAATGACCTTTGCTTCCTACCAAGCCTCATCAGGAAGAAAATTCTCCAAACACAGGAAATTAATATTTTAAGTGACCAATAAAATGACAGATGGCTTCCATGCCAATATCACAGAAAGGATGCAGTTAAGGAACAAAGCAGTGGTTTTCAAACTTTAGATTGCAACCCATTAGTGGCTCATGAAATCATTTTGGTGGGTTGCAACTAGCATTTCAAAAAAAAAAAAAAAAAAGGAAAGTGACTTAACAGAATAGGCAATATCAGAGTGCCTCATATGTGGTAAGGCCAATTACTGGTTCCTGAAACTTTTATCTGGGTTTTCTTCTATTAGGTTGAACCTTATTGAAATCAACATCATCTGACTGTTTTTGACTTACAAAAAATATAACAATTTTATATGATTCAACCTAATAGATTGGTATGTACAATGTATTTTTTATGATTTTCTTTTTTTATCATATGATCTCACTGATATGAGGAATTCTTTTTTTAAATTTTATTTTATTATGTTATATTAGTCACCATACAATACATCATTAGTTTTTGATGTAGTAATCCACGATTAATTGTTTTTGTATAACACCCAGTGCTCCATGCAGTACGTGCCCTCCTTAATACCTATCACCAGGCTAACCCATCCCCCCAACCCCCTCCCCTCTAAAACCCTCAGTTTGTTTCTCAGAGTCCATAGACTCTCATGGTTCATCTGTGATTTTCAATAAGAGTTTGAAAGTCACTGGGCTAAAGGATGGAACTAGATTGTTTTTATGGCACATAGAATTTAGAAACAGGACAAGTTGAAGATACCTGGGCACTTGTAATGTGTTTCTAATTGGAAATGCAATGGCAGCTTCAAGGAGTGAGAAGACCCTTGGACGGCTTGCTGGAGGAAAGAGAACTTGGGCTGGTCTTTCTGAATGGCAAAGTCTGACTAATAGTGGAAGAGAAGAAGGGGCAGGGGCTAGGAGTATGCTCCAGTAAAGGGCAACAATAAGCTTGAGCCAGGACTCCAAGGTAAGTGTGAACCTGGAGTGAAGTGGTATTTAGGGGTTGTGGTGAGGAGCAAATCTGACCTCCACAGGGTCATTCTTCTTGGGACCGGGAGTAGCAAGATGAGGCCAGGTTTTCCCCTTTGGCTTAGATATGTGTAAGCATGCAGTATTGGTTAGGAGACTTCTCAAATTCTAGAATTTCAGGGCTTCAGGGACTTCACTGAGATTATTTAGATCATTCCCCTGCCTCTAGGCAGGCCTACATTTAACCCCTCCCAGACAAATGAAAATCTGTTTTTAAAGCTCTACAGAGAAAAATATTCAACAGCCTCCTCTGGCAGCCTGTTTCACTGTTTAATAACTTGTTTGAGAAGTTCCTCCTCTTGTCTTATTCTACTTTGTATTATAATTCATGTCCTTATCTTAGTGCCTTCAATGGATAGTACGTATTTTAAGGAATGGGGCTGTGTACTTATTCTCCTCTTACAGAGCCCTGCACAAATGTGAGTCAAATCTGTTGAATTTGCTCTGAAAACAAAGCCAGGGCCAAAGGGTAAATGTTCAGGGAAGCTAATGATCATTCAACACAACAAGGAACTTGTGAAAGGATTAGATGTGACCACAGAAGAAACCCTTTGAGAGACATGAGTTTCCTGTTTCTAGAAGGGTTCAGGTAGAACATGAGTGGGATGCTATAATTGTGATGCTTGTATAGTGGGGATTAGTGGAGACCCTAAAGTCCTTTTGCCCTTGATTTGCTGTAAACTTCATTCTCCTCCCCCCACCGACCCCATGAGTACTGTGCCTCCAGCATGTTAAATCACCTCTAGCCCTTGTCATGGAAAAAGAAAAACAGCCATCTTTGGTGAACAGATTGAGGTCAGCCCTGGGAATAGAGCCTGAGTCTAACAGTCTCCCAAGCCCAGACAAAGCCATGTTCACAGAGTAGCAATGGTCAAAATAGTTTACAACTGTGTACTTCTTGCAAGTTTACAAATTATTCTACAAAATCATTATGTGTCATCCTTATTATAGTTACTTGATCCACATAAATTAAGCCTGGAGGTACATAGGGAAGGTATCATTTTGATCATTTTCCAGATGAAGTAAATGAGTTTCATCAGGATTGGATACTGCCAAGAGCCAGGATTCCAAATCAGGGTTCCTGACTCCAAATCTAGTGTTCTTTTCCTTACACATATTATCCATTCCTCCTACTATGAAAGTAGGAGTTGACCAGTTTGGTACTGTTTCAAAGAATCAAGACTAGGGGACAGAAATTATGGAAAGATCAATGTCAATATATAAACAAAAAGGTCTTAGCCAAGAGGTTTAACCATAGTGGGCTGCTTCAAGAATGAAGGAGCTCCCCAATACCAGGTAGTAAAGACTGAAAGATTGCTTGCTGAGAATGTTGAAGAGAGGATTCAAATCTGGAAGGGAGCCAAGGACAGACACCTTCTGAGGCTGCCATTGACAGGCCTTCTGAATCACCCAGCTCTTCTTGTAATTGGCCTGTAAGCCACCAGACAGAGGCCAAGTTTTTATTTATTTTTTCCCCCTGACCTCAATCCAGCTAGTTAACTTCTCCACCAATGAGTGGCCAGTTTTCTAAGCCTTGTTGTCTAAGCTGAAACACCTGTTTCCTCTCATCCTCTCTTCCAAGAACAACACCCTGGACTCTACAGCATTTGTCTGACATGTTCCTTTTGTTTCCCTTTCTCTTGTTTATCCCCATTGAGACTTTGCTTATGGAATGGGACAGGTATAAAATATTGTCATCTCTTCTTCCTGCTTTATCTTTTCTCTCTTTCCCATTGTACTCCCTCCCCACTGCCAGCCCCAATTCTCTCTACCCCCTCACCAAGCCAGCCTGGAGCTCCACAGCATGGCCTCAAGGTTTCCCAAATAGGGATTTCCTCTTTAGGGCATCCCCATCTTTCTCCTACCCCTTTACTCTGACTTTAAGATTCCCCTGGTATCTTCATAACATCCACCTGAGGTGATTAGATTAAGAGCTCTCCTCAAATTTTAAATGCGAAATCAAGGACCCAAAGAAATAGGATGAGCCAGTTCCTCTACAATGGGGGTTGACAAATTTTTCTGTAAAGGGTTGGATTATAGATATTTTAGGCTTTGAGGGCCACTGTATCATTTCTCCTCCACCTCCTTCTCTTACAATTTTTTTATTCTATTTTATTTTATTATGTTATGTTAGTCACATTAGTTTTTTTTTTATAATGTATTATTTGTTTCAAAGGTACAGGTCTGTGATTCAACAGTCTTGCACAATTCACAGCGCTCACCATAGCACATACCTTCCCCAATGTCTATCACCCAGCCACCCCATCCCTCCCACCCCCCACCACTCCAGCAACCCTCAGTTTGTTTCCTGAGATTAAGAATTACTTATATCAGTGAAGTCATAAGATACATGTCTTTCTCTGATTGACTTATTTCGCTCAGCATAATACCCTCCACTTCCATCAACGTCATTGCAAATGGCAAGATTTCATTCCTTTTGATGGCTGCATAATATTCCGTTGTATACATATACCACATCTTTATCCATTCAACTGTCGATGGACATCTTGGCTCTTTCCATAGTTTGGCTACTGTGGACATTGTTGCTATAAACATTGGGGTGCATGTACCCCTTCAGATCCCTACATTTGTCTCTTTGGGGTAAATACCCAGTAGTGCAATTGCTGGATCATATGGTCACATTAGTTTTTGATGTAGTTTTTTTTTCACTTTTTAAAAAAATTTTTATTGTTATGTTAATCACCATACATTACATAATTAGTTTTGGATGTAGTGTTCCATGATTCATTGTTTGTGTATAACACCCAGTGCTCCATGCAATACATACCCTCCTTAATACCCATCACTGGGCTAACACATGCCCCCATTCCCCTCCCCCTAAAACCCTCAGTTGGTTTCTTGGAGTCCATAGACTTTCATGGTTCATCTCCCCTTCCGATTCCCCCCTTTCATTTTTCCCTTCCTTATCCTAATGTCCTCCATGCTATTCATTATTTTCCATGAATAAGTGAAACCATATGACAATTGACTTTCCCTGCTTGACTTATTTCACTTAGCATAATCTCCTCCAGTCCCATCCATGTTGATGCAAAAGCTGGGTATTCATCCTTTCTGATGGCTGAGTAATATTCCATTGTATATATGGACCACACCTTCTTTATCCATTCTTATGTTGAAGGACATCTCAGCTCTTTCCACAGTTTGGCTATTGTGGACATTGCTGCTATGAACATTGGGGTGCATCTGGACGTTCTTTTCACTACATTGGTGTCATTGGAGTAAATACCCAGTAGTGCAATTGCTGGGTCAGAGGGTTGTCCTATTTTTAACTTTTTGAGGAAACTCCATACTGTTTTCCAAAGTGGCTGTACCAACTTATATTTTCACCAACAGTGTAGGAGGGTTCCCCTTCCTCCACAACCTCTCCAGCACTTGTTTGGTGCCTTGTCAATTTTTGCCATTCTAACTGGTGTAAGGTGGTTTTGATTTGAATTTCCCTGATGGTTAATGATAATGAACATGTTTTCATGTGTTTGTTAGCCATTTGTACGTTGTTATTTGAGAAGTGTCTGTTCATGTCTTCTGCTCATTTTTTTGGCTTCATTATTTGTTTGAGAAGTTCTTTATAGATCTTGGATATCTGCTCTTTGTACTGTCATTTGTAAATATCTTCTTCCATTCTGCGGGTTGCCTCTTTGTTTTGTTGACTGTTTCCTTTGCTGTGCAGAAGCTTTTTCTATTGATGAAACCCCAAAAATTCATTTTCGCTTTTGTTTCACTTGCCTTTGGAGATGAATCTTGAAAGAAGTTGCTGTGGCCAATGTTGAATAAGTTACTGCCTATGATCTTCTCTAGGATTTTGATGGATTCCTGTCTCACATTGAGGTCTTTCATCCATTTTGAGTTTATCTTTGTGTATGGTGTTAGAGAATGGTCAAATTTCATTCTTTTGTATAGAGCTGTCTAATTTTCCCAGCACCTTTTATTGAGGAGACTGTCTTTTTTTCACTGAATATTTATTCCTGCTTTGTCAAAGATTATTTGACCATAGAGTGGAGGGTCCATTTCTGGGCTCTCTAATCTGTTCCACTGGTCTATATGTCTGTTTTTATGTCAGTGTCATGTTGTCTTGGTGGTCACTGCTTTGTAATATAACTTGAAATCAGGCAACGTGATGTCCCAAGCTTTGGTTTTCTTTTTCAACATTTCCTTGGTGATTTGGGGTCTTTTCTGGTTCCATAGAAATTTTAGGATTGTTTGTTCCAGCACTTTGAAAATTGTCATTGGAATTTTGATCAGGATGGTGTTGAAAGTAGAAGATTGCTCTGGCAGCATAGATATTTTAACAATGTTTATTCTTCCAATCCATGAGCATGGAATGTTTTCCCATCTTTTTGTGTCTTCTTCAATTTCTTTCAAAAGTGTTCTGTAGTTCCTAGAGTATAGATCCTTTACCTTTTTCGTTAGGTTTATTCTGAGATATGGTTTTTGGTGCTATTGTAAATGCAATCGATTCTCTAATTTCTCTTTCTACAGTTACATTGTTGGTGTATAAAAAAGCAACTGATTTCTGTGCATTGATTTTGTATCCTGACACATTACTGAATTGCTGTATGAGTTCTAGTAATTTGGGGGTGGAGTCTTTTGGGTTTTCCACATAAAGTATCATGTCATCAGCGAAGAGAGAGAGTTTGATTTCTTCTTTTCCAGTTTGAATACTGTCTATTTCTTTTTGTTGTCTGATTGCTGTTGCTAGAACTTCTAGTTCTATGTTGAACAATAGTGGCAAAAGTGGCCATCCTTGTCGTGTTCCTGATTTTAAGGGAAAGGCTCTCAGCTTATCCCCATGGAGGATGATATTCGCTGTAGGTTTTTCATAGATGGATTTTATGAAATTGAGGAAGGTTCCCTCTATTCTTATGCTCTGAAGAGTTTTAATCAGGAAAGGATGCTGTATTTTGTCAGATGCTTTTTCCTGCATCAATTGAGAGGACAATATGGTTCTTCTTGCTCCTCTTATTAATGTGTCCTATCACATTGATTGATTTGTGAATGGTGAACCAACCTTGCATCCCAGGAATAAATACCACCTGGTCGTGATGGATAATCCTTTTAATGTATTGTTGGATCCTATTAAGTAGCATTTTGTTGAGAATTTTGGAATCCATATTCATCAAGGATATCAGTCTGAAATTCTCCTTTTTGATGGGGTCTTTACCTGGTTTGGGGATTAAGGTAATGCTGGCCTCATAGAATGAGTTTGAAAGTTTTCCTTCTGTTTCTAGTTTTTGAAACTTCTTCAGTAGAATAGGTATTATTTCTTCTTTGAATGTTTGGTATAATTCCCCAGAGAATCCATCAGGCCTTGGACTCTTGTTTTTTGGGGTTTTTTGATCACTGCTTCAATCTCGTTACTGGTTATTGGCCTATTCATGTTGTCGATTTCTTCCTGTTTCAGTCTTGGTAGTTTATAGATTTCCAGGAAGGCATCCATTCCGTCTAGGTTGCTTAATTTATTGGCATATAGTTGTTGATAATACTTTCTGAATAATTGTTTCTATTTTCTTGGTGTTAGTCATGATCTCTCCCCTTTCATTCATAATTTTATTAATTTGGGTCCTTTCTCTTTTCTTTTGAATAAGGCTGGCCAGGGGTTTATCGATCTTATTAATTCTTTCAAAGAATCTGCTTCTAGTTTCCTTGATCTGCTCTACTGTATTTCTCGTTTCTAATTCATTGATTTCTGCTCTAATCTTAATTAATTTTAATTTCTCTTCTAATGCATGGCTTAGGCATTATTTGTTGTTTTTTCTCCAGTTCTTTAAGATGTAAAGTTAGTTTGTATGTTCAGGATTTTTCTTTTTTCTTTTTTTTTTTTTTTGAGTGAGGCTTGGATGGCTATGTATTTTCCCCTTAGGACTGCCTTTGCCATAACCCATAGGTTTTGGACTGATGTCTTTTTGTTGTCATTTTTTCCCATGAATTGTTTAAGTTCTTCTTTGATTTCCTGTTTGACCCAAACATTCTTAAGCAGAGTGGTCTTTAGCTTCCAAGTGTTTGAATTTCTTCCAAAATTTTTCTTGTGATTGAGTTCCAGTTTTCAAGCATTAAGGTCTGAGAATATGCAGGGAATAATCTCAATCTTTGGGTATCAGTTGAGACCTGATTTGTGAACGAGTATTTGGTCTAGTCTCGAGAAAGTTCCACGTGTGCTCAAGAAGAATGAGTTTTCTGTTGTTTTAGGGTGGAATGTTCTGCATATATCTATGTGATCTATCTGGTCCAGTGTGTCATTCAAAGCTCTTGTCTTTGTTGATTTTCTGCTTAGATGAACTATCTATTGCTGAGAGTGGAGAATTGAAGTCTTCTACAATTAACATATCATTATCAATATGACTATTTTGGTTGACAGTTGGCTTATATAGTTGGCTGCTCCCATGGTGGGGGCGTAGATATTTACACTTGTTAGATCTTGCTGGATAGACCCTTTAAGCATGATATAGTGTCCTTCTGTGTCTCTTACTACAGTCTTTAGCTTAAAATCTAATTTGTCTGATATGAGAATTGCTATAGCACCTTTCTTTTGAGGTTCGTTGGCATGAAAGATGGATCTCCATCCCTTCACTTTTAGTTTGGCTGTATCTTTAGGTTCAAAATTAATCCCTTGTAGACAGCATATTGATCGGTCCTGTCTATTTATCCAATCTGCAACCCCATGCCATTTTATGAGAGCATTTAGGCTGTTCACTTTCACAGTGATTATTGAAAGATATGATTTTATTGTCATCATGTTGCCTGTTAAGTCTTTCTTTCTATAGATTGTCTCTGTAAATTTCTGTTCTATATCGTTCTTGGGGCCTTTCCCCTTTTATAGAACCCCCCTTAATATTTTTTGCAGGGCCGGTTTAGTGGTCACATATTTTTTCATTTTCTGTTTGTCTTGGAAGCTCTGCATCTCTCCATCCATTCTAAATGACAGCCTTGCCAGATAAAGTATTCCTGGCTGCATGTTCTTCTCATTGAGTATCCTGAATATGTCTTGCCAGCCCTTTCTGTCTTGCCAGGTCTCTGTGGACAGGTCTGATGTTATTCTGATATTCCTCCCTCTGTGCATAAGGAATCTCTTCCCCCTAACTGCCCTTGAGATGTTTTCCTTTGTTCTAAGATTTGGAAGATTTACTCTTATATGCTAGGGCATTGACCTGTTCTCCTTGATCTTGGGAGGAGTCATCTCTGCCTCTAGGACATGGATGTTTGTTTTATTCCCCAGATTAGGGAAGTTCTCAGCTACAGTTTGCTCAAATATATCTTCTAATGCTCTCTCTCTCTCTCTCCACCCCTTCAGGGATCCCTATAATTCTGACATTGGATTGTTTCATGGCATCACTTATTTCTCTATTTCTGTTTTCATGGATTTTAAGCTGTTTTTCCCAGGCCTCCTCATTTTCCTTCTTTTCTATCAGTTTGTCTTCTAGATCACTAATTTGTTCTTCTGCCTTGTTTACCCTAGCTGTTGGAGTATCTAGATCAGATTGGATCTCACTGATAGCATTTTTAAGTTCTGCCAGTTCAGCTCTCATTTCTGCCTTTAGACACTCTGTGTTGCCATTAATCGATTTCTCCATTCTAGCTATTGTTTTCATAACTGTTACCTGAAGTCCATTTCTGATATCTTGCTTATATCTGTATTCGTTTGTAAATCTGTGGCAGAATTCATAGTCTCTGAGTATTTCCTATTTTGGGGGTTCCTCCTCTTAGTCATTCTTTGAGAGGTGGTTGAGGGAATGTACAGTGTCCAAATTATTGACCATAACCCAAGGAAGATGCACCTGTTTTATAGGGACCTTAAGGTTGTCGGCCTCTTTTCCTTCCAGCCTGCCTTCTGGGGGAGGGGCCTGTCTCACTGTTACTCAGGCAACCCTGTTTGGGCAGGTTTTCCCTGCCCCCTCTGTGTGCATGGGAATGGGCTCAATGAAAACTGTTTTTGGGGGGCTTTTGTTCTCTGGCGGCTTTCCCTGGTGGCTTTCTGCATCTCTTCCAAGAGTCAGAGCAGAAGAGTCTGTTTTCAACCCTCTGCCTCAGAATAGGGAGAGATCGTTGTCTGTCTTTCAGCAAGCTCTCCAGGCCACACTGTCTCCGTTTCTGTCAGTGCTGCTAAAACCACAGCATCCTGGGTTGTGTACCCCACAGCAACACTCCCGGCCCTCACTTCCAGGTCTGGGATTCTCTGCTCTTTGTGCTTCTAAAAGCACCAGCTGCCCCCAGTCCACATGCACGGCCCCCTGCCCCCCCCCCCGCAGCTCCAGGTTTCAGTCTGGGGGCTGCCATAAAGTCCTTTCTCTGCCGCTATTGGTCTGCGAGTCTGTGCCTTTCCCCAGTGTGGGAGGCTTTTGCACTCCAGCAATGCAGGATCCCAAAAGCTCCCCCCCCTTTATTTTCTGATATGTGCCCATAGAATCATGGCTCCCTGCTTCATACCTTGAAACCAACTGTCGGTGATAGTCTGTAGAGATCAAGATAAACGTTCTTACATCTCAGGCTGATTTCGTAGGTGTTCAGAGTGGTCTGGTAGATATCCAGCTCAATTCAGGGACCAGTTGGAATAGAGTCCCCTACTCCTCCCTTACAATTCTTTAAAAAATAAAAATCATTCTTTGCACGCGGGCCTTCCAAAAACAGGTCCCTGGATGGATTGGGCCCAAACTCTTCAGTTTTCCAACTCCCATTGTAGTGAAATCTCAGTCTAGTGCTCAACAACCTTCACTGTCAAGAAATTCTCAACATCCAACTTTTGTCCCTTGTGGTGCTGTTTAAGACCATTTACCCTTGGTAAAAAAAAAAAAAAAAAAAGAAAAACTGTAAAAAGTTTATTGTTGTTATTCTTGTTTCCCAAAGTGCTCATCCCCTGCTGCTCTTGCCCATTTCTCAGATTTTTGTTTACTACCCTTCTTTCCCACTCCCCCAACAGCAGCATACCTTGATATTTTCCTCACTTTTCCCTCTCCCATCTACCCACCAAACCATTTCTGAGGAAACCAAACTATAAGCAATAGAAAATGAAACTTGTGAGTGACTCAGGAGCTACAGTCTATGTTATGTTCAGACTGTTGTCTGAATTCTATTAGGCTCTGAACCCATGGGTGGCAGTGAGCTGGGTTTCCAGACTGAACTCCAAGGCTCCTTGCCATTAATTCCTCAGGAACTTTCCATGATTTTTTTTCAGGCCTCTCTCTTTTCTCATTTAATTTCTTGCCACCCAGGCTGTCAGAGAAACATGACATTTTATTCTATATTCCCTACCTTTTTCTTAAAAAAAAAATAAGCACAAAAACTCCACTGATTTTTTTTGGAGGTTTTCAAAAGTAAGAAAATATATATATTAGGTGCCTACTATGTAATAATTTCTGTGCTAGATACCACCTACTTATCAACTTTAAGAATCATCACAAAGAAATTATTATTATCTTAATTTTCCACATGGTAAAACTGAGGCTTAGAAAGGTAGGATGATTTACCTGGAGTCACATAGCTAACAAGCAATAGAGCTAGGGATTTCCCCCTACTATTTGGTTAAATCATATGAAATTGCCTTTTTTGTTGGTCAATGATGGTCTAATAGTGGGAATTTCATGTTTCAATCTAATAGAATGTAAAATCCATGAGGATAGGGGTGTTTTTCTCTTCTCTTTGTTGTTACATCTGAATAGCCTTGACTAGTGCTTGACCTGTAACAGTGGCTCAATACATATTTGTTGAATTAGTGAATGGAAAATTTTGTTTGTTTTTAAGGTACACACCTTTTTCTCTAAGGTTATGTTTCCCAAACGTCAGTCATTTTTTTTTAACATCTCCGATATTTTGCCATATCCACATACCTATGTACCTTTGAAAATAATCTAATGGGTGTTGATCATATCTCAGTGGGTGTATGCCACCTTTTGGATACTGCTGCCCTTAATACCCGCCTGGCTACAGAGAGGAAGAGGAGTGAATAAATGTAGCAAAACAAAACAAAAAAGTTACCAGAGTAATTAAAAAGCCTAAGATATAAATGGTCCTCAGGGCAAACAGCAAATGAAGATACATCTATTCAAGAAAAAATATGAAAATTTAGTAAGAAAGGTGGGAGTCTGTGAATTAAGACCATTATCTCCCTTCTCTCAGCTCAGAGATGCAGAGACCCCACTCCATACTCCTGTAGCCAAGAACAGACAGTTTTTTTCTCCTTCTAGTTCCTGGTTGGAAAGCTTTATTCTCAAGAGGAGCAGGATGTCAGCATTTTTCATCCTTTCCCCAGCTACCTATTGCTGAGACTAAATATCAAGGCAAATATGGTTAAGAGGTGGGGCTTCCCCGTGCCACACAGCCTCTAGTTGTAGAACAGAGGCTGTATCTTGGGTACAACATGCTGAGAAAACTGGGGCACTTGTCACTTTGCCCTTAAGGCTCTGGTTCCACACCAGAAACAAGTTGAGAAACCACAGACTTATGCCCTCCTCCCCACCAGTGCTTATCTCCTAGAATAGAGGTGTCATTCAGACAGACGCTTGCCACTAGCCCCAGAGCCCTGTTTCAGAGATTGTCCCAGGGAGAGAAGAAGTCCATAAACAGAACATTCTTAATCTCTTCCCAAAGGAATTAATGTCATTTTTTAAAGAAAACATGGAGAGGTTAAAAACTAAGGGCAAAAAAGCATGGAGAAATTAAAAACTAAGGTCACTCTCAAGAACAGTAGAGATTGTGGTGGAAGGCATCTGTAGGAGATTCAAGATATAGACTCTGTGTAAGCCAGTTAGTTTACAGACGACAACTGAGGAGTAAGATAGTTGGCAGGAGCCCTCTGGGATCAGAACAAATATCAAACACTGACCTCAGAAACCATTTCTTTATTTTTATTTTTTAAATATTTTATTTATTTGAGAGAGGGAGAATGAGAGATAGAGAGCACAAGAGGGAAGAGGGTCAGAGGGAGAAGCAGACTCCCTGCTGAGCAGGGAGCCCGATGCGGGACTCGATCCTGGGACTCCAGGATCATGACCTGAGCCGAAGGCAGTCGCTTAATGAACTGAGCCACCCAGGCGCCCAGAAACAATTTCTTTAGAGGAAACACAATTTGACTGGATTAGTTTATAGAGCAATTTATGCCCCTGAGCATTGTTAAAAAAATTTCGTAATCAGCCAGTTGTCAAACATATGGGCAGTTCACAAATATGTGGCAATTAAACTATGTACCTAAATAAACAATGGGCAAAAAGGAAATCACAAAATGTTTTGATATGAATGAAAATTAAAATATAACATGTCAAAACTTATAGAATGCAGTCCTTAGATGGAAATTTATAGTTGCAACATGCCTATATTAAGAAAGAAAAAGTATTGCAAATCAATTACCTAACCTTCAATCTTAAGATACTGTAAAAGAAGAAACTAAATTTAAAGCAAGCAATAGGAAGTAAATAATAATTAGAGTTGAAATTAATGAAACAGAGAATAGAAAAACAATAGAGAAAATCAATGAAACCAAAATCTGATTCTTTGGAAATATCAACAAAATTGATAAGCCTTCAACTAGAGTGATCAAAATAAAAAGAGCGAAGACCAAATTATTAGAATCAGGAATAAGAGATTACTAACAGGCTTACAGAAATAAAAAGGATTATAAAGGTCTATGGTGAATAATTGTAAGCCAACAAATTGGAAAACAGTTGAAAAGGACAAAACTGTCTCAAGGAGAAATAGCTAATCTGACTAGACCTGTAATAAGTGAAGAGATTGAATTAATAATACAAAAACTACCCACAAAGAAAAGTCCAGATCCAGAGAGCTTCAATACTGAATTCTATCAAACATTTAAAGATGAACAATTATTTATAAATCTCCCAAAAAATATGAGAAAGGAATACTTCCCAACTCATTTTATGAGGCTTAGCATTACTCTGAAATCAAAGCCAGACAAACACAACACAGAAAAAGTATAGACCAGTATCTCTTATGAAAAGGATTTAAAAATCATAAAACAATGTAATCCAGCATCACATAAAAAATTATACACCATGACCCAGTGAGACTTATCTCAGAAATGCAAGGCTGGTTTAACATTTGAAAATCAATTAATGTGATACTTCATATCAGCAAAATAAAACATAAATTCTCATGATCTGAGTAGATAGATACAAAGTATTTGACAAAATCTAGCACCTTTTCATGATACAAACCTCCAGAAAACTAGAAATGCAAGGGAACTTCCTTAACCTGATATAGGACATTTATGAAAAACCCATATCTGACATCATACTTAATGAAGAAAGACTAGATGGTTTTCCCCTAAGATCAGGAACAAAACAGGATGTCTGTTCTCACCACTTCTATTCAACATTGTTCTGGAAGTTCTAGCCAGGGCAATGAGGCAAGAGAATGAATAAAAGTCATCCAGATTGGAGAGGAAGAAATAAAACTCTATTCACAAGCAACATCCTTTTTTAATAGAGAAAATCCTAAGAAATCCAATGAAAAACTAATAAAACTAATAAGTGAATTCAACAAGGTTGATCAACAAGATCAACAAGATCATTATAAAGAAATCAATTATGGGGTGCCTGGGTAGCTCAGTCAGTTAGACATCCAAGTCTTGGTTTTGGCTCAGGTCATGATCCCCAGGTCCTAGCAGATCAAGTTCCCAGTGGGGTTCTGCACACAGCAGGGCATCGGCTTCCCCACTTCCTCTCCCTCTGTCCCTTCCCCTGCTCACACCCTCCCTCTTTCTCTAAAATAAATAAATAAATCTTAAAAAATAAATTAATTATATTTATATGCACTTGCAATGAAAAAAATCTGGAAATTAAGAAAACAAGCCCAGTTACAATAGCATCAAAAATCCTAAAATTTGTAGGGAATCAGAAAAGACCCTGAATCGCCAAGGGAATGATGAAAAAGAAAAACAAACCTGGGGATATCACGTTGCCTGACTTCAAGCTATATTACAAACCTGTGATGACCAAGACAGCATGGTATTGGCACAAAAACAGACACATAGACCAATGGAACAGAATAAAGTCTCCAGAAATGGACCCTCAACTCTAAGGTCAACTAATCTTTGACAAATCAGGAAAAAATATCCAATGGAAAAAAGACAGTCTCTTCAATAAATGGAGCTGGAAAAATTGGAAGGCTACATATGGATGAATGAAACTGGACCATTCCCTTACACCATACACAAAGATAAACTCAAAATGGTTAAAAAAAAAAACCTTAATGTGAGACAGGAATCCATCAAAATCCTAGAGGAGAACATAGGCAGTTACCTCTTTGACATCAGCCACAGCAACTTCTTTCAACACATGTCTCCAAAGGCAAGGGAAACAAAACCAAAAATGAACTTTTGGGAATTCATGAAGATAAAAAGCTTCAGCACAGCAAAGGAAACAGTCAAGAAAACTAAGAGGTAATCCACGGAATGGGAAAAGATATTTGCAAATAACATTACAGAAAAAGGGCTGATATCCAAGATCTATAAAGAACTTCTCAAACTCAACACTCAAAAAAGTAATAACCCAGTCAAAAAATGGGCAGAAGACATGAACAGACACTTCTCCAAAAAAGACACACAGGGGGCGGAGCAAGATGGCAGAGGAGTAGGAGACCTGGATTTCGTCTGGTCCCAGGAATTCAGCTGGATAGGGATCAAACCATTCTGAACACCTACGGACTCAACAGGAGATTGAAGAAAAGAATAGCAACAACTCTCTGAACAGGAAAGCGACCACTTTCTGGAAGGTAGGACGTGCGGAGAAGTGAATCCAAGGTGATAGTCAGGAGGATAGGTGGCGGGGGAGGGGGTCTCCATCGGCTGCTTCTAGCAGGTGATAGAGATGCGGAGCACAAAATCGGAACTTTAGAAGTAGGTTCCACTGAGGGACGTCGCTCCATTGGCTAAGCAGGGGGTGGAAACCTTGTGGGACAGTGTGGTCTCAGGACCCTCAGGGTCACAGAAAGACCGGGGGTGTCTGAGTGTGCCAGAGCTCCCAGGTATCAGAGCGGGGAAGCCGGCTGCAGAGACAGAGCTGAGGAGTGGGCTCTCAGCTCAGGGTTGCCATAAACCGTGATCCATGGCACAGTTGGGGCACTGCTCTTCCAGCAGGGATCCAACAAGCGGCAGATCTGGGGAGACTCCCTTTCCTCCCCCAGGGGGAGTGGCACAGGGGTGCACCGCAGGGATCTGCTGGGTTTGGAGACTCCACACGGAGTCAGGTGCCAGAGATAGAAACACCAGGTCACAGGTCAGGTGAGCACGGAGTGCGGCCAGAGACCGGGGAGACGGGAGTTATCGACTGCTTTTCTCTGGGGGCACCCTGAGGAGTGGGGCCCCGAGTTCTCAGCTCCTCCAGGGTGGAGATTGGGAGGCCAGCATTTTCACTCTCATTCTCCGAAGCTGTACAGAAAGCATGCAGGGAACAAAAGCTCCCGAGAGCAAACCCGAGCAGAATACTTAGCAGAGACCCGACAAGGGCAGGGCAATTCCACCACCGGCAAATACATTTGGGAACCATGGAAACGGGCCCCTCTCCCAGAAGATCAGCAAGAACAGCCAGCCAAGACCAAGTTTACCAATCAATGAGAATGGCAGAACTCCAGCGCTAGGGGAATACTGCACATAGAATTCATGGCTTTTTTTACCATGATTTTTAGTCTTTCAAAGTTAATTTTTGTAAATATCTTTTTTAATTTTATTTTTTCCCTTTTTCAATCAACATCTTATCAATCCCCTTTTTTAAAAACATTTTTTATTTTTCATTTTTAGACTCATATTCTATCCCTTCATAGTAGTTACCCTTATTTTTTGGCATATATATATAAGTTCTCTCTAAAATTTTGAGATACAGTTTCTTCTAACAGATCAAAATATACCCTAAATCTCTAGTGTATGGTTTTGTTCTAGTCTCCTGCCTGATCACATTCTCTCCCCCCTTTCCCTCTTTCCCCCCCTTTTTAAAAAACTCCTCTTCTTTCGTTTTTCAACCAACTTCTTATCTTATCAATTCCTTTGATAAAATCTTTTATAATTTTCATCGTTACAGTCATATTCCATCCCTTCATTGTATTAACCCTTATTTATATATATATATGTTTTTCTGTCTTTAAAATTTTGGGAGGCACTTTCTTCTAAGAGACCAAAATACACCCAAAATCTAGTGTGTGACATTGATCTATACAACAGCCTGATCATATTTGATCATATTCTATTTTTTTTGTTTGTTTTTATCTTTTTCATTTTTCTTTCTTTCCCCTTCTTTTCCCTGGTTTCAGGTCTTTTCTGATTTGTTTAGAGTATATTTTCTGGGGACGTTGTTACCCTGTTAGTATTTTGTTCTCTCATTCATCGATTCTCCTATGAACAAAATGACAAGATGGAAAAAATCACCTCAATATAAAGAACAAGCGGCAGTACTGACTGCCAGGGACCTACTCAATATGGACCTTACTATGATGTCAGGAGTAGAGTTCAGAATCATGATTGTAAAGATACTAGCTGGGCTTGAAAAAAGCATGGAAGTTATTAGAGAAACTCTTTCTGGAGAAATAAAAGAACTAAAATCTAACCACGACGAAATAAAAAGGCTATTAATGAGGTGCAAAGAAAAATGGAGGCTCTAACTGCTAGGATAAATGAGGCAGAAGAGAGAATCAGTGATATAGAAGACCAAATGATGGAAATAAAAGAAGCTGAGAAAAAGAGAGATAAACAACTACTGGATCATGAGGGCAGAATTCGAGAGATAAGCAATAACATAAGAGGAAACAACATTAGAATAATTGGGATCCCAGAAGAAGAAGAAAGAGAGAGAGGCAGAAGGTATATTGAAGCAAATTATAGAAGAGAACTCCCCTAATTTGGGGAAGGAAACAGGCATCAAAATCCAGGAGGCACAGAGAACCCCTCTCAAAATCAATAAAAATAGGTCAACACCCCGACATCTAATAGTAAAACTTACGAGTCTCAGAGACAAAGAGAAAATCCTGAAAGCAGCTCGGGAGAAGAGATCTGTAACCTACAATGGTAGAAATATTAGATTGGCAAAAGACCTATCCACAGAGACCTGGCAGGCCAGAAAGGACTGGCATGATATCTTCAGAGCACTAAACGAGAAAAATATGCAGCCAAGAATATTATATCAAGCTAGGCTGTCCTTGAAAATAGAAGGAGAGAGAAAAAGGTTCCTGGACAAACAAAACCTAAAGGAATTTGCAAACACGAAACCAGTCCTACAAGAAATATTGAAAGGGGTCCTCTAAGCAAAGAGAGAGCCTAAAAGCAACGTATACCAGAAAAGAACACAGACAATATACAGTCACAGTCACCTTACAGGCAGTACAATGGCACTAAATTCATATCTTTCAATAGTTACCCTGAATGTAAATGGGCTAAATGCCCCAATCAAAAGACACAGGCTATCAGATTGGATTAAAAAACGAGACCCATCGATATGCTGTCTGCAAGAGACTCATTTTAGACCCAAAGACACCCCCAGATTGAAAGTGAGGGGGTGGAAAACCATTTACCATGCTAATGGACACCAAGAGAAAGCTGGGGTGGCAATCCTTATATCAGACAAATTAGATTTTAAACCAAAGACTGTAATAAGAGATGAGGAAGGACACTATATCCTACTTAAAGGGTCTATCCAACAAGAAGATCTAACAATTGTAAATATCTATGCCCCTAACATGGGAGCAGCCAATTATATAAGCCAATTAATAACAAAAGCAAAGAAACACATTGACAGCAATACAACAATAGTGGGGGATTTTAACACCCCCTCACTGAAATGGACAGATCATCAAAGCAGAAGATCAACAAGGAAATAAAGACTTTAAATGACACACTGGACCAAATGGACTTCACAGACATATTCAGAACATTCCATCCCAAAGCAACGGAATACACATTCTAATCTAGTGCCCATGGAACATTCTCCAGAATAGATCACATCCTAGGTCACAAATCAGGTCTCAACCAGTATCAAAAGTTTGGGATCATTCCGTGCATGTTTTCATACCACAATGCCTTGAAACTAGAACTCAATCATAAGAGGAAAGTCGGAAAGAACTCAAATACATGGAGGCTAAAGAGCATCCTACTAAAGAATGAATGGGTCAACCAGGAAATTGAAGAAGAAATAAAAAAATTCATGGAAACCAATGAAAATGAAAACACAACTGTCCAAAATCTTTGGGATACAGCAAAGGCAGTCCTGAGAGGAAAGTATATAGCAATACAAGCCTTTCTCAAGAAACAAGAAAGGTCTCAAATACACAACCTAACCCTACACCTAAAGGAGCTGGAGAAAGAACAGCAAATAAAGCCTAAACCCAGCAGGAGAAGAGAAATAATAAAGATCAGAGCAGAAATCAATGAACTAGAAACCAAAAGAACAGTAGAACAGATCAACGAAACTAGGAGCTGGTTCTTTGAAAGAGTTAACAAGATTCATAAACCCCTGGCCAGACTTATCAACAAGAAAAGGGAAATGACCCAAATCAACAAAATCATGAATGAAAGAGGAGAGATCACAACGAACACCAAAGAAATACAAACAATTATAAGAACATATTATGAGCAACTCTATGCCAGCAAATTAGATAACCTGGAAGAAATGGGTGCATTCCTAGAGATGTATCAACTACCAAAATTGAACCAGGAAGAAATAGAAAACCTGAACAGACCTATAACCACTAAGGAAATTGAAGCAGTCATCAAAAATCTCCCAAGAAACAAAAGCCCAGGGCCAGATGGCTTCCCAGGGGAATTCTATCAGACATTTAAAGAAGAATTAATACCTATTCTCCTGAAACTGTTCCAAAAAATACAAATGGAAGGAAAACTTCCGAACTCATTTTATGAGGCCAGCATTACCTCGATCCCAAAACCAGACAAAGACCCCATCTAAAAGGAGAATTACAGACCAATATCCTTGATGAACATGGATGCAAAAAATCTCACCAAAATACTAGCCAATAGGATCCAACAGTACATTAAACGGATTATTCACCACGACCAAGTGGGATTTATCCCTGGGCTGCAAGGCTGGTTCAACATCCGCAAATCAATCACCGTGATACAATACATTAACAAAAGAAAGAACAAGAATCATATGATCCTCTCAATAGATGCAGAAAAAGCATTTGACAAAGTAGAGCATCCTTTCTTGATCAAAACTCTTCAGAGTATAGGGATAGAGGGTACATACCTCAATATCATAAAAGCCATCTATGAAAAACCTACAGCGAATATCATTCTCAATGGGGAAAGGCTGAGAGCTTTTCCCCTAAGGTCAGGAACGCGGCAGGGATGTCCACTCGCCACTGTTATTCAACATAGTATTAGAAGTCCTAGCCACAGCAATCAGACAACAAAAAGAAATCAAAGGCATCCAAATCGGCAAAGAGGAAGTCAAACTCTCACCCTTTGTAGATGATATGATACTGTATGTGGAAAACCCAACAGACTCCACCCCAAAACTGCTAGAACTCATACAGGAATTCAGTAAAGTAGCAGGATATAAAATCAATGCACAGAAATCAGTGGCATTCCTATACACCAACAACAAAACTGAAGAGAGACAAATCAAGGAGTCGATCCCATTTACAATTGCACCCAAAACCATTAGATACCTAGGAATAAATTTAACCAAAGAGGCAAAGGATCTGTACTCAGAAAACTGTAAAATACTCATGAAAGTAATTGAAGAAGACACAAAGAAATGGAAAAAAGTTCCATGCTCATGGATTGGGAGAACCAACATTGTGAAGATGTCATTGCTACCTAGAGCAATCTACACATTCAATGCAATCCCCATCAAAATACCATCCACTTTTTTCAAAGAAATGGAACAAATAATCCTAAAATTTGTATGGAACCAGAAGAGACCCCGAATAGCCAGAAGAATCTTGAAAAAGAAAAGCAAAGCTGGCGACATCACAATTCCGGACTTCCAGCTCTATTACAAAGCTGTCATCATCAAGACAGTATGGTACTGGCACAAAAACAGACACACAGATCAATGGAACAGAATCGAGAGCCCAGAAATAGACTCTCAACTCTATGGTCAACTTATCTTTGACAAAGCAGGAAAGAATGTCCAATGGAAAAAAGACAGTCTCTTCAACAAATGGTGGGAAAATTGGACAGCCACATGCAGAAGAATGAAACTGGACCATTTCCTTACACCACACACAAAAATAGACTCCAAATGGTTGAAAGACCTAAACGTGAGACAGGAATCCATCAAAATCCTAAAGGAGAACACAGGTAGCAACCTCTTTGACCTCAGCCGCAGCAACTTCTTCCTAGACACATCGCCAAATGCACGGGAAGCCAGGGCAAAAATGAACTATTGGGATTTCGTCAAGATAAAAAGCTTTTGCACAGCAAAAGAAACAGTCCACAAAACCAAAAGACAACCAACAGAATGGGAGAAAATATTTGCAAATGACATATCAGATAAAGGGCTAGTATCCAAAATCTATAAAGAACTTATCAAGCTCAACACCCAAAGAACAAATAATCCAATCAAGAAATGGGCAGAAGACATGAACAGACATTTTTCCAAAGAAGACATCCAAATGGCCAACAGGCACATGAAAAAGTGCTCAACATCGCTCGGCATCAGGGAAATCCAAATCAAAACCTCAATGAGATACCACCTCACACCCGTCAGAATGGCTAAAATTAACAAGTCAGGGAACGACAGATGTTGGCGGGGATGTGGAGAAAGGGGAACCCTCCTACACTGTTGGTGGGAATGCAAGCTGGTGCAACCCCTCTGGAAAACAGTATGGAGGTTCCTCAAACAGTTGAAATTAGAGCTACCATTCGATCCAGCAATTGCACTACTGGGTATTTACCCCAAAGATACAAATGTAGGGACCCGAAGGGGTACGTGCACCCCAATGTTTATAGCAGCAATGTCCACAATAGCCAAAGTGTGGAAAGAGCCAAGATGTCCATCGACAGATGAATGGATAAAGAAGAAGTGGTATATATACACAATGGAATATTATGCAGCCATGAAAATGAATAAGATCTTGCCATTTGCAACGACGTGGATGGAAGTGGAGGGTGTTATGCTGAGTGAAATAAGTCAATCAGAGAAAGACATGTATCAGATGACCTCAGTGATATGAGGAATTCTTAATCTCAGGAAACAAACTGAGTGTTACTGGAGTGGTTGGGGGTGGGAGGGATGGGGTGGCTGGGTGATAGACATTGGGGAGGGTATGTGCTACGGTGAGCACTGTGAATTGTGCAAGGCTGTTGATTCACAGATCTGTACTTCTGAAACAACGCAACATATTTTAAGAAAAAAGAAAAAGAAAAAGATAGCAGGAGAGGAAGAATGAAGGGGTGTAAGTCAGAGGGGGAGAGGAACCATGAGAGATGATGGACTCTGAAAAACAAACTGAGGTTTCTAGAGGGGAGGAGGGTAGGGGGATGGGTTAGCCTGGTGATGGGTATTAAAGAGGGCACATTCTGCATGGAGCACTGGGTGTTATGAACAAACAATGAATCATGGAACACCACATCAAAAAGTAATGATGTAATATATGGTGATTAACATAACAATAAAATAAAATTTAAAAAAAGGTTTTGCACAGCAAAAGAAACAGTCAACAAAACCAAAAGACAACTGACAGAATGGGAGGAATTTTGTAAATGACATATCAGATAAAGGGCTAGTATCCAAAATCTATAAAGAACTTCTTAAACTCAACACCCAAGGTACAAATGGTCCAATCAAGAAATGGGTAGAAGACATGCACAGAGATTTTTCCAAAGAAGACATCCAAATGGCCAACAGACACATGAAAAAGTGCTCAATATCACTTGGCATCAGGGAAATACAAATCAAAACCTCAATGAGATATCACCTCACACCAGTCAGAATGGCTAAAATTAAAAAGTCAGGAAACGACAGATGTTGGCAGGGATGCGGAGAAAGGGGAACCCTCCTACACTGTTGGTGGGAATGCAAGCTGGTACAGCCACTCTTGAAAACAGTATGGAGGTTCCTCAAAAAGTTGAAAATAGAGCTATCATACGATCCAGCAATTGCACTACTGGGTATTTACCACAAAGATACAAATGTAAGGATCCAAAGGGGTACATGCACCCCGATGTCTGTAACAGCAATGCCCACAATAGCCAAACTGTGGAAAGAGCCAAGATGTCCATCGAGAGATGAATGGATAAAGAAGAGGTATTATTTATATACAATGGAATATTATGCAGCCATCAAAAGGAATGAGATCTTGCCATTTTCAACGACATGGATGGAACTGGAGGGTGTTATGCTGAGTGAAATAAGTCAATCAGAGAAAGACATGTATCATATGACCTCACTGATATGAGGAATTCTTAATCTCAGGAGACAAACTGAGGGTTGCTGGAGTGGTGGGGGGTGGGAGGGATGGGTGGCTGGGTGATAGACAGTGGGGAGGGTATGTGCTATGGTGAGCGCTGTGAATTGTGCAAGATTGTTGAATCACAGATCTGTACCTCTGAAACAAATAACGCAATATATGTTTAAAATAAAGCAGAAAAAGTAGAAGAAGATAGCAGGAGGGGAAGAATGAAGGGGGGGGAATCGGAGGGGGAGATGAACCCTGAGAGACGATGGACTCTGAAAAACAAACTGAGGGTTCTAGAAGGGAGGGGGATGGCAGGATTGGTTAGTCTGGTGATGAGTATTAAAGAGGGCATGTTCTGTATGGAGCACTGGGTGTTATACATAAACAATGAATCATGGAACACTACATCAAAATCTAATCATATAATGTATGGTGATTAACATAACAATAAAAAGACACACAAATCACTAGCAGACACATGAAAAAAAGCTCATCACTAGCCATCAGGGAAATTCAAATCAAAACCACATTGAAATACCACCTTACACCAGTTACAATGGCAAAAATTAATGAAACAGGAAACAGCAAATGTTGGAAAGGATGTGGAGAAAGGGGAACACTCTTACACTGTTATTGGGAATGCAAGCTGGTACAGCCACTCTGGAAAACAGTATGGAGTTTCCTCAAGAAGTTAAAATAGAGCTACCCTACAACCCAACAATTGCACTACTAGGTATTTACCCCAAAGATACTGATGTAGTGAAAGAAGGGGCACATGCACCCCAATGTTCATAGGAGAAATATCCACAATAGCCAAACTGTGGAAGGAGCTGAGATGTTCTTTAGTAGATGAATGGTTAAAGAAGATGTGGTTCATATATACAATGGAATATTACTCAGCCATCAGAAAGAATGAATACCTACCTCTTGCGTCGACATGGATAGAACTGGAGGGGATTATGCTAAGTGAAATAAGTCAATCAGAGAATGACAATTATCATACGGTTTCACTCATTTGTGGAGCATAAGGAATAGCACGGAAGACCCCAGGGAAAGGGAGGGAAAACTGAATGGGAAGAAATCAGAGAGGGAGACAAACTGAACATAATAAGAAAAAAAACACAAGCCCAAAATGGTGTCACTTAGACTGAGTTCCCAAACCAGGACTTAATACCTAGTCTAACTGCAATCTCAAACTCCCCCAGAAATGTAGTATTAAGCAATCAGAATTTTTTTGATTAACAATGGGTCTGCCACATGGGCCCTATCCATCTCCCAAAGTAAGATGTGGTAATGATAAGACCCCTTGCTTTTCCCCCTAAGGGAAAGTGACAGTACCTGGAATAATCCTTTTCCTTTGCTAATAATTTTCTTATCCCACCTTCCTTCTCTAAAACCCTTCCATTTTGTATAACTTCTAGGAGCTCCCTCTCCTTCTAGTTGGAATACTGCCCAATCCATGAATCATTAATAAAGCCAATTAGATCTTTCAAATTTCCTCAGTTGAATTTTTATTATTTGACAAAGTCTTTTCTTGTGCCAGTGACACCCTGTCTTAACTACTGTTGCTTTATAGTAAGTTAAGAAAGCAGGAATTTTGAATCTTCCTATTATCTTCTTTTTTTCCCAAGCTTTGGCCGTTCTGGGTCCCTTGCAGTTCCATATGAATTTTAGAATTATCCTGTGTACTATAAAGAAGTCAGCTGGGATTCTGTAGATCAGCTTAGAAAGGATTGTCATCTCAACAATGTTAAGACTTCCTGTCCATGAACATAGAATATATTTCCAATTATTTGAATCTTATTTTCTTTCAACAATGTTTTGTAGTTTTCAGAATATAAGCTTTGCACTCTTTTCATTAAATTTAATCCTAAGTATCTTTTTGATGGTATTGTTTTTTTCTTATTATGTTCAGTTAGCCAACATAGAGTACATCATTAGTTTTTGATGTAGTGTTCAATGATTCATTAGTTGCATATAACACCCAGTGCTCATTACAACACATGCCCTCCTTAATACCTATCACCCAGTTACCCCATCCCTCCCACTGTGCTCCCTTCTGTAACCCTCAGTTTATTTCCCAGAGTCCAGAGTCTCTAATGGTTTGTCTTCCTCTCTGATTTCTTCCCATTCAGTTTTCCCTCCCTTCCCCTGTTGTCCACTGTGCTATTCCTTATGCTCCACATATGAGTGAAACCATATGAAATTGTCTTTCTCTGATTGACTTATTTCACTTAGCATAATCCCCTCCAGTTCCATCCATGTCTGCAAATTGCACGTATTCATCCTTTCTGATGGATGAGTAATATTCCATTGTATATATGAAGCACATCTTCTTTATCCATTCATCTATTTAAGAACATCTCAGCTCCTTCCACAGTTTGGCTATTGTGGACATTGCTACTATGAATATTGGAGTGCATGTGCCCCCTTTTTCCCTACATCTGTATATTTGGGTTAAATACCTCAACATAAAGATCAATGGAATAGAATGGAGAGTCCAGAAATAATACCATAGATCTTTATTCAACTGATCTTCAACAAGGTGCCAAGACCATCCAATGAGGAAAGAATAGTCTCTTCAACAAATGGTGCTGGGACAACTGGATAAGCATATACAAAAGAATGAGTTTGGAACCTAAATGTAAGAGCTAAATCTATAAAACTCTTAGCAGAAAAAGTAAACCCTTATGACAGATTTGGCAAAGAATTCTTAGAGATGACACTAAAAACATAAGAAATAAAAGAAATAGATAATGGAACTTCATTAAAATTAAAAACTAAAAACTTCTGTGCTTCATAGCCCAAGTGTTCATTGATTGATTGATGAATGGATAAATAAGATGTGGTATATATATAATGGAATCAACAGAATATATATATATATATATATATTATGTAATCTATATATTACACATATTTATTACATATATATATATGATGGAATATTATTCAGCCAAAAAAATGAAATTTTTCCATTTGCAATGACATTCATGGACCTAGAGAGTATAACGCTAAGTGAAATAAGTCCCTCAGAGAAAGACAAATACCATATGATTTCACTCATATGTGGAATTTAAGAAACAAAACAAGTGAGCAAAGGGAAAAAGAGAGAGAGAGAGACAAACCAAGAAACAGACTCTTAACTCTAACAAAACAAACTGATGATTACTAAAGGAGAGATAAGGGATAAAATAGGTGATGGGGATTAAGGAATGCCCTTGTCATGATGAGCACAGGGTGAAGTATGGAAATGCTGAATTACTATATTGTGCACCTGAAACTAACTGTATGTTAACTAACTGGGATTAAAATAAAAACCGAAAAAATCTCCAAAACTTCTGTCCTTCAGAGAAAACTATTAGGAAAGTAAAAACAACTCACAGAATGAGAGGGACTATTTGCAAACCATATATCTGATAAGGGACTTGTATCCAGGACATATAAAAAATTCTGACAACTCAAAAATAAAAAGACAAATAACACAATTTAAAAGAAATGGACTGAAGAGATATTTCCCCAAAGAAGATATGCAAATGGCCAAAAAGCACATGAAAAGATGTTTGAAGTCATTAGTCATCAGGGGAATGCAATTCAAAACCACAGTGAGATAGCATTTCACACTCACTAGGGTGGCTAGAATCAGTAAGTGTTGCCACGAATGTGGAGAAGTCAAAACCCTCATATTCTGCTGGTGGAAAATTGTTCTTAGAAACAGTCTGAAGCTTCCTCAAACACTTAAGCATAAAATTACCATAAAACCCAACAATTCCATTCCTAAGCATATACCCAAGAGAAATGAAAACATGTCCACATAAAAACTTGTACATGAATGCTTATAGCAGCACTACTTATGATAGCTAAAAGGTGGAAATAACCCAAATATCCATAAATTGAGAAATGAATAAACAAAATATAGTAATACATAGAATTATTCAGCCATCAAAAGTAATGAAGTACAGATACTTGCTACAACATGGGCAAAACTTGCAAACATTATGCTAAATGAAAATAGCCACAAAAGTCCATATAGTGTATGATTCCATTCACACAAAATGTCCAAAACGAGGGAAATATAGACAGAAAGTAGATAAGTGATTGCTTACAGCTGGGAGATGGATTGAAAGTGGAGGGGCTAAGGAGATGATAGATAATAAGGTATGAGGTTTCTTTTTGAGGTGATAAAAATATTTTAAAATTCACTGTAGTGGTGGTTGCATGTTTCTCCAAACATTCTAAAAAACATTGCATTGCACATTTTAAATGGGTGAATTGTATGGTATGTGAATTGTAGATCAATAAAGCTATTTTTAAAAATGGAAATTCTAAATAAAGTTTTTAAAGTCTAGGGGTAGGGGCCTCCATAAGCTGGCTCTGGGAAAGTGCTATAACACTGGAGTGCAAAATCAAAACACTTAGAAATCTGCTCTAGTGAGAGACATCCCTCTCTGGAAGGGGCTCTGGAAATGAAAAGGCAGAATTCTAGGTGGGGCATTGTAGTCTTGGGATACGAGGAACAATAGAGAAAAAGGGGGTTCCTGAACTAGTAGAGTGCCTGAGCAGTGGAGCCAGGAAGCAGGTTATGGTCAGCAAGCCCAAGAAGGGACTCTCACATCAGATCACCATAAACCATGAGCTGACCAGTCTATATTCCCTCTTCTCTTGAGCAGCCTGAAAAAATCTGGAACTTATGCCCACAAAGGGGACAAAAACTCACAGAGCAGTAGCCGCCTGGAAAAGACTTTAGAGCAGCACCCAGACATGATCCAGGAGATTTGGGTGCACATGCAAGCCTGAGGTCACTCATGATTTTATAATCACAAAGGGCAGTGGCACTCCCTGGCCCTGGGACTACCTCTGAGAGAATTGCTGTGGGCAAGCACCGTGGGAGGCTGTGGTTTTCAGGAGCCCATACAGAAATGGAGACTGTTTTGTAGGGTTTATTAAAGAGGGCAGACTGAATTTTCTGCTCTGGGCCAGAGGTTTGGCTGCAGCCATTTTTGCTCTGATCTTCTGAAGAGGCGTGGAAAGTCCCCAGGGAAAAAAAGCCACAGAGAGGACTGGTTTTCACTGAACCCATCCCCCTGACGGGGTCGGGCAAATCCGCATAGGCAGGGTTACCTGAGAAACAGTGGGGTAGGCCCCTCCCCAGAAGACAGGCTGGAAGGACAGGTAGATGACAATACTATGGTTCCCATAAGACTGTAAAATCCCAATGCCAGAGGAAAATTGTATAATGAGCTCCAGGTTGGCCTCATGACTTGTTTATTTTTCAGATAAAATTCTCCTTTTTTCTTTCTTTTTCTTATGCTTTTTCTTCTTTCTTTTTTCTTTTCACCTTCTCCTCATTTGAACCAGATGTTTATTATATCAGTATATATTTAATAGTCACTTTTTAACTTGCTTTTTTCCACACCTATATTTTTTATAGATAATGCTTCATTTTAGTCCTTTTTTCAGTATTCAATTTTATCTTTCTATATATACACAAGTTTTACTTTTCTTGTAATTTTGGGATGTAGTGTCCTCTAACAAACAGACCAAAATACACTTAGGAAGAACTGAAACACCCTGCTTTGTCCACACTGAGAGATTATAGACCCCCCTTCCCCTCTCCCAAACCTTTAACATTTTTAAAAATTTTTTTCAATTTTATTCTTGTGTTTCATCTTGGCTTTGTTTTTTGGGTGGTGGCTTCTGACCACTCCAGATTTTGCTAGGGTACATCTTGCTTGGGTCGTGGATGATATTTTGGACTCTGCTCATTCACTCAACCATCCCTCTAAAGAATGACTAGGAGGAGGAATTCTCAACAAATAAATGAAACAAAGACAATGTCCTTTGCCACAGAAATAAAGGATATGGATATAAGCAAGATGTCAGAGATATAATTCAGGATTCAATCATAAAGTCAATAACTAGCCTTGAAAAAAGTAGTAATGACAATATGGAATCTCTAAGGGCAGAAATGAGATCTAATCAGGCCAAACTAAAAAATTCTATGAATGAGATGCAGTCTAAACTGGATACTCTAACAGCCAGGGTAAAGGAGGCAGAAGAGAGAATTAGTGATCTAGAAGATAAGTTGATGGAAAGGAAAGAAGCTGAGGAAAAAAGAGATAGGCTGCTAGTAGCACATGAAAAAAGGATTGGAGAGATTAATGATGCCATGAAATGTTCCAGTATCAGAATTATTGGGATCCCTGAGGGGGTGGAGAGAGAGAGGGGGCTAGAAGATATATTTGAGCCAATCACAGCTGAGAACTTCCCCAATCTGGGGAAGGAAACAAGCATTCAAATCCAAGAAGAAGAGAGGACAGTTCCCAAAACTAATAAAAATAGATCAATACCCCGGCATATAATAGTGAAGCTTGCAAATTCTACAGCCAAAGAAAATATCCTGAGAATAGCCAGGGAGACGGTGTTCCTTACATATGGAGGGAGGAACACCAGAATAACATCAGACCTGTCCACAGAAACCTGGCAAGCCAGAAAGGCCTGGCAAGACATATTCAGGGCACTAAATGAATAGAACATGCAGCCAGGAATACTTTATCTAGCAAGGCTTTCATTCAGAATGGAAGGACAGAAAAAGAGCTTTCATGTGAGGCAGGAACTGAAAGAATATGTGACCACCAAGCCACCACTGAAAGAAATATTAAGGGGGATTCTCTAAGTGAGGAGAGACCCCAAAAGTCATATAGACCAGAAAGAAACAGAGAAAATCTATAGAAACAAGGATTTTACAGGCAATACAATGGCATTAAATTCATATCTTTCAATAGTTATTCTGAATGTAAATGGGCTGAATGCTCCCATCAAAAGACACAGAGTTCCAGATTGGATAAAAAAGCAAGACCCATCCATATGGTGTCTACAAGAGACTCATTTTGAACCTAAAGACACCTCCAGATTGAAAGTGAGGGGATAGGGAACCATTTACCATACTAATGGAACTCAGAAGAAAGCTGGGGTAGCAATTTACATATCAGACAAATTAGATTTTAAACCAAAAACCATAGTAAGAGATGTAGAGGGACACTATATTATTCTTAAAGGGTCTGTCTAACAAGAAGATCTAACAATTGTAAATATCCATGCCCCCAACATGAAAGCAACCAAATATATAAATCAACAATGAATCGTGGATCACTACATCAAAAACTAATGATGTATGGTATGGTGACTAACATAACACATAATAAAATAAAATAAAATTAAAATAATAAAAAATAAATTATTATTTTGTTTAAGAAAAAAATAAATTATTAACCAAAATAAAGAAACATATTGATAATAACACTTTCATAGTAGGAGACCTCAACACTCCACTCACAGCAATGGACAGATCATCTAAGCAGAAGATCAAAAAAGAAACAAGAGCTTTAAATGACACTTTAGACCAGATGGACATCCCAGATATATACAGAGCATTCCATCCTAAATTAACTGAATACTCATTCTTCTCGAATGCACATGGAACTTTCTCCAGAATAGAGCACATACTGAGTCACAAATAAGGTCTCAAAGGATACCAAAAGATTGAGATTATTCCCTGCATATTTTCAGGCCACAATGCTTTGAAACTGGAACTCAACCACAAGAAATTGGCAAGGAACTCAAATACTTGGAAGTGGAAGAGCATCTAGCTAAAGAGTGATTGCATCAACCAGGAAATTAAAGAAGAATTTAAACAATTCATTGAAACTAATGAGAATGAAAACATATTGGACCAAAACTTGTGGGATCCTAAGAGGGAAATATATAGCCATCCAAGCCTCTCTCAAAAAAAAATTAGAAAAATCCCAAATGCACAAACTAAGCTTACACCTAAAGGGCCTGGAGAGAGAACAGCAAATAAAGCCTAAACCAAGCAGGAGCAGGGAAATAATAAAGATTAGAGTAGAAATCAAAGAAATAGAAACAAAAAACAAATAGTGGAACAGATCAATGAAACTAGAAGCTGGTTATTATTAATAAGATCAATAAACCTCTGGCCAGACTTATCCAAAATAAAAGGGAAAGAACCCAAATTAATAAAATCATGAATGAAAGTGGAGAGATCATGACTAACACCAAGTAAATAGAAACAATTATTAGAAATTATTACCAGCAACTATATGCAAAAAAAAAAAAAAAAAAATCAAGCAACCTGGAAGAAATGGATGCATTCCAGGAAACACAAATTACCAAGTCTGAAACAGGAAGAAATAGAAAACATAACCAGTAAGGAAACTGAAGCAGTAATAAAAAATCTCCCAAAAAACAAGAATCTAGGGCCAGGTTGCTTCCTGGGGAATTCTAACAAACAGTTAAAGAAGAAATCATACCTATTCTACTGAAGCTGGTTCAAAAAATAAAAATAGAAGGAAAACATCCAAACTCATTCTATGAGGCCAGAATTAACTTGATCCCAAAACCAAACAAAGACCTCACCCAAAAGGAGAATTACAGACCAATATCCCTGATGAACACAGATGTCAAAATACTCAACAAGATCTTAGCCAATAAGATCCAACAGGTCATTAAAATAATTATTCACCACAACCAGGGGGGATTTTTTTTCCTGGGATGCAAATGTGGTTCTACTTTTGGAAATCAATCAACGTGATAAAGCACATTAATAAAAGAAAAGACAAGAACCATATAATCCTCTCAACTGATGCAGAAAAAGCATTTGACAAAATACAGCATCCTTTCCTAATTAAAAGTACAGGGATAGATGGAACATACCTAATTATCCTTAAAAGCCATCTATGAAAAGCCCACAGCAAATATCGTTCTCAATGGGGAGAACTGAGACCTTTTCCCTTAAGGTCAGGAATACTACAAAGATGCCCTCTCTCACCATTATTGTTCAACACAGTACTAGAAGTCTTAGCCTCAGCAATCAGACAACAAAAAGAAACAAAAGGCATTCAAATTAGCAAAGAGGAAGTCAAATTCTCACTCTTTGCAGATGGCATGGTACTTTATGTGGAAAACCCAGAAGACTCCATACCAAATTTGCTAGAACTCATACAGCAATTCAACAATGTGGCAGGATACAAAATCAATGGACATAAATCAGTTGCATTTCTACACACTAACAATGAGACTGAAGAAACAGAAATTAAGGAATCAATTCCATTTACAATAGCACAGAAACCATAATATATCTAGGAATAAGCCTAACCAAAGAGGTAAAGGATCAATACCCTAGAAACTACAGAACGCTTATGAAAGAAATGGAGGGAGACACAAAGAGATATAAGAATATTCCATGCTCATGAATTTGAAGAATAAACATTGTTAAAGTGTCTATGCTGCTCAGAGCAATCTACACTTTCAGTGCAACTACTATCAAAATATCTTTGACATTTTTCACAGAGCTGGAACAAATAATCCTAAAGTTTGTATGGAACCAGAAAAGACCCCGAATTGCCAGGGGAATTTTTAAAAAGAAAACCCAAGCTGGGGGCATCATGATGCCTGACTTCAAACTATATTACAAAGCTGTGATCACCAAGACAGCATGGTACTGGCACAAAAACAGACACATAGATCAATGGAACAGAATAGAGAGCCCAGAAATGGACCCTCAAGTCTATGGTCAACCAATCTTGACAAATCTGGAGAGAATATCCACTGGGAAAAAGACAGTCTCTTTGATAAATGGTACTGGGAAAATTGGATAGCCATGTGCAGAAGAATGAAACTGCACTATTCTCTTACACCATACACAAGGATAAACTCTAAATGGATGAAAGACCTTCAGTGTGAGACAGGAATCCATCAAAATCCTAGAGGAGAACATAGGCAGTAACCTCTTTGACATCGGCTACAGCAACCTCTTTCAAGATTCATCTCCAAAGGCTAGTGAAACAAAAGCAAAAATGAACTTTAAAAAAAATGAACTTTGGAAATTCATCAAGATAAAAAGCTTCTGCACAGCAAAGGAAACAGTCAACAAAACAAAGAGGCAACCCACAGAATGGGAGAAGATATTTGCAAATGACACTACAGATAAAGGGCTGGTATCCAAGATCTACAAAGAACTTCTCAAACTCAACACCCAAAAAACAAATAATCAAGTCAAAAATGGGCAGAAGACATAAACAGACATTTCTCCAATGAAGACATATGAATGGCTAAGAGAGACATGAAAAAATGCTCCATATCACCTTGCGTGAGGGAAATAGAAGTCAAAACCACAATGAGATACCACATCACATCAGTTAGAATGGCAAAAATTAACAATACAGGAAACAATAAGTGTTGGCGAGGATGTGGGGAAAGGAGAACCCTCTTACACTGTTGGTAGGAATGCAAGCTAGTACAGCCACTATGAAAAACAGTATAGGGGTGTCCTCAAGACTTTAAAAATAGAGCTACCCTATGATCCAGCAATTGCACTACTGGGTATTTACTCCAAAGATACAGATGTAGTGAAAGAAGGGGCACATACACCCCAATGTTCATAGCAGCAATGTCCACAATAGTCAAACTGTGGAAGGAGCTGAGATGTCCTTCATCAGATGAATAGATAAAGATGATTATCTATCTATCTATCATCTATCTATCATCTATCTATCTATCTATCTATCTATCTATCTATCTATCTATCCATCTATCTATCTATCTATCTATCTATCTATCTATCTATCTATCTATCATCTATCATCTATTATCTATCTATCTATCATCTATCTATCTATCTATCTATCTATCTATCTATCTATCTATCTATCTATCTATAATGGAATATTACTCAGCCATCAGAAAGGATAATACCTATCATTTGCATCAACTTGGATGGAACTTGAGGGGATTATGCTAAGTGAAATAAGTGAAGCAGAGAAAGACAATTATCATATGGTTTTACTCATATGTGGCACAGAAAGAATAGCATGGAGGAGCACATGGGAAGGGAGGGAAAACTGAATGTGAAGAAATCAAAGAGGGAGACAAACCATTAGAGAATCTGGACCCTGGGAAACAAACTGAGGCTTACAGAAGGGAGTGGGGTGGAGAATGGGATAACCAGATGAAGGATATTAAGGTGGACACATGTTGTGATGAGCACTGGGTGTTATCCACAACTAATGAATCATTGAACACTACATCAAAAACTAATGATGTACTATATGTTGGCTAACTGAACATAATAAAAATCAAATAAAGTCTAGGGGTGTCTGGTTGGCTCAGTCAGTTAAGCATCTGCCTTCTGCTCAGGTCATGATCTCAGGGTCCTGGGATCAAGCCCTGCCTCTGCTTCGGGCTCCTTGCTCAGCAGAGAATATGCTTCTCTCTCTTTGTCTCTCTCAAATAAATAAATAAATAAAATGTTTTTAAGTAAGTTGTTAAAGTGTAGGATGGACTGCATGTGTTCCACATTGAAATGCAAATGTAGCCATCCCAGACCTCCCCTATCAGCTTTCTCTGGTTCACCTCTCAATTATGGTTTGGGTATGAGCCTGAGAAAGAATCAGAGGAAAGTCCTTGAAAGGATTATAATGCTCAATGATTGCTTAACCATTTTTTATATACTTGGGTTAAAGGTGGCCCCCATATATTGGCCCAATATTGTTTAATTCTTCACAGAAGCCTGAGACTGTTCCAAAGCCCACTATCATCATACTCAATTTTTTACATGTCTGGTTGTTTTAAATATAGCCCAAATAGCATGTTTCAGGTCATTTAGAGTGTGCCTACTTTGCATACCCTAGAAAACTGAATTCAATCTCTGCCAGCTATAAAAGACTCCAAGACACTGCTGTCTTCAGAGTTCTCTGACCCAGAGACTCTCCATTCTGCTGCTGAGCAACATGACCTATGCAATAAACTTCCTCTCTGATCCCTCTCCCCCTTGCCTTCCTCCCCTTATGTCTTATGGAACTTCGCCATTGCCTCTGGAATGTCTCATGCTATGAAGGACTTCCTTTAGCATTCAGTCTGCCAAAAGCTACCCAAATAAAGTTCATAGTGTGCTATTGCCATACATATTTTTAAAAATCTTAATCAGACCTGAAATCCCTTGACTCTGCTATACCTTCCAGCTTGACTCATTAGTAGACTCACATTGGAAGTAGGCTTTGAACCCACCTGCTGACCCAGGTGGCTCCTTCTTATCAAGGAACTGTTAGCTCAAATGTCACCTCCTTAGAGAGGCTTTCCATGATCCTCTAACATCCTTCCCATCCCCAGAGCCACTTACCTCTAGTTGCAATTATCTTGCTACTTATTTCATCTGTCTCTCTCCACTGAGAAATCAATTCCAGGAGGGTAAGGATTTTGTTTGTCATGTTTGCTGCTCTATCTTCAGCAACCAGATTGGAAGTACAAATTGAAAGTACCCAATAAAGGTTTTTTTAGTGAATTAAAAAATGGCTGGAATATCAAATTTTGTGGGGTTCAGCTAAATCATACTAATAGGGGAATTTATAGCACTAAATGCCTAATTTATAAAAGAAGGAAGGTCTTCTATCAATGACCTTACCTTCTACCTTAAGAAACTAGAAAAAAAGAACGAATTAAACTCAAAGTAAGCAGAAGAAAGGAAACAATAAAGAAGACCAGATTGGAGATCAATAAAATAGAAAACTGAAAAACACTAGAGAAAATAAGTGAAAACAAAAGCTTTTTTTTTAATTTGAAGATTGATAATACACTGATCCCTCAGTTCCTGTGTGTGTGTGTGTGTGTGTGTGTGTGTGTGTGTGTGTGTATTTCCCCATGCATCCAAGCAATTCTGCAACCCCCAGCTGAAAGTGCTACAATTCAACTCAATTCTGACACTATATACCTGGAAATAGCATCATATCCCACAAGTTAAGAGCTCAGTCCCACAAAACTGTGCCCCCTCCCCAGCCACTTTAGATGTCAGTCACAAGACCAGGTTATCACTTGGGCTTCTGACTGACTGGCCATAGAAGTCCAAATGATACCCTTCTCATTGGTTTTGATTAATTTGTTAGAGCAGCTCACAGAGCTCAGAGAAACATTTTACTTACTAGATTACTGTTTATTATTATAAAAACATATAATTCAGAAACAGCAGTATGAAATAGATGCATAGGGAAAGGTACAGGGAACGAGTGCAGACCTTCCATGCCCTCTCCAAGCATGCCAAGCATGTCACTCTCCCCAAATCTCCACATGTTCACCAACCTGCAACCCAGTCTTTTGGGTTTTTATGGAGATTAAATCACAAAGATATGACTGATTAAATCATTTTTCATTGGTGATTGATTCAATCTACAATCCGTCCCCTCTCCCCCAGGGGGGTGGGACTGAAAGTTCCAATTCTTTAATTACATGTTTGATTCTTCTGTTAAAGAGTCCCCTAGATGACTTATGAAATTCACCTCATTAACCTAACAAAAGACACCTTTATTCCTCTCATCCCTTAGGAAATTCCTAGGGCTTTAGGATCTATTTGCCAGGAATAGGAAAAAGATCAAATACATATTTCTTATTATAAATCACAATATCAAAATCAATAACACTTATTAACCTCTGGCCATAATGGCCAGGAAAAAAGAGAGAATATACAAATTATCAGAAATATACCAGAACATACCAACATCAGAAATGAGATGGGTAGCATCTCAAAAAGCTACACATATTAAAACATATTAAAACAATAAGAAAACATTAGGAACAACTTTATGCCAATAAATTAGACAACTTAGATGAAAATAACAAACTCCTTGACAAAAAACACAAACTGCCAAAGTTCACTCAAGAAAAAATAGCTTGTATAACCCCTGAATGGACATATGTGGTAGGATTCTGGGACTTCTTTTCTTTTCTTTTTGTTTCTGAAATGTGGATCTGAAAAGTATGAGAGAAAGAACATCGAATCTAGGGCTTACTAGATGTGTGTGTTAGGCAAAGCTCTGCCATTAACTAGATTTTTTTTGAGACCTCTCAACCCTCAGCTTTCTCCTCTGGTTAGTGGGGAGTGTTGTGAAGGTTGTTGTGATGATTAAATAAAATGATAAAGATGCAAGGTACTTGGTCAGGTATAAGATCTAGTGAAAACTGGAGCTGCTACTTTGCCTGAATACTTTGTGTTGGAAAATGAGGTCATTTCTCAGTTGTCTTCGTGATAAAATCAGAGCTCTGGTGATGGGTTTTTGAAAATATCCACTGAAGCAGTGTTACTTGTTCAAGTATAGTAGTAACAGCTGTAATCACAATCAGATTTTTAAAGTTCTTTTATTTGATAGAATAAAGCCCTTCAGAGGACTGTGTTAGCTATATACCATACCCCTGAGGTTAAAAAAAATGGACAAAGGTTCTTTTTATTTATTTATTTATTTATTTATTTATTTATTTATTTATTTATTATTTATTTATTTATTTATTTATTTTAGGATCACATTTTGATGAGTTTTAATAGACATATACACTTGTATAATCACATCACAATAAAGATATGGAATATGCCTATTGCCAAAAGGGCCCATCGTGTATAATGTTTGGTTCTCTTCTTCCTCCCCCTTCCAGGACAAAAGTTCTTACTAGGTTCTAGATGGGAAAACTGAAACTCTAAGAGATAAGAATAAACCCCTTTCTTTGGAGGAGAGGCTCCAACTGTAATTCCTGGAGTTACTTCATTACCTATTCAAGTCTTCTTCATGTCAACACTTAGTCACCTCCCATGCAGTTTAAGACCATTTATCTTTGGTTAAAATTCACTGTAAAAGTTGTGTTTGTTCCACAATTTGCTGAGCCCCTCTTCCGTTTGATATATCCTAGAGTTTTACCCCTCCCTCCACCTCTCATTCCTCTTCTTGGGGTCCCATCTGCCAACATCTGCTAATAGTAGACACGCCCTGAATGCTCTCCTACACCCACATGTTTCCGTGGAAACCAGACCAAAAAAAGAACTAGAAAGATAACACAAAATGGATGCTTGCTTTAGTCATATTACCCAACTTCTGTCAGGGCTCAGTAGAGCATTGGGTGCTGGGTGCTGTGGTCTAGGTTTGATTGAAATTAAATGGATTTCAGTCACAATTTTAATAACTCAGTTGGAGCCTTATTTAATATTTTTCCCTGAAAATAGTGCCTTTTTGTTTCTCGATATTCTCATAATACATATGGATTGTTCACAACCCAGGACTAGATATGGTTTCTGTTGTTAGTGGTATACACAAGACATCTAAAAGCAGTGATTTATTTTGGAACTAATTCAGGAAACCAGAAAATTGATGTTATTTTACTGACAAAGTGATTCAACACAGGTACTTTTAAAGTCAACAGGGCTAAACCAGATCCAGTCCTGGATTTGGGGGCAACTAAAATGTAGTACTTTTAAAAGGTAACTAGATGTTTAATAATACAGATATTTAAATTAAATCTTTTTTATGTATAAAACTCATATAAAGCTACCTCACTTCTTCAATAATTTAGTGAAATGAGGCATTCCATAGAGGTGAGCTATCCAGACAATTGAAAAAAACCAAATCAGTACTGAAACTTTTAAAACATTTAAGTCTTTTTTTTAATTTGAAAGCCTATTTAAATATATATTACACATTTCCCTAACTTTTTAAACAAAATTTGTTTGACTTAAATTCACCTTTTATTGAAGAATTTTTTCAAACTTTGGGAGATTTATTTGTTTGTTTGTTTTAAAGTTTTTATTTAAATTCCATTTAGTTAACACACAATGTAATATTAGTTTCAGGCATGCAGTGTAGTGATTCAACACTTCCATACAACACCCCATGCTCATCACAACATGTGCACTCCTTAATCTCCATCATCTGTTGAACTGATTGACCCACCCTCTCGCCTCTGGTAATCATCAGTTTGTTCTCTCTAGTTTCTTGGTTTCCCTCTCTCCCTCATTTTCCCCTTTGGTCGTTTATTTTGTTTCTTAATTTCCACCTGTGAGTGAAATTATATGGTATGTCTTTCTTTGACTGACTTATTTCACTTAGCATAATACTCTCTGGCTCCATCCACGTCATTCCAAGTGACAAGATTTTCATCCCTTTTATGGCTGAGCAATATTCCATTGTATGTATGTATGTATGTATGTATGTATGTGTGTGTGTGTGTGTGTGTGTGTGTGTGTGTATAAATTCTTTATCCATTCTGATGGACATTTGGGCTCTTTCCATGATTTGCCTGCTGTAGATAATGCTGCTATAAACATTGGGGTGCATGTATCCCTTTGAATTAGTAATTTTGTATTCTTTTGGTAAATACCTAGTAGTACAATTGCTGGGTAATAGGATAGTTCTATTTTTATCTTTCTGGGGAACCTCCATACTGTTCTCCAGAGCGGCTGCACCAATTTGCATTCTCACCAACAGTGTAAGAGAGTTCCCCTTTTTCCACATCCTTGCCAATACGTGTTGTTTCTTGTGTTGTTAATTTTAGCCATTTTGACTGATGTGATGTGGTATCTTATCGTGGTTTTGATTTGTGATTCCCTTACGGCAAGTCATGAGGAGCATTTTTTCATGTGTCTGTTGGCCATTTGTATGTCTTCTTTGGAGAAATGTCTGTTGATGTCTTCTACCCATTTCTTAACTGGAATATTTGATTTTTGCTTGTGGAGTTTGGTAAGGTCTTTATAGATCTTGGTTATCAACCCTTTATCTGTTATGTCATTTGCAAATATTTTCTCCCATTCTGTAGGTTGCCTTTTAGTTTTGTTGACTATTTCCTTTGCTGTGTGGAAGCTTTTTATCTTGATGAAGTCCCAAAAGTTCATTTTTGCTTTTGTTTCCCTATCTTTGGAGACATGTCCAGCAAGAAATTGTTGCAGCTGAGGGTGAAGAGGCTGCTGCCCGTGTTCTCCCATAGGAGTTTGATGGATTCCTGGCTCACATTTAGGTCTTTCATCCACTTTGATTTTATCTTTGTGTATGCTGTAAGAAACTGGTCCACTTTCATTCTTCTACATGTAGCTGTCCAATTTCCCCAGCACCATTTATTGAAGAGACTGTCTTTTTTTCCATTGGATATTCTTCCCTGCTTTGTCAAAGATTAGTTGACCATAAAGTTCAGGGTCCATTTCTGGGTTCTCTATTCTGTTCCATTGATCCATGTGTCTGCTTTTGTGCCAGGACCATACTGTCTTTATGATTATAGCTTTGTAATATAGCTTGAAGTCAGGAATTGTGATACCACTGGCTTTGGTTTTCTTTTTCAACATTTCTCTGGCTATTCGGGGTCTTTTCTGGTTCCATACAAATTTTAGGATTATTAGTTCTAGCTCTGTGAAAAAGTCAGTGGTATTTTAATAAGAGTTGCATTGAATGTGTAGAATGCTCTGGGTAGCATCAACGTTTTCACAATATTTGTTATTCCAATCCATGGGCATGGAATATTTTTCCATTTCTTTGGGTCTTCCTCAATTTCTTTTATAAGTGTTCTGTAGTTTTTTATTATTTTTTTATTTTAAAGATTTTATTTATTTATTTGACAGAGAGAAACACAGTGAGAGAGAGAACAAAAGCAGGGGGAGTGTGGGGGGGAAGCAGGCTTCCCACAGAGCAGGGAGCCCAATGCGGGGCTTGATCCCAGGACCCCGGGATCATGACCTGAGCCAAAGGCAGATGCCTAATGACTGAGCCATGCAGGCGCCCCGTGTTCTGTTGTTTTTAGAGTATAGATACTTTACCTCTTTGGTTAGGTTTATTCCTAGATATCTTATAGTTTTTGGTGAAATTGTAAATGAGATCAATTTCTTAATTTCTCTTTCTTCAGTCTCATTATTAGTGTGTAGAAATGCAACTGATTTTTGTGCATTGATTTTATATCCTGCCACATCACTGAATTCCTGTATGAGTTCCAGCAAATTTGGTGTGGAGTCTTTTGGTTTTTCCACATAAAATATCATATCATTTGCGATGAGTGAGAGTTTGGCTTCTTCTTTGCCAATTTTAGTAACCTGAATATATCATGCCAGCCCTTTCTGGCCCGCCATGTCTCTGTGGATAGGTCTGCTGCCAGCCTAATGTTTCTACCCCTGTAGTTTAAGGATCTCTTGTCTTGAGCTGCTTTCAGGATTTTATCTCTGAAATTTGCAAGCTTCACTATTATATGTCGGGGATGTTGATCTATTTGTATTAATTTTGATAGAGGTCCTCTCTACCTCTTGGACTTGAACGCCAATTTCCTTCCCCAGATTAGGGAAGTTCTCAGCTATGATTTGCTCAAATACACCTTCTGCTCCGCCCCCCCCATCTTTTTATTCTTCCTCAGGGAACCCAATAATTCTAATATTGTTTTGCTTTATGGTATTACTGATTTCTCAAAGCCTCCCCTCATGTTCCATTATTTTTCTCTTTTCCACAGCTTCCTTCCTTTCCATTAATTTGTCTTTTATGTCACCTACTCTCTCTTCCTCCTCATTTACCCTAGCTGTTAGATCATCCAATTTAGACTGCTTCTTATTTAAAGCATTTTTAATTTCATCCCGATTAGATTTTATTTCTGCACTAAGAGATTCTTTAGTGTCTTTTATGTTTTTTTTCATTTTTTTTTCAATTCCAGCTAGTAACTTTATAATCAGTATTCTGAATTTCAGTTCTAACATATTACTTATATCCATATTGGTTAGATCTGTGGCAGACAGTATTACCTCTTGTTCTTTTTTTCTGCTGTGAATTCCTCCTTCTAGTCATTATTTCCCAGAGAAGAATGGAATGAACAGGAGAACAAAATGAAAAATATCAACCATGACACAAGCGAAATACACACTAGACAAATCCAAAGAGGTCAGAAACTAAAAAGAAATGAAAAAGAAAAGAAAAAATTGGTGCAGGGGGAAAGAGAGAATATAATCTTCCAGGTGGAGAATACAGGGTGATCCACTTGGTCTTGGGTGTAGTTTGGTCTGTTTGTTACAAGACTCTCAGTCCCAAAATTGTAAAGAAAGCAAAACATATATATATATATATATATATATATATATATATATATACAAAAAAAATTGAATATATTGAAAGGAAGCCAAAAATGAAGATTATATCAACAAAATGTAAATTTAAAAATTGAAAGTTAAAAAATACTTTAAAGAAAGGAGTTGATAAATAAGAAACTAGTTGAAATGGGAAAAAAGAAAAGGAAAATTTTAAATTGAAAGATAAACGAGTCATGAGAAAAAAAAAACCTCTAATTCTACATACTGTTTTCCCCTATCATTGGAATTTTGCAGTCCTGTGTGCTCTGTAAACTTGGTATTTGCCTTTTGTTTCAGCTAGTCTTCTGGGGAAGGGGTCTGCTGCTTCGATTCTCATGTGTCTTTGCCTGGGCAGATTTGCACTACCCCTTGCCATGGGGCCAGGCTCAGTGTAAGCTGCTTCTGGTTGCTCTATTTGTTCCCTGAAGGCTTTCCACATTTCTTTAGAGTATGAAAATAAAAATGGTCACACCTTGATCTCTGGCCCCAGAACTGAAAGATCCCAGTACCCTCTCTTCTGTAAAGCCTCAGAGGTAAGTGGTCTTCACTTCTGTGTGTGCTCAACACTACAGACTCCTGCTGTGCGTGCCCACACCAATTCTCTAGGGGGAAGGCAGTGGGTTGCTGCATTGCTGCCCTTTGTAGGACCCACACACAGAGAGTGGTGGCCCGATTGTACCACAGTTCACTGTTTATGGTGAATGGAGCTGAGAGGCCCCTCCTGGGCTCACTGACCCTAATTAGATTTCCTGCTCCAATGCTTAGGACCTCTGCCAGCTTAGGCACCCTCGTTCTTTCTGTGACCCTGGGGATCCTAAAACCACACTGTCCCACCTAGGATTCTGCCCTGCTTCACCAACTGAGCACACTTCAGGCAGGGATGTCTCTCACTGGAGCAAATTTTAAACATTCCAGTTTTGTGCTCTGGGGTTTTATCACTTTCTGGTAGCTGGCTTACAGAGGCTTCCTCCCCCTGCTGTATATCTTCTGATATATCCCCCCAGATTCATTTCTCTACACCTCCTACCTTGCAAAAAGTGGTTGCTTTTCTATTTGTAGACTCAGCAATTATTTTCTTACCTCTCAGGTTGAATTCATAGGTGTTCAGAATGATTTGTTTTAGTTATCTAGCTAAATTCAAGGGACCAGATGAAACGAGGTCCCCTACTCTTATGTCATCTTGCCCCCTCAATGTCTTTCATAAGTGTTCTATACTTTTGAGTACAAATTGCTTACCTCTTTGGCTAGGTATCTTATGGGTTTTGGTCCAATTGAAAACAGGATTGATTACTTGATATCTCTTTCTTCTGCTTTATTGTTGGTGTATAGACATGTAACTGACTTCTGTACATTGACTTTATATCCTGCAACTTTGCTGAATTCCTGTATAGTTTCTAGCACTTTTTTTTGGTGGAGATTCACAACTGTTATTTAACATAGTGCTGGAAGTCTTAGCCTCGGCAGCCAGACAACAAAAAGAAATAAAAGGCATCCAATTTGACAAGCTAGAAGTAAAACCTCCACTCTTTGCAGATGACATTATACTCTATACAGAAAACCTAAAAGACTCCACCAAAAACTGCTAGAACTGATAAGTGAATTCAGTAAAGTCGCAGGATACAAATGAACCTACAGAAATCTGTTGCATTTATATACACCAATAATGAAGAAGTAGAAAGAGAAATCAAGGAATAAACCCCATTTACAATTGCACCAAAAACAAGACACCTAGGAATCAACCGAACCAAAGAGGTCAAAGACCTCTGGTATGAAAACTAATATACTGATGAAAGAAATTGAAGATGACACAAAGGAATGGAAAAACAGTCCATGCTCATGGATTGGAAAGACAAATATTCTTGATGCCTTTTGTGGATATAATATGGTTAAGCCACTTTGTCTTTCTGGGCCTCAGTTTCTTCATCTACTAAATGATGGATTAGATTAGTTGAGCTCTAACTGCTATTCTATTGGTTTCCAAAGCACTATTAGATTTTAGGTAAGAAAGGACTATGTATGCAGCTACTTGTGCCCTAAGGAAATTGAAAGAGTCCTGAATTTAGCAAGATGGCAAGATGGGCAAAATAACCATGAAGGGCAAGCAAGCCATCTGCAACTAGAGTCTTTCAGCTTTCCTTCCCTTTTGGGAATGGGTCTGATGGAGATCTTTGCACACATCTCTACTGGTTTCCCAACTTGGTTTGTGTTTTCATCCAACCTTCAGGCTATGTCAGGCTCTCTGTGCTCCAAGAGCTTCAGGCACCAGGTGTCTCTTCCCCTTAAGAGCAGACAGACAGGATGATGAGGATGCCACTTATCAAGGAAGCACCTCAGAGAATGTATATCAGAGTGTTGTTGGTATTTCTGAAAATGGTCCAGGTTCACCATCCACTTGGGCAACTTTATGAGAGGTGGAATTTCCATCCTGATATTTGTTGAGTTAAGGTTTTATACTGAGGACTTTTGGCATGTTATCACATTGAATCTTCATACCAACTCAATAAGGAGGATCTTTTTCCTCATTTTACAGATGTAGAAACTGAGGCTTGGAGAGAGGAATTGGAATGCCCAAGGTCACAGTGAGGATGCGATAGGGTTGGGTTAGAAGTTTTGTGCCTATAACTCTATGATTTGAAATTAAATCTAAAATGTAGGGAGGGGTGCCTGGGTAACTCAGTTGGTTAAATGTCTGACTCTTGATTTCAGCTCAGGTGATGATTTCAGGGTAGTGAGATCAAGTCCTGCATCTAGCTCTGCACTGGGCATGGAGCATGATTAAGATTCTCTCTCCCTCTCCCTTAGCCCTCCCCGCTGCTTGTGCTCACTCTCTCTTTCCCTCTAAAAAATGTGGGGAAATGTAGTCAGATAACCTATTTTTCTTCTCTGCTGAGGAAGAGCAAAGGTAAGTGGTATGAGACAGATAGGATGATTAGCTATGAGACCAAAGGAAGCAATCCACCACCACCATTATTACCTTCTTTATTTTTTTTACCTTCTTCTTAAGCAGTCTTTAAAGCACCAGTTTCCTGTGCCTTGTCCTTATGAAGTAGATTACCTATTTGTCTTTCTACAGAAAGTGAAAAATCTAGAAAGCACCTCATACTCTACTGGAACCATTCAGGGGAAAGTGAGCATTATTCCCCCAGGTCTAATTACCCCAAAACTCCATTCTCTTTCCCTTATACCATCCTGTCTGGAGTGGGGGGGGGGGGTCATGATCTACCAGGTGGTTTTCCAGATTTTTTCAAGGCTTGAATCTAATGCCTCTCCTTCTCTAGAGTACTGAGCACATTGTCAGTGCCAGCCATCTGCTAGCTGTGTTACTTTTGTCAAGTTTCTTAGTCTCTCAGCTTCCTCAATTGCAAAATGGAGATAATAGTACCAACCTCATTGTGCAGTTTTAAATGTTCAACTAATTAATACATAGCATAATCCCTGCTACAAAACAAGAATTCAATAAATGGAGATAGATGCTGATAAAAATAGAAAGTAAAACATAATCTAGGAATTGCTAATTGAGTGGTATGATATGTCAGACACTGTTATACTTGGAGGGACAGTGTGGATGGTGATTAAAGAACATAGGCTCTGGCATCAAATGCACCTGGTTCAAATCCTGGCTCTAACTGTGACATTAGGTAAGCTATCTCTACTCTAAGCCTTCTTTTCTGCATTTAAAATGGGGATCATAATAGCCATGTGATGAGGATTAGTGAGATGATACATATAAATAAAGTGCTTAACCCAGTGCATGGTTCAGAGTAAGTGCTAACGACATATTACTCATTATCACCCTTATTGTGTTAGGCATTGTCTCATTTAACACTCATAGTACCTTTATGGCACAGGAAGCTGATTGCAAGATTGTTTGATATTTAGGAGAACTGTGTTCAGATTTCAAGTGAACTTGGGAATAAGTGTTTGTCAACCTAAGCATTTCTTGTGTCACGTAATGAATGTTACATAGGTAGGAATTAGCAATGAATCTTCTTTCATTATCCTACTTAAGGCTCCTAAGGAAGGAGTCAGATGCAGGACAGTAGGCATTGGACTTGACATTAGATGCCCAGTGTTCTTGTCCTATTTCTGCCATTCATTGCCTGTGGGGCCAGGAGCTTTTGACTAGATAAATGAAACGTGTTTCTATTGCTAAATCTTACCTGTTTGTGGAATACTTCTGAGTGATACAAAGCAGTTTGCTCTCCTGAGTCCCATTGTGACTATCTCTAAAATGGACCCATAGATGCCCACTCTATAGGAATATAAAAGTGTTAAACTGTAGTGGTCTATACATGCAAAATATTACTTAGAGCAGGGGTCAGCAAAGATTCTTTGTAAAGGAACAGATAATAAATATTTTAGACTTTTGAGGGCCCTGCAGTTTTAACTGAAACTACTCATTCTGCTTTTGTAGGAAAAAAAAAAAAGCAGCCACAGATAATAAGTAAAAGGATGAGTGTGACTGTGTTCTAATAAAACTTTACAAAACGAGCGGCGGAGCAAGATGGCGGAGGAGTAGGAGACCTAGATTTCGTCTGGTCTCAGGAATTCAGCTGAATAGGGATCAAACCATTCTGAACACTTACGAACTCAACAGGAGATCAAAGAGGAGAGTAGCAACAACTCTCTGAACAGAGAAGCGACCACTTTCTGGAAGGTAGGACGTGCGGAGAAGTGAATCCGAGGCGATATTCGGGAGGATAGACGGCGGGGGAGGGGCCTCCGCCGGCCGCTTCTGGCAAGTGATAGAGCCACGGAGCACAAAATCGGAACTGTTAGAAGTCGGCTCCGCTGAGGGACGTCGCTGCAGTGGCTAAGCAGGGGGTGGAATCCTCCCGGGACAGTGTGGTCTCAGGACCCTTGGGGTCACAGAAAGACTGGGGGAGCCTGAGGGCACCAGAGCTCCCAGGTATCAGAGCAGGGAAGCCGACTGCAGAGACGGAGCTGAGGCGCGGGCTCTCAGCTTGGGGTTGCCATAAACTGATCCGCGGCCCAGTCGGGCCACTGCTCCTGCAGCAGGGACCCAACAGGCGGCAGATCCGGGGAGACCCCCCCTCTCTCCCCTGGGAGGAATGGTGCGGGAGCGCACCACAGGGATCTGCTGGGTTTGGAGACTCCACACGGGGTCGGGTGCCAGAGATAGCAACGCTCGGTCACAGGCCGGGTGAGCACGGAGAGCGGCCGGAGACCGGGGACAAGGGAGTGACTGCTTTTCTCTGGGGGCGCACTGAGGAGTGGGGCCCCGAGTTCTCAGCTCCTCTGGGTGGAGATTGGGAGGCCACCATTTTTGCCCTGGTCCTCCAAGGCTGTACGGAGAGCTTGCAGGGAACAAAAGCTCCTGAGATCAAACCCGAGCGGCTTGCTTAGCCCGGAACGACAAGGGCGGGGCAATTCAGCCTCCGGCAAAGACATTTGAAAACCACAGCAACAGGCCCCTCCCCCAGAAGATCAGCACGAACAGACAGCAAGCCAAGACCAAGTTTACCGATCAAGGAGAACGGGAGAACTCCAGCGCTAGGGGAATACTGCACATAGAATTCATGGCTTTTTTTTACCATGATTCATTAGTACATCAAAGTTAATTTTTGTTAACTGTTTTTTTTTCTTTTTCACTTTTTCAACCAACATCTTATCAATCTCTTTTTTTAAAAAAAAACATTTTTTATTTTTCATTTTTAGAGTCATATTTTATCCCTTCATAGTAGTTACCCTTATTTTTGGCATATATATATAAGTTGGTCTCTCTTTAAAATTTTGAGATACAGTTTCTTCTAACAGATAAAAATATACCCTAAATCACTAGTGTATGGCTCTGTTCTAGTCTCCTGCCTGATCACATTCTCTCCCTTTTTTCTTTTTTTTTTAAATCTTCTTTCTTTTTTCAAACAACTTCTTATCTTATCAAGTCCTTTTATAAAATCTTTTATAATTTTCATCTTTACAGTCATCTTCTAACCCTTCATTGTATCAACCCTTATTTTGTACATATATGTCTTTCTTCCTTTAAAATTTTAGGAGGCACTTTTTTCTAACAGACCAAAATACGCCCAAAATCTAGTGTGTGGCACTGATCTATGCACTAGCCTGATCATATTTGATCACATTCTGCTTTTTTTGTATTGTTCTGTTTTTGTTTTTATCTTTTTTTCCTTTTTTTTCTCTTTCTTTTTTCTTTCTTTCCCTTTCTTTTCCCCTGGTTTCAGGTCTTTTCTGATTTGTATACAGTATATTTGCTGGGGACATTGTAAACCTGTTAGCATTTTGTTCTCTCATTCATCTATTCTCCTCTGGACAAAATGACAAGACGAAAAAAATCACCTCAGCAAAAAGAACAAGAGGTAGTGCTGTCAGCCAGGGACCTACTCAATACGGACATTACTACGATGTCGGACCTAGAGTTCAGAATCATGACTTTAAAGATACTAGCTGGGCTTGAAAAAAGCGTGGAAGTTATTAGAGAAACCCTTTCTGGAGAAATAAAAGAACTAAAATCTAACCAAGTCGAAATCAAAAAGGCTATTGATGAGGTGCAATCAAAAATGGGGGCACTAACTGCTAGGATAAATGAGGCAGAAGACAGAATCAGTGATATAGAAGACCAAATGATGGAAAATAAAGAGGCTGAGAAAAAGAGCGAGAAACAACTACAGGATCACGAGGGCAGAATTCGAGAGATAAGTGATACGATAAGACGAAACAACATTAGAATAATTGGGATCCCAGAAGAAGAAGAAAGAGAGAAAGGGGCAGAAGGTATATTGGAGCAAATAATAGCAGAGAACTTCCCTAATGTGAGGAAGGAAACAGGCATCAAAATCCAGGAGGCACAGAGAACCCCTCTCAAAATCAATAATAATACGTCAACACCCCGACATCTAATAGTAAAACTTACGAGTCTCAGAGACAAAGAGAAAATCCTGAAAACAGCTCGGGAGAAGAGATATGTAACCTACAATGGTAAAAATATTAGATTGGCAACAGACCTATCCACAGAGACCTGGCAGGCCAGAAAGGACTGGCAAGATATCTTCAGAGCACTAAACGAGAAAAATATGCAGCCAAGAATACTATATCCAGCTAGGCTGTCATTGAAAATAGAAGGAGAGATTAAAAGCTTCCAGAACAAACAAAAACTAAAGGAATTTGCAAACACGAAACCAGCCCTCCAAGAAATATTGAAAGGGGTCCTCTAAGCAAAGAGAGAGCCTAAAAGCAGCAAAGATTGGAAAGGAACACAGACAACATACAGTAACAGTCACCTTACAGGCAATACAATGGCACTAAATTCATACCTTTCAATAGTTACCCTGAATGTAAATGGGCTAAATGCCCCAATCAAAAGACACAGGCTATCAGATTGGATTAAAAAACAAGACCCATCAATATGCTGTCTGCAAGAGACTCATTTTAGACCCAAAGACACCCCCAGATTGAAAGTGAGGGGGTGGAAAACAATTTACCATGCTAATGGACACCAAAAGAAAGCTGGGGTGGCAATCCTTATATCAGACAAACTAGATTTTAAAACAAAGACTGTAATAAGAGATGAGGAAGGACACTATATCCTACTTAAAGGGTCTATCCAACAAGAAGATCTAACAATTGTAAATATCTATGCCCCTAACATGGGAGCAGCCAATTATATAAGCCAATTAATAACAAAAGCAAAGAAACACATTGACAGCAATACAACAATAGTGGGGGATTTTAACACCCCCCTCACTGAAATGGACAGATCATCAAAGCAAAAGATCAACAAGGAAATAAAGACTTTAAATGACACACTGGACCAAATGGACTTCACAGACATATTCAGAACATTCCATCCCAAAGCAACGGAATACACATTCTTCTGTAGTGCCCATGGAACATTCTCCAGAATTGATCACATCCTAGGTCACAAATCAGGTCTCAACTGGTACCAAAAGATTGGGATCATTCCCTGAATATTTTCAGAACACAATGCTTTGAAACTAGAACTCAATCACAAGAGGAAAGTCGGAAAGAACTCAAATACATGGAGGCTAAAGAGCATCCTACTAAAGAATGAATGGGTCAACCAGGAAATTAAAGAAGAATTAAGAAAACTCATGGAAACCAATGAAAATGAAAACACAACTGTCCAAAATCTTTGGGATACAGGAAAGGCAGTCCTGAGAGGAAAGTATATAGCAATACAAGCCTTTCTCAAGAAACGAGAAAGGTCTCAAATACACAACCTAACCCTACACCTAAAGGAGCTGGAGAAAGAACAGCAAATAAAGCCTAAACCCAGCAGGAGAAGAGAAATAATAAAGATCAGAGCAGAAATCAATGAACTAGAGACCAAAAGAACAGTAGAACAGATCAACGAAACTAGGAGCTGGTTCTTTGAAAGAGTTAACAAGATTCATAAACCCCTGGCCAGACTTATCAACAAGAAAAGAGAAATGACCCAAATCAACAAAATCATGAATGAAAGAGGAGAGATCACAACCAACACCAAAGAAATACAAACAATTATAAGAACATATTATGAGCAACTCTATGCCAGCAAATTAGATAACCTGGAAGAAATGGGTGCATTCCTAGAGATGTATCAACTACCAAAACTGAACCAGGAAGAAATAGAAAACCTGAACAAACCTATAACCACTAAGGAAATTGAAGCAGTCATCAAAAATCTCCCAAGAAACAAAAGCCCAGGGCGCCTGGGTGGCTCAGTTGGTTAAGCGACTGCCTTCAGCTCAGGTCATGATCCTGGAGTCCCGGGATCGAGTCCCACATCGGGCTCACTGCTCAGCAGGGAGTCTGCTTCTCCCTCTGACCCTCTTCCCTCTCGTGCTCTCTATCTCTCATTCTCTCTCTCTCAAATAAATAAATAAAATCTTAAAAAAAAAAAGCTTTAAAAAAGAAACAAAAGCCCAGGGCCAGATGGCTTCCCAGGGGCATTCTATCAGACATTTAAAGAAGAATTAATACCTATTCTCCTGAAACTGTTCCAAAAAATAGAAATGGAAGGAAAACTTCCAAATTCATTTTATGAGGCCACCATTACCTTGATCCCAAAACCAGACAAAGATCCCATCAAAAAGGGGAATTACAGACCAATATCCTTGATGAACATGGATGCAAAAATTCTCACCAAAATACTAGCCAATAGGATCCAACAGTACATTAAAAGGATTATTCACCACGACCAAGTGGGATTTATCCCTGGGCTGCAAGGCTGGTTCAACATCCGCAAATCAATCAACGTGATACAATACATTAACAAAAGAAAGAACAAGAATCATATGATCCTCTCAATAGATGCAGAAAAAGCATTTGACAAAGTAGAGCATCCTTTCTTGATCAAAACTCTTCAGAGTATAGGGATAGAGGGTACATACCTCAATATCATAAAAGCCATCTACGAAAAACCTACAGCGAATATCATTCTCAATGGGGAAAAGCTGAGAGCTTTTCCCCTAAGGTCAGGAACGCGGCAGGGATGTCCACTCTCACCACTGCTATTCAACATAGTATTAGAAGTCCTAGCCACAGCAATCAGACAACAAAAAGAAATCAAAGGCATCCAAATCGGCAAAGAAGAAGTCAAACTCTCACTTTTTGCAGATGATATGATACTGTATGTGGAAAACCCAAAAGACTCCACCCCAAAACTGCTAGAACTCATACAGGAATTCAGTCAAGTAGCAGGCTATAAAATCAATGCACAGAAATCAGTGGCATTCCTATACACCAACAACAAGACAGAAGAGAGACAAATCAAGGAGTCGATCCCATTTACATTTGCACCCAAAACCATAAGATACCTAGGAATAAATTTAACCAAAGAGGCGAAGGATCTGTACTCAGAAAACTATAAAATATTCAGGAAAGAAATTGAAGAAGACACAAAGAAATGGAAAAACGTTCCATGCTCATGGATTGGAAGAACAAACATTGTGAAGATGTCAATGCTACCTAGAGCAATCTACACATTCAATGCAATCCCCATCAAAATACCATCCACTTTTTTCAAAGAAATGGAACAAATAATCCTAAAATTTGTATGGAACCAGAAGAGACCCCGAATAGCCAGAGGAATATTGAGAAAGAAAAGCAAAGCTGGCGGCATCACAATTCCGGACTTCCAGCTCTATTACAAAGCTGTCATCATCAAGACAGTATGGTACTGGCACGAAAACAGACACACAGATCAATGGAACAGAATCGAGAGCCCAGAAATGGACTCTCAACTCTATGGTCAACTTATCTTTGACAAAGCAGGAAAGAATGTCCAGTGGAAAAAAGACAGTCTCTTCAACAAATGGTGTTGGGAAAATTGGACAGCCACATGCAGAAGAATGAAACTGGACCATTTCCTTACACCACACACAAAAATAGACTCCAAATGGTTGAAAGACCTAAACGTGAGACAGGAATCCATCAAAATCCTAAAGGAGAACACAGGTAGCAACCTCTTTGACCTCAGCCGCAGCAACTTCTTCCTAGAAACATCACCAAAGGCATGGGAAGCCAGGGCAAAAATGAACTATTGGGATTTCATCAAGATAAAAAGCTTTTGCACAGCCAAAGAAACAGTCCACAAAACCAAAAGACAACCGACAGAATGGGAGAAAATATTTGCAAATGACATATCAGATAAAGGGCTAGTATCCAAAATCTATAAAGAACTTATCAAGCTCAACACCCAAAGAACAAATAATCCAATCAAGAAATGGGCAGAAGACATGAACAGACATTTTTCCAAAGAAGACATCCAAATGGCCAACAGGCACATGAAAAAGTGCTCAACATCGCTCGGCATCAGGGAAATCCAAATCAAAACCTCAATGAGATACCACCTCACACCCGTCAGAATGGCTAAAATTAACAATTCAGGGAACGACAGATGTTGGCGGGGATGTGGAGAAAGGGGAACCCTCCTACACTGTTGGTGGGAATGCAAGCTGGTGCAACCCCTCTGGAAAACAGTATGGAGGTTCCTCAAACAGTTGAAATTAGAGCTACCATTCGATCCAGCAATTGCACTACTGGGTATTTACCCCAAAGATACAAATGTAGGGACCCGAAGGGGTACGTGCACCCCAATGTTTATAGCAGCAATGTCCACAATAGCCAAAGTGTGGAAAGAGCCAAGATGTCCATCGACAGATGAATGGATAAAGAAGAAGTGGTATATATACACAATGGAATATTATGCAGCCATCAAAAGGAATGAGATCTTGCCATTTGCAACGACGTGGATGGAAGTGGAGGGTGTTATGCTGAGTGAAATAAGTCAATCAGAGAAAGACATGTATCATATGACCTCAGTGATATGAGGAATTCTTAATCTCAGGAACAAACTGAGGGTTGCTGGAGTGGTCGAGGGTGGGAGCGATGGGGTGGCTGGGTGATAGACATTGGGGAGGGTATGTGCTACGGTGAGCGCTGTGAATTGTGTAAGACTGTTGAATCACAGATCTGTACTTCTGAAACAAATAACGCAACATATTTTAAGAAAAAAGAAAAAGAAGAAGATAGCAGGAGAGGAAGAATGATGGGGAGTAAGTCAGAGGGGGAGACGAACCAGGAGAGATGATGGACTCTGAAAAACAAACTGAGGTTTCTAGAGGGGAGGAGGGTTGGGGGATGGGTTAGCCTGGTGATGGGTATTAAAGAGGGCACATTCTGCATGGAGCACTGGGTGTTATGAACAAACAATGAATGATGGAACACTACACCAAAACAAATGATGTAATATATGGTGATTAACATAACAATAAAAAATTAAAAAAAAAAACTTTACAAAACCAGATGGCAGGCCTTGGTTTGCTGACTCCTGATTTAAATCCACATTATTGAGCACCGACTATATGCCAGATACCTAGCAAGCAGTAAGGAATAACAAGGTAAATGAGACCCAGTATTTATCCTGGAAAAGCTCCCAATCTTATGGGGGAGTCAAACACATAAACAAGTAATCAAAATGCAGGATGGTAAGTGCTCTATAGCAGCATGAATGGAGTTTGTTTGCTTCATGAAAAAGGAGGCCCGTGTTGTTCTGTGCTGTCATGATGGCTCTACTTGTCTCTTAGGAAGAGTCTTTTTGGTTCAGTGAAACATAAAATTCATCGATTAAGGTTTCACCTCATATATCCCCCTTGTTAACCTAATTATATCTTGAGACTCTTAAAATAATGCTCAGACCAAATGGAATTTTTTTAAAAAGACACATTTTCCTTGTGTCCATTCTTGAATCTCCCCATAGGGAAATTCTGCTTTGTAGTCCTCCCTTTTGTTGGTGGGTTTCCTCTGAACACTAGAGTGATAAAAGAACCAGAGGGGCACAGTAACCTGGCCTGCATATTGGGAAGGCTGGCCCTACTCTTTCATTCACTAGTTGTGTGCTGGGAGCAGTTCCCTTGGCCTTAATCATCTTAACAAAGCTGCATGAGTGGCCCAGCTAAATGGTTTCCAACATTCTTTCCAGTTCTGCTGTTGTGGTTGATGCACAAGTACAATGCACAAGTGCACCTGGCATGCTTTTCCTTTGAATTTTCTGTGCTTCAGTTTCGTCCTGTGAAATGGTGGATCCGGCAGACTAAGGGATCCCAAAGTTCTCTTTGATTTTATGTTGCACTTAGGAGCTAAGACTGGCTCTTTTCAGGACATATTCTTTTCTGGGATATACTTAGAGCAAATCCCAGGGGGAAGGGCTATGGCCAGATGGAAAATTAGGGAAAGTGAGAGTCCTTAGTTGACCTGCCTAATTTGGGAAGGCTTTCTGTAGTAGGGTTATCAAGTAGAGTGGTCATCTCCCACCAACTTCCCTGTCCTCACCATGCCCTGCTCTGGGCTCTGGCACAAAGAATGTGTCCAGATGCCTTTTAGGAAGATCATTCTGCCCTTGTACTGCCAAAGAAAGTCAAGAGTCAGGCAGGGCAGCAGGAAGACTTGTGTATGGACCATCCTCTGTATACAAAGCCTTGTTCTAGAAAGAGAGGACAGTATGATGGTTAAGGGCATGGCTTCTGGTGTCATCCTGTCTGGATTCAAATACCAACTCCATTAGTGACTGTGGAGGCCCTAAGCAAATCATTTAAGGTTTCTGCACCTCATTGAACCATTTTTAAAATGAGTTATGACAGTAGTACCCATTTCATAGGGTTGTTGTGAGAAAAAAATAAAGAGCTTAGGCAGTGCCTCACACTTACAAATGTTAGCTGCTATTACCATCCCGAGTTGGCCAGACAGCCTCCTTGGAGAAACAGAACTTGTGGATTAGAGTGGCAGTGTGGGACAGAAGTAAAGGCCTTTCCTAGCCTGGGAGGCAGGAGGATGAGGCTTCTATTCTTGACCTACCACTGGCTTGATGTGTGACATAGGTCAAGTCTCTGACCCTTTTTGGTCCTGTTTTCCAAAACTAGATAATATTTCAGGTATCTTCCAGCTTGAACATTTTCTAAATCAAACAGATTCTATGCAGGCTATGCATATAAGTACAGGAAGGATGCAGAGTACAGGCATGACCCAGGTCAGGTGAGGTTGACCTTGAATATCAGACCAGAAAAAGAGGAATAAACAAACCCTGAACTAGTGAGTTGGCCCCTGGCAAAACATATCAAGAAGGCAGAAACTGTCTTTAGGGCTCTGCCTATTTTCCTCTCTCTTCTCTTCCTTTCCCTTCAGCTTCTGAATGTCAACCTGACATTTTATCTCTCTTCCTCTTATTAAACTCTGCTCTCAGGCTGTGCAGGGCAGAGGGACAAAGATCCCTGGATAGACAGAGATTTCACCATGAGCAAACCCTTAGTTCTAGTCCCAGCTGTATTGGGAAGCATTTTTGGGGGCCCCTAATCTTCTATCTCCCCACCTATCCCTAGCCTCCACCTCCTTTCAGTTTACTGTCCCTTCCCTCCTTTTCTCTAAACATCCACTGCCCTTATGCATACATCTATTGGAGCACTTATCAGGCTGTATTGCAATTGTTTATGTCCACCAGTCTCTTCCAGTAGCCCGTGAGCTTGGGTGACTAGTGTATGTCTGTTTCATATTAGCGGTGTCCAGGACATAGCTGAGATGTTAGTGCTAAGCAGTGATCCGGCAGGCAAACTCACTACTTGCTGGCTTCCTGAGTGAATGGAGGAGCAAATGAGAGATGGATCCCTATCTTCTGCTCTTTTAACTTTGTGGCTTAGGCAAGATGGGTATCTTCAGTGGATCTCCAATGCCTTTCTATAAAATGAGAGGATCAAAATGATGAACTTCTGAGGTAACTTTCAGTTTATTTTTCTTTTTCTTCTTGGCTTTAACTATATATATTTGCTCAATTGCCAAGAACTGATAATGATAGCTTTAAGTTATGTCTCTCTCAAGTACATTTGCATTTAAGTAGGAATCAAAGTTTCCTTCATACAAAGGATAAGCTGTGATCTCCTTCAATCCTAAACTAGTGGGGTCCAAATTAATGAAGTTTTGCTTTGTAAAGGTCCTAAATATTTAATGACCCAGTGGTGACAATGTATATTCTATGAATTTCATACTGACAAATCTGTAAAGAACCCTGTTTGTGGCTTTGTCTAATCTTTCTCTCCTTCAGCTGGAAATAACTGGCCAGACCTCCCTCTGTGCCTTGGTGCCCCCATCCCCTGCTCTGACCATGGAGACTCTCAGCAGCCGCCAGACTGCCTCTCTTTCTAAGCTGGTGCCCAGTGGTTACCTGGTTCAAGTCTTCCCAGGTCACCCTGATATAGAAGGCCTGGCTAGGGAGGTAGGGTTGGAGGAATTTGAACATTGTGACCAGGGTGACTTGAGTCCCAGGGAAGAGAGTGGTCAGAATAAGAAGAAAACCAAAGCCAACAAGATCTGGAGTTTTATGAGCTGCAGAAAAGGGCCCTCCAGTCAGGGGAAGCGACCCTGGTCCATGATTTTACTGGAAGACACCTCCAGGCCATCAGAATTGAAAACCAAAGTCACATTACTGGATCAAATGAAGTCATTCAAAAGTTTGAAGCCTTCAACTGGGGCCACTAAAAATACTCCCCCTAGGAACAGCAAGGCCCAGGAACCCCAAAAAGCCTCAGGTATCTACCAGATGAGGAAGACAGAGGAGGCCATAAAACCCTTCCACCATTCCTATGCAGGACACATTGAGAAGCTGGTGCACACCTCCAAGAAGGTGAATCAGACAGTGTTAACTTTTAATGATTTTGGCATCCAAGTGGAAGAAGACTCTTGGGAGGAAGAGGACCCTGAGCAATCCAGTGGCAGCAGGTGGGCCAGGAGCTACCTGAAAAGCATATTGCCTGGGGACCATGAAGCCCTACACACAACTGGAGACTCCAGAATCCAGGAATTCAAGGCTGCCATCAAGAGCCCCACCTTGGAAGGGCTTGTGGAAGGAGGCAATGAGGAGAAACCTGGGCACCTATGCCAAGATAAGACCATGCCTGTTGGTGGTGTTATCAAGTTCTTCAGCAATGTGGCTGAAGTGGCCCACAAGTGGAGGGCATTCTCCCAGTGAGAGTAGCAGATGGGCCACCACTGTGAGGCTTACTTGGTCAGTGGCAGTAAAGGCTTCGTCCTGGAGGGTGCCAACTCTCAGGCCTCCTATCCACTTGACCTGCCTTTCCAGCCCCTTGAGGCTGTACTGTGGGACAGTGCCATTGGGAAGTGCCTGCACTGCCAACGCAAGGCCTTGCAGGCCTCAGACACCTTCAAAATGAGCATTGAGGGTGAGGAGATGCCAGGCAATGCCCTCACCACTTCTGCCTTGGCCTCAGCCTCAGCTATCTTTGAGTTCCAGGATGACCCAATGGCACAGAATGGCTGCAGTGGCCACCACTGTTGTGCTTTCACTAGGGAACACTCTTCCTCCAAGGAAGTCAACAAAAACACTGAGATTGTGGTCAGCTTCCTCAAGGAAGGTGACAGTCCTGGAGAGTCCCCTGAGATGGGCACCTGTGTCAGGAGGGTCACCGCTGATGCTATCATGGAGAAACTAGAGGAGAAGCCTAATGAGATGAAGGAGCAGGAGGCCTGCAGGGGGTCCAAGGGGTACAGCCAGGCAGGGCAGCCCCAGGCGTCCAACTTGGGTATGGGTGCAGCAAAGGCAGAGAGTAAAGCCAGCAGGGCTTACATTGGAGCACCCAATATTCAGGTGAGGTGGAACCTGGCTCTTCCAAATTACCATTTGAAACATTCAGAACCCCCAAAACCAGCTAAACCCCCATGCCCTCCCTACAGTCCCACCTTTCACCAGGAATATCCCAGGAGGAATACTCCTACCAGTCAGGTGCTTGGGACTTGACTGATCCTAAAACCCTAGGCAATTTTCACTCCTTCCTTGGACAAAATTCCTGTAGTCACACCTCAGTTCAATCTAGAACCCAACTGAAGCTCTGGGAATGGAAGCCAAGTGACTTGGATCATTTAATGATGCCCAAGACAGCTATTTTCCTTAAGATGTGGGATATTTCCCTGGCTTTGCAACCTTCTCTTCCCCCAGCAGCAGGAAATGAATCCAGAGACTGGTGAAAAGGAAAGTCTCTGGGCTGACTGTCAGGAGACCTGGATTTATGTCCTAGGGCACCCAACAGTGCCCTGTTGTCTAACTTTGAGACAAGTCCTTTCATCTTGTTGGACCTCAGTTTCCTTATGGAGGGGATGGTGCTTGTCTTGGTGTCTCAGAGATCTCTAGTCATCTTCTGGTAAAAAAATTCCGTGTTATTTGACCTAAAGAATGTTGGCAGAGGACAGCCTAATAACATTCCTCTTAGAACATTCCTTGAGTGGTAGCTTTATGTCTAGTATTTTGCAGGGTGTTGTCATGTACACTGTTTTCATTTAATTCTTAAAATAACCTTGTGGAATGGGAGAGATTATCCTCATTTTATCAGTGGAGAAAACAAGCTCAGAGAAGTTCAGTGACTTGTACAAAGTCATTCACATTGTGACAAAATTTGGATTCAGATCTCAGTTTTGACTCCAGCTCTAGTGGTTTTGTCTAGCTCACTGTAGTTTTCAGTGGTTTCAATTTGAGTGGTGACAAGTAGGTGCTAGAATTATAGTAGGAGGAATGTTGAATAAACAATAGAAGTAACTTTCTGGCTTTGAGACTTAAGAATGTCTTAATAAGGGGTGTGCTATAGTTTCTACAGATAGTTTTAGGGTATTTTTTAAGGGAAGTAAATTAAAATTATTATTCAGGGTAGTAGGAGGTCTAGCTTAATAGTTCTCAGTCAACCTCATCTTTCACATCCAACTTTCAGAAATTTGGGCCCCATCAGGACAGAAGCAATAAGTTTGCTTTTTTGGAAAAGGATATTAATATGTTTACAAGCATTCTCTTTCTATATTTATAGTTTTTGGTAAGCCTTAAGGACAAAAAATTAGAATAATATTATTGGAAGTAAATTTAATTGCAGTGGTTTTAAAGACCAATCAAGCAAGTAAACAAACAAACATACCTAATGACTCCATTGGCTGATAGTTATTATTTGGTACTGTATGTCAAAGTTACTAGTCACTAGGAAGAGGGTCACAGATGTGTGGACTAGGTGCAGAGAAGCCTTGTTGGTTCTTTAAAAGTACAGGCTTTAGAGTCACAAAGACTTGAGTGTGACTTGCATTCTCAGTGAAATGGGACAAAGCACTCCATACCTAAGAGGGCTGCTGTGGGGATTCAAACGAGCCAGAGTATGTAAGGTGCCTAGCCTAGCACCGTTTGTGATATGTTGTAGGCATCCACAGAGTGGTGGCTGTTGTCATTATTGAGATTTGGTAAATTACTAGGTGAACAATGTGCAGCCAGAGAAATAATTCAAGACAGTACTATAGCAGCAGTTGGTTAATGCAATTGAAGGAGCAGTGTCTAAGTTCAGGAAACTGGCTTCTAGTCTCAATTCTACCCCTGATTTGCTTCGTGACCTTGAGACAGATTCTTCCCCTCACTGGGCCTCAGTTTCTCCATCTGAACCAGAGAATTTGCACCAGATAATTCCTGAGGATCTTTCCTGCCTATCTCTAGTTATTTCCTCCCAGTTAAGCCTTTAATTGTTTCTCTGAGTCCAATGGGCGATCCTTGCTGCCCAGTGGCATAAGAATATCTTTCCTTGGCAGGTTTCTGGTGCCCTCTGCTGGTTGCTGAGAGATGCTATCTTTCCTTGGAGTGTTATAAACACCTGTGCAGACAGGGACTGGAGTCCAAGGAAAAAGCAAAATGGAGTGAAAAAACTGAATGTCAAGGGCACTGATGTAGGTCAGGGCTACTGTTGACCATCTGGTTCAATCACTTCATTTTATACTGAGGACCAAAGAAGGGAAAGGATTTCCCAACACACAGAAACTGGAAGGCAAGAGGATCTGAGAGTTCTAGTGCTGGCTCTGCCACAAATCCTGACAAACCCCCTTCTCTTTCTTGGTTTTAGCATTCTTCTCTGCTAACTGGAAATCCTCAGTCTACTCTCAGGCACCTTGCAGGTCTACTATGAAGCTAAGTTGAGGTAATGAATATAAAAACAATGCATTGTTAACTAGGAAAGCCTACATGATTGCAATGGATCATTATAAGAAAATGAAAGTGAAAAACCTGACTAGCAAAATGGCTTAGATCCTTTTGTATTTCCTGGGAAACTGGACTTTAACTGACTTCATCCAGGCTGTTTTATTTTTGAGGTCTATTTATCCAACCCTCCAGAGCTAAGTGGCTCCTGAAACTATAGCTGTTTTGGCCCAGATTTGGCTGTGGTCAAGCCCAGGAGATGGTGCAGCTTCAAGAAGATGATGTCAGTAGGCAGGGTGGGGTCTCTTCAGAGCTCTTTGTTTGGGGAGTTTTTCAAGGGTCCATGGGGACTGTAACTTCTCTGTGCTTCATCCCTTGAATTGGGAAAATGAGGAGAGTCATACTAATGATTGTACCTAACATTTACACAGTGCTCATTATGTGCCCAGGCACAGTTCTCAGCCTTTTACATGTATGAGCTCATTTCACCACCCTATGAACCTATGCCTACCTTATAGGATTGTTCATATAAGTACTTGTAACAGTGTGTGGCCAAGAATCATTGTGAAATACTGTTAGCTATTTGCATTGGTTATTAAAGGCAAATGCCACAGAGGGGGACTGTACCTCAAGTCTGTTATTAGCTAACACCTTAGTGAGAATTAGTAGAATACAAGTTGAGGGAGGAAGAAGAAGAATAAGCATTCTTGAGATTTGTATAGGACTTTATACTTTGCAGATTGCTTTCTTATATATAAAATGACTTGTAAAACTATTCTAATTGTAATTGTCTTTATTATTATCATTATTTCCATATGATATGAGGAATTTGACTCATGCTATATGAGGAACAAGACATTAAAGTTGAGGTCAAAATGCCTAGTTTCAAAGTCCTGGCTCTTTTACTTTATTGGATATGTGACTTTTTCTAATTTAAAATCAATTAACCAAGTTATAGGACATCATTAGTTTTTGATATATGTGACTTTTGATAAATCATTTAACCACTTTGATTCTTGGGTTTCCTTAATTTGTCAACTGGAAATAAGAAGTCTCCTCTCTTTCCTTCCTGGGAAAGAAAGAAAACAGATATACTGAATACCTACTATGTGTTTTTACTTCTATTATCTTATTTGATCCCCTCAGTGTCCCTGCTTTATTGATCTTACCACCACTCTAATTTATTATGCTTCTGCCTACAAATGGTACTCATAACCATACTCAGAAGCAGCTAGGGCAGTGGCTATTGTCCCTGTCTCACAACTGAAGAGACCAATCCTTGTCTAGAGATGCGAAGTGGTAGATGTGGGATCAAGACATAGGGATCCTGACCTTTATGTCAGTGCTGGATCTATACTGCCTCTCACTGCATTCTGGAGTTTCTTGGGAATTATTGACCCCAATTTCCCCTTTCTCTTAACTACTATATATTTCAAAACTGGTGGCACAAACTATGGACTGTGAAGGAAACTAGAGTCAGGCTTTACTGACGAATTTGCCAACTATTCTGGCCTCTCTCCTCTGCTCACCCTCCCCAGCCATTGACTCCTCTACTTGCTATGGGTTCAGCTTGTTTTTCCTGGTGGAGAAACAGGGAGGGCTGGGCAGGATACTTCCTGAGTGAGCAAGGCTCCCTCCCTGTTGTAGGTTTTGCTATCCAGACTGTCAGGGGCATTTAACAAAGAAGAAGAAAGTCCAAAATGGGTATCATATCAAGATATTTCTGGACACCCAAAATTATGAAGTTGATGCTATAGGAGTTTCAGTTGGGGCAAGCAGTTAGTAAATATCCTTTAAAGACATTAGGGGCCACAGAGATTGTAACCTTAATTCAAAATGGGCTTTAGCAAAAGTATGAATGGCTGCCTTCCACCTTTCTTTTCTTACCCTCTTCCAGCTGTGGGGGCCATTACCCCTGTCTCTAAGCTTCAAGCTGCTTATTTCTGGTCCCTCCCAAGTTGCAATTTCTAAAAGGCTTTGTCCTGTATTGGGTAGAAATGTGTCCCTCCAAATATAACTTCAAGTCCTTAATCCTCAGTAGCTGTGAATGTGACCTTATTTGGAAATAAGATCTTTGCAGATATAATCAAGTAAATATGAAGTCATACGGAATCCAATGACTGATGTCTTTATAAGAGGAGAATTTGGACACACAAACAAAGACAGACACAGAGAAGAAGGCCCTCATGTGATGATGAAGACAGAGATGGGAGTGACACAGCTGCAAGCTGAGGAATGCCAGAGATTGCTGGGAGTCACCAAGAGCTGGGAGGCAAAACAATATCTTCCCCTAGAGACTTCAGAAAAAGCATGGCCCTGCTGACACTTTGATTTCAGACTCCTGGTCCTCAGAACTGTGAGAAAATAAATTCTGGTTGTTTTAAACCACTGAGGTTGTGGTAATTTGTTACTGCAACTTTAGGAAACTAATATACCTTCTGTCCCTTAAACCAGATCTCTGGCTCCATATACAGTCTAGAAAGCAATCTGATTAGGCTAATTCATATGGAGACCTGTTTTCATCCTCACAGAGAAGTGTAAACCCCTACCCCCACAATGATGCTGAAATTGGTGGACTTTCAACCTTTGTGACCAGTGAGGTGGAGATGATCAAGTCATATAAAAGAAAGAGGATTTGGGAGCAGGTATCCTGAAAATCTTACCACAGAGCTTGATTGCATGTTCTGTAGGTAGCTCCCCCTCCTTCTATCCAGAATCAAAATAATTCAATGTTCCAGTGCCTTCCATTACTGGACCTCAGGTTTTTGTTTTTTGGTTTTTATTTTTGTTTTTTTCCCACCTGTTCAATGAGGGGGTTACATTGTATGACCTAAAAGAGGGCTTTCAGCTCTAACAGTTTATGGGTCTATAAAACAAAGTAAATAAGTTAGGATTAGGGGAATGGTAAAAAGCAACCTTGCGTATGTGTCTTAGGATTCATACAGATTCAGTACAGTCTCCTGTACCTTCCACGACTCTATTTTCAGTACTACCCAGAAAGTACCCACTTTAACTGTGCATAAGGATGAATCAACTTTGGTAGCTGGTCTCTGCCTTTGAAAATTGGGTTAGAATTGGGCTGAGACCCTTCCCTTGAGTCATCCAAACTCTAAGCTGCTCCCCATATCCAATCATCTCAAAGGTGAATGATACATATGGAAGAAACCTGTACTGTGTTCATAGTGACTTAAGAGTATTGAGGAGGAACTTGAAGGATGTAGGTGTCCAAGAAATACCTTTATCTTGTCTAGAAAGTCAGAGTGGCAGGTCTGTGGTCAGATAGACCTACCATTTACTAGTTATGTGACCCTTGGACAACTCATCCTTTTTGAGCCTTGGTTTCCTTACTATAAAATGTGCTACTATCTCTTATGGAGTAGCTGTGAAGACTGAATGAGATAGCATGCATAAATACACTCAGCAAGGTATCTGATACATACTATGTATTCCATAGATATTTCACAGATGATAGTTTCTTTACCCTTTTTCCATTTGGAGGTCAGGATTTTGGAAAAGAAAGAAGAACTTGGATGAAAACAGCTGGCTATGTTGCTAACAAAGGAGAAGAATTGAATTTAGCTACGATGTCTTTCTGGCAAGAAAGTTTTTTTTTTCTGTCTCTCTGAATCTCTCTCTCTTTCTCTCGTTCTCTCTCTTTCACACATACACATACACATTTTAAAGTACTTTATTATATGTTTTAATATATGTGCATTATCTCATTTTCTCATCCTGGCAACTCTGCAAGGTAAGTATTACTACTATTCCTTTTATGCAGATGAGGGAACTGAGACTCAGAGAGATGGAATCATTTGCCCCAGGTCTCACACTGAATAAAGGTTAAAGCCTATAACAAATGCAGAATCCTTACTCCCCCATCCCAATACAAACCAAATAAAAAAAATGTCCAAGTAATGAGAAACAAAATGTTTTTTTAAATTAATTTTATCTTTTTATTGAGATACGATTGACATGACATTATATTAGTTTCAGGAATACAATATAATAGTTTGATATTTGTATATACTGTGAAATGATCACCAGTCAACAGTCCAGTTAACATCTATCACCATACATATATCTATCATCATACATAGTTGCAAACTGTTTTAATTTTTTCCTCTGATGAGAATTTTCAACTTCCACTCTCCTAGCCACTTTCTATCTATAGTTTCTTAAATACTTAGAGTAAGAGTAGTGTTTTATTGTCCTGAAGGCTGAAAATGCCATAGAAACATTTGTAATAATACCTAATGTGAATTTCAAATAATACTTTAAACATTGAAAATTTATTTTTAAAACACTCTTTAAATCATAAAAAAGAAAAAAAAGAAAGTACATAAAAAAGGTTTTCTTTTGCATGAAACTAAGAATTACTGCATTTAAAGCACTATTCTATTAAGTTTTTTTTATTTCAATTCCAGTATAGTTAACATACAGTGTTATATTAGTTTCAGGTATACAATATAGTGATTCAACAATTTTATACATTATTACTCAGTGCTCATCATGATAAGTGTACTCTTAATCCCCTTCACCTATTTTACTCCAGTTCAACAATAAAACAAAGCTGGAAAATCTGCAATGTAAATATTAAATAATTAATATGTAAATATTAACACACCATTGCACAAGCAATCAGCCAAATAACAAATCAAATGTCAAATCAAAATATGTCTCAAAACAAAAGAAAAAGAAAGCACAATGTTCCAAGACCTATGCGATGCAGCAAAAGCAGATGTTAGAGTGAAATTTATGTTATAAATGCTCATATTAAGAAAAAATCTTCAAAAAAACAACTTAACATTATACCACAGGGAACTAGAAAAAGTAACTTAGCCGGAATTTAGTAGAGGAAGGAAAGAACAAAGAAGAATCAGAAATAGAGAACAGAATAAATAGCATAACATCGAAAGTAATGAACAGTTTTTCCAAAAGAAGATGAACAAAATTGGTAATGCTTTAACTACATTAACTAATAAAAAAAAGAGAAGACTCAAAAGCAAAATGAGAAATAGAAAACAATACAGCAGATCACCACAGAAATATATAGTGTGATAACATTACTATATACTGACTAACCAGATAACTTAGGGGAAAAAAACAGATAATTTAGGAACAATTCAATTGTTCCTAAAAACACACAAGTTACCAAGATTGAATCATGAATCTTGAATTCAAGAAATAGGAAATTTCTTAGACCAATAACAAGAATGAACGTTAAATTTGGAATCAAAAATCTCCCAGCACAGAAAAGCCCAAGACCACATAGTTTCCTTGGTGAAATCTCCCAAACATTTTTTAAAAAATTAACGATAATCTTTATCAAAAGCTTACAAATAATGGAATAGAGGGAACACATTAAAAATCATTCAATTAGGCCAGTACTACTCTGATACCAAAGCAGGATAAAAACAATACAAGGACAAAAAGTCGTTTGTCCCATGTAAGTATTGCTACCCTTTCTTTAAATCAGTTGTCTGAATTTCATTTTCTCCACTGCTTGTCTTTTAGGCTTTTGGTAGTTGGCTTTTTGCTTGCATTTGTTAACACCTGGTAATCCTGCCTGGATTTGGGAAATGGACCAGATGATATTTCAAATTCGGAAGCTCTGCTATTTAAGCCAAGCCACTTTCCACCTCCATTAACTAAACCTAATTGGTTTTCTTGCAAACTTTCCTTCCCCCAGCTGAACCATTACCAAGGACTCCACCCCTCAAAATCTTCCTGGAGAAATGCCACTTTCTGTCCATCTCACAGAGCATCCCCATGGAGCTGGTTCAAGTGAGCTGGAGGAGGTCCAGGAAACTTTGCACAGGTGTGCCTTTTATGTCCTGGTTTTTGTGGCAGGACAGGACAAGCAGTCCTTATGCATAGATGGGCTGTATTGACATTTACCCTCCTTCTTCCTCACTGCCCTGCCTCCATCACCCAGAACTCTTCCTCATTGGTACCTGAAAATCCACCATCAGTAATGCCTTGGTATAGACTTTTCTCTCTCCATGCTCTTCTATTAAAATGCAAATTTCCTCATTTGGGGGGCCCTTGAACTCAAAGCATTCAAGTATACCATCTTCCTAAAACCTGTTTTTCCAAGTGCCTCTCAACCTAACACTTTCCAGGTCTCATAAGCTCCAGTTACTCCCTCCACCCTTTTCTCAGCGCTCTTATATACATACTCTTGGCCTCAAAGGAACCAGTCCTGTAGTCCCCATCCCCCATGGGGTCATCCTAGCCCTGCCTCTCTTGCATCTTACCTAGACTTACTCTCTGTGGATCCCAGGTCTTTCCTCTCCTTCACTGACCACTGACCATGGAAGGCCCGTCAAGGTTCAAGGCAGTTTCATTTCACCCACTCAAAACCTAGAGGCTTCCCCGTTTTAATGCTGGAATGACAAGCCTTCGTTCCATTTAAGCTCACCTGTACTGGAATTGCCAACCACCACCTTCCTCCCAGGAAGGCTGGGTGGTGGGCACAAACCAAGTCATCAAAGCAGCAGCAGATGCTTGCCATATTTTGTAAGTCCTCTGCCTTGGGAATAAGGCACCTCCCTGGGAGGTCAGGCCAGGAAGTGTAATGCAGGTTATCTGGTCACAGCTCTTCCTCTCCTCCCTCCCTCTTAGGAAGTGATCTTAGGAAGTGATCTCAACCCCTGGAAATTCAGAGGCTTTTTTAGCAGCTGTTAACCACTTCACTAACAGTGTATCAAAGTGCACCTCCCCACTAACCCCCTGATTATCAGGAACAGATGACAGCCCCTTGGGGAAGGGCCTGGAAAGCTAAGGTTAACACTTACCTTGTGGAATGCTCTGGGGTTATTTATAAATAACCCCATGGGTGGGAAAATGTACCCCTGAGATTGGCACAGGTCCTGCCATCACCTTAGCTGCCACTTTCACCTCTGAGATATAAGTGGCTCCCACGTTGTGGCTCTGCTTCTCAAGATCCCAAACGGACACTTGGGCTGAAGATATTACTAGGAAGGAGGATGACATCAGGATCCCATTTCAGAAGCCAGTTTTCATTTATCTCCTGTTATATCCCTGACCCTTCTGGCAATGGGATCCAAAGATCCCATACCTATTATGTTTAGTACTTTTTACCTCTATCTTGCTTAGAGTCTGAAAGATTCAGTTTGTTTTCTAGTGCTCAGTCTCTGTCCTTCTATCTTCCTCCACATATACATCTACCAGTCCCTCCCTCTCAGCTTCTAATCTGAAGGTTCCCATGACAAACCAGTATAGTGGAAACAAGATCAACTTTGGAGTTGGATAGACCCAGGTTCAAATTCCTATTCTGCCACCTTGGGCAAGTTGTATAACCTCTCTGAACCTATTTGCCCACCTGAAGAATGAGATGCTGGATAACATTTGACTCATGGGATCATTGTGAGTATTGAATGAAATAGAGCCTATGAATGTCCCTGCCACTGTTCCTGGAATGCAGGGGAGTTCAGTCATGGGAGATTCCTTCTTGCCACTACCTTTTACCAATTCTATGTGCCCAAGGACTTACCCAAACACACACATATACACTACCGTGGGGTTCAACCTGAATATGCCCTAGTACATGAACTATTTCCTCTCATTATTTACTTACTCACTCAACAAATATTTCTTGAGCAGAATCAGAAAGGCAGTGAAGTTTGCCTTCTGATAGCCTGGTGTGCTGGAAAGGGCAAAAGTTTTGAAGTCAAACATACCTGGATTTGAATCTTGGTTCTGTCATTTACTAGCTGTGTGACCCGGAATAAGTCATTTTACCACTTGGAGACTCAGTTTTCTTATCTGCAATATTAGGGTAATAATGGGAATACTTTAAGGCTCAAAAGGGCTAAAAAACATAAAAGTACTTTATCAGCTCTGCATTGCTATACTACTAAATGGAAATGATAATGGCAATAACAATAAACAAGTTAGAGATAGGAAAATGTCTTATACCTATCCAAGTCCCTTAAATAGTTGATAGTCCATAAATATCTGTTGATGCCAATATTAGAATTCAAGATTTATTTTCCAAATTAAGTAGAGGGGTTCTTCTACTTGAAAGGATCAGAATCCCATAAGCAGCCCCACAGCAGGCATACCCACATGAACATCACTCTGCATATTGCCAAGCTCTGTTCAAACCACTTGAAGATAGGCTGTCTCAGAGGCCTATTTTGGCAGTGACATTCAGATCATTTCCTACTGGGGTCCCATCCCTCCCAGTAGGGGGTAGCTCTGGGTTGATGTTAATCTAAAGGGTACAGCTAGACAAACCTAACGCCACTTGAATGAATGTCTATGGAGTAGATGGAAGGAATCTTAGGCAAGACACTGTCTTCTGAGCAGGTAAGAAGACACTAATATAGCTTTACCCATTATTTGAGTATTTCTGAAGTGATGGTATCATTTAGCCATGTTTGATATCTGAACTGGGTGTCAGAAAACCTGTGTCCTGTTGTTGAGTTTCTGTATGTAATTGTGTGTGGTCAATTTTAATCATTCTCCTTCTGTGAGCCTCATTATCATCTTGGAAATGGGGACAGTGTTGTTTGGCTGTTCTGAGATTCCACAGATTTCTGTTCTCAGATTTCACTTCCTAATTGGGTCTGATTAGATATGTACTTGGTTTCTGCTTTTACTTCCTGTTTTTTTTTTTTTTTTTGACACATCTACTGCTCATATTTCCTCTTAGCAGGTGGGTTACAGAAATGTATGAAAATTTACAACTGTTTATGTCACTCTTTGTAAGTGTTGGGGGAGGCAAGAAATTAGAGCTAATGGTGGAAACAAGGTTTTGACAATATTTGTATGTTTTAATTAACCAAGCTCTCCATACCACATAAGACTTCAAGTACTAAAGAATTGCGCAGACCTGGAATTCTTACTTTGTAATTCCAGACAAAAGCCTGAGGTTCCTCCTTTCCCAAGATATTCCCTGAGCAATGTAAGAAAGTCCAAGGTACTTCAGATACTGGCTTCGGATTTTTTTCTTGACTAATTTCAGCCCAGTTTTTCCCTGTCACTGGCCTCATATGAACATAACCTTCCCTCCCATTCTCCAACCGTGGTTCTGAAATGTGGACCGGGGTCACCAGCAGTCAGGCCTCTCTAAAAGGAGCTGAAGTCTGGACTCAACCTAAAGGGTATTCTCTCACCATAGGTAACTTGGACCAGGGCTCCAAGACACTAGAAACCTGCAGGAACATTGGTGGATACTAGAAGCCCCAGGGACCAGGAAACAAGCAAGTTAATGAAGTAAGACCTCTTTCCTTTTCCTAGACATATTACAACTGTTGGAGATATATATATATATATATATATATATATATATATATATATATATATCACGTCTTCTTTATCCATTCATCTGTTGATGCACATCTGGGCTCTTTCCACAGTTTGGCCATCAACATTTTTCACAGAACTGGAACAAATAATCCTAAAATTTGTATGGAATTATGCGAACCTTTGTAAGTGTAGCTTTCTTGCTATATCTCTGAGCATGTGGATTCCTGTCTGCATACCTATATATGCATGTTTGTCCATCTACATGCCTGTTAAACTACTTCTTTGATGCATTACATGTGTCCCTGAGCATCATGACGATGACTACAATGTGTGTTTTTTTTAACTTAACTCTCTGCTTGTGTGTGCCTGTGTTTGTATACACACACACACACACACACACACACACACACACACACACACACACATTCTTTTGTCTGGGTATATCTTCGGGTGTTTTAACATCTGGTGCTTTTTTGCATATGTTTGAATCTAATGAGCTTGTCCATTTGCATATTTTTGCTTGAGGGTGTATACAAATACCTGCCTTCCAGTGTGTCTTTGTATCTTCATGAGACTGTCTAACTGGGAGCAAGTGTGTTTGGACATATAAGGGTATAGTTCTATGGCAAAACTTTGGTGATCAATGAAAGCTGAGAATGTAACCTCCAGAGATATCTGGCCTAGTAGCTTATCTTTCACAACTAAAACCCACCCTCTTGAATGCTGCCACTCAGAAATGGGTTTGTAGTCATAGCATTTCAAGCTTGTTTCATGACAGTTACCACTTAGAAACTCTTGGCCAGGGAGATGTGTTATGAAGTTGAGTTACTTTGTTTTGTTTGTTTTTAGTTTGAGAGTTGACCTGATCCCCATTCCATATTTCAACTTGGGGAAGATTGTAAGGTATCTGTAGTGGGTCTTAAAGAAAATAGATTTAGCCATATTCTGCCTCTACCACCCCCTCCATCTGGTGTCTTCTCTATAGCCCCAGCTTGGCTCGCCTTGACCTTGGAAGACAGAATCAGCTGATAGTCTCAGACAGAAAAAAATGTGCAGTGATGGTGGCAAGTTAGGAAACTCTGATGGGGATTCACTGGAGGTAAGACCAATGCCCAGGCCCCCATTTTTCTGAAGGAACAATGTTGTTGGCTCCCAGTCAGTGTGTTTTCTTTTCTCTTCTGCAACCTTCATGTGTCACCTGTCAAAAAGCCAGCCAAACTTTCTCCAAGAAGTTAAAAGTAGACAGTCTCTTTTTCCCAAGTCTAGGCTGAGAAAAAAATTTCCAAAGGAAAATTACTAATCAGCTGATGGACTCTGTTAGAGGAGTTGGTGAGGGTGAGCTTTGAGTTTCAGGATCTATTCTATTTCCCTCGACTTTGGGTTCTAGGCAGTCATCTCTGGATGTGGTTAATTTTTCCTGTACAGAGTAGAGATTCTGATCACAATAATATAATTTTTGAACTTTTTAAAATACAGCCATATACATTATCTCATTGGAGACTTGTACTCTGGAAGGCCAAGGCAGGTATTGCTTCCTTATTTAACAGCAGAGAATATCTTAGAGACGTTAAAAAACTTGTTTAAGGGCATCTAGCTAGCTACTGACAAAACCAGAATTGGAACTTGGATGTCTTGATTATCAGGTCTGTGTTCTTTTTACTACAACCACCAGCATTACCTTCATGGCCTTGGATTTTAAAGCTCTTCTGTTCCTGAGAATACAGACCATTTTTGGTCAGCTTTATAACTATATGATTTGCATATAATAAAACTCACCAAGTTTAAGTCTACAATTTGTTGTGCTTTAGCAAATATGTACAGTTATGTAACAACCAAAACAATCATGATATAGAACATATTCATCACCCTAAAAAGTTCCCCCATGTCTATTTATAGAAGCCCTGTCTCTCCACCCTCCTGACAACCACTAATCTTCTATCTCTATAATTTTACCAGAATGTTGAAACTGAATGGGCAGAAATATGAGAGGGAGACAATCCATGAGAGACTCTGGACTCCAGGAAACAAACTGAGGATTACAGAAAGGAGGGGGGTGGGGGGATGGGGTAACAAGGTGATGGGTATTAAGGAGGGCACATGTTGTGATAAGCACTGGGTGTTATATGCAACTAATGAATCGTTGAACACTACATCAAAAACTAATGATGTACTATATGTTGGCTAATTGAACATAATAAAAAATAAAAAAATTTAAAAATTTAAAGAAAAGACTGTGGCAATAACTAGTTTGTCTTCAAAAAGTTGTGAGGGATTAACATAACAATAAAAAAATTAAAAAAAAAGTTGTGAGGACAGTAATGATCCTTGTTCTAAATCTTCCAAACTTACAGGAAGTGAAGTGATTTTCTCTAAGCCATCTAATAAGTTTGTTTATTCATTTATTTATTCACTTAGAAAACAGAGACTGTGTTCCAGAAACTGAGCTGGGTGCTGAGATACATGATTGAAAAAGAAATCTGTGCTAGCAAGAAGTTCACAGTCTAATCAGGGCAGAAAAAAACAAAAACACAAACAAAACAAAACAAAACAAAAAAACACGCCAATGGGGAATCAGAGCAATGTGATACATCCTGAGAAAAAGACTTGAACCTAGGTCTATAGAAGAACTGCTTAAATCTGTTTGATGAAAACAAGGAAACAGAACAGATTCTGAATCCCAGAAGAGGTGTTCTTTTTTTTTTCAGTTTTTATTTAAATTTCAGTTAGTTAACATACTGTGTAATATTAGTTTCAGGTGTACAATGTAGTGATTCAGCACTTCCATACAATACCCAGTGCTCTTCACAACAAGAGCACTCCTTAATCCCCCATCATCTATATAACCCATCCCCCCATGAACTTCTACTGTGGTAACCATGTTTGTTCTCTATATTCAAGAGTCTGTTTCTTGTTGGCCTTTCTCTCTCTTCCCTTTCCTCATTTGTTTGGTATCTTAAATTCCACATATGAGTGAAATCATGTGGTATTTGTCTTTGACTGACTTATTTCACGTAGCATAATACTCTAGCTCCATCCAAGTCCTTACAAATGGCAATATTTCATGCTATTTTATGGCCAAGTAATATTCCATTGTATACATATACAAGCACTTATTTATCCATTCATGAGTCAATGGATACTTGGGCTCTTTCCATAACTTGGCTAAGGTAATAATGCTGCTACGAACATCATGATGCATGTATACCTTTGAATTAGTATTTCTGTATTCTTTGGGTAAAATACCTAGTGGTGGAATTGCTGGATTGTAGGGTAGTTCTATTTTAAACTTTTTGAAGAACCTCCGTATTATTTTCCAGAAAGGCTGCACCAGTTTGCATTCCCACCAACTGAGCAAGAAGCTTCACCTTTCTCCAATCATTGCCAACACCTGTTGTTTCTTCTGTTGTTGATTTTAGCCATTCTGAGAAGCTTGAGATGCTATCTTGTTGTAGTTTTGATTTGCATTTTCGTGATGATCAGTGATGTTGAGCATATTTTCATGTGTCTGTTAGCCATCTGTATGTCTTCTTTGGAAAAATGTCCATTTGTGTTTTCTGCACATTTTTAATTAGATTATTCATTTTTGGGGTGTTGAGTTTTATAAGTTCTTTATATATTTTGGATACTAATCCTTTATCAGATATATCATTTGGAAATATCTTCTCCCATTCAGTAGGTTGCCTTTTAGTTTTGTTGATTGTTTCCTTCACTGTGTAGAAGCTTTTTATTTTGATGTAATGCCAATAGTTTACTTTTGATTTTGTTTCCTTGCCACAGGAGACATATCTAGAAGGATGTGCTGTGGCCAATGTCAAAGAAGTCACTGCCTGTGTTCCCTTCTAGGATTTTGATGGCTTCCTCTCTCACATTTAGGTATTTTATCCATATTAAATTTATTTTTGTGTATGGTGTAAGAAAGTGGTCCAGTTTCATTCTTCTGCATGTTGCTGTCCAGTTTTCCCAACACCATTTGTTGAAGAGACTGTCTTTTTCCTGCTGGATATTTTTTCCTGCTTTTATGAAAATTAATTGATCATATAGTTATGGGTTCATTTCTGGGTTTTCCATTCTGTTCCATTGATCTATGTGTCTGTTTTTCTGCCAGTACCATACTGTCTTGCTCACTACAGCTTCATAATATAACTTGAAGTCTGGAATTGTGATGCCTCCAGCTTTGCATTTTTTTCTCAAGCTTGCTTTGGCTATTAGGGGACTTTTGTGGTTCTAAACACATTTTAGGATTGTTTGTTCTAGCTCTGTGAAAAATGCTGGTGGTATTTTGGTAGGGATTACATTAAATGTGTAGATCGCTTTGGGTAGTAGACACATTTTAACAGTATTTTTTCTTCCAGTCCATGAGCATGGAATATCTTTCCATTTCTTTTTGTCGTCTTTAATTTCTTTCATCAGTGTATTATAGTTGTCAGAGTACACATCTTTTACATCTTTGGTTAAGTTTATTCCTAAGTATCTTATGGGTTTTGGTGTAATTTTAAATGGGATTAATTCCTTGATTTCTCTTTCTGTTGCTTCATTATTGGTGTATACAAATGCAACAGATTTATGTACATTGATTTTGTATCATGTAATGTTACTGAATTCATTTATCACCTCTAGCAGCTTTTTGGTGGAGTTTTTCATGTTGTCTATATAGAGTATCATGCCATCTGCAAATAGTGAAAGTATGACTTCTTCCTTGCCAATCTGAATGCTTTTTTATTTCTTTTTGTTGTCTGATTGCTGTGACTAGGACTTCCAGTATTATGTTGAATAACAGTGGTGAGAGTGGACATCCCTGCCTTGTTCCTGACCAGAGGAAAAGCCCTCAGTTCTTCCTGACTGAGGATGATATTAGCTGTTTTTTTCATATATGGCCTTTATTATGTTGAGGTATTTTCCTCTTACTGTACTTTGTTGAGGGATTTTGTCATGAATCGATGTCATACTTCGTCAAATGCTTTTTCTGCATCTGTTGAAATGATCATATGGTTCTTATCCTTTCTTCTATTACTATGATGTATCACACTGATTGATTTGCAAATATTGAACCACCCTTGCAACCAAATAATAAATCCCATTTGATCATGGTGCATGAATTTTGCAATGTATTGTTGAATTCAGCTTGCTAATATTTTACTGAGAATTTTTGCACCTGTGCTTATCAGAGATATTGCCCCGCACTTTTCTTTTTTAGTGGAGTATTCATCTGCTTTTGGTACCAGGGTAATGTTGGCCTAATAAAATGAATTTGGAAGTTTTCCCACCTGCTCTATTTTTTTAATAGTTTGAGAATAGATTTGAACTCTTCTTTAATTGTTTGGCAGAATTTGCCTGTGAAACCATCTAGTCCTGGACTTTGTTTGAAATTTTTTGATTACTGATTCAATTTCTTTGCTGGTTATCTCTCTGTTCAAGTTTTCTATTTCTTCCTGTTTCACTTTTGGTAATTTATATGTTTCTAGGAATTTATCCATTTCTTCTAGTTTATCCAATGTGTTGGCATATAGTTTTCATAATATTCTTTTGGAGTTGTTTGTATTTCTGTAGTGTTGGTTGTTATTTGTGATTCTATTTATTTGGGTCCTTTCTCCCTTCTTTTTGATAAGTTTGGCTAGAGGTTTGTCAGTTTTAATAATTTTTTTTTTCAAAGGATCAGCTTCTGGCTTCATTGATCAGTTCTACTGGTTTTTGTTTTTGTTTTTAGTTACTATATCATTTTTTGCAGTCTTATCTTTATTATTTACCTTCTTCTGCTGGCTTTAGGCTTTGTTTATTGTACTTTTTCTAGCTCCTTTGAGTGTAAGGCAAGGTTGTTTGAGATTTTTCTTGTTTCTTGAGGTAGGCCTGTATTGCTATATACTTCCCTCCTATGACCACTTTTGCTGCATCCCAAACATTTTGGGCCATCATGTTTTCACTTTCATTTATTTCCATGTATTGTTTTGTATTTCTTTGATTTCTTGATTGGCCCATTCATTGTTTAGTATCATGTTGTTTAACATCATGTATTTTTGGACTTCCCAGATTTTTTCTTGTAGTTGACTTCTAGTTTCGTAGTGTTGTGGTCAGAAAAGGTGCATGATATGACTTCAATCTTTTTGTAATTGTTGAGGCCTATTTTGTGACCTAATATGTGATGTATTGAGCAGAATGTCTATGTGCACTTGAAAATATGTGTATTCTGCTCTTTTATGATGGAATGTTCTGAATATATCTGTTAAGTCTATCTTTTCCAGTATGTCATTCAAAGCCATTGCTTACTTGTTGATTTTCTGTTTAGATGATCTGTCCATTGATGTAAGTGAGCATTAAAGTCCCCTACTATTATTGTATTATTATCAACTAGTTCCTTTATGCTAGTTATTAATTGTTTTATATATTTGGGTGTTCCCATGTTGGGTGTGTAAATATTTACAATTGTCGTATCTTCCTGTTGGATTGTTCCCATTGTGATTATACAGTGCCCTTCTTTGACTCTTGTTATAGTCTTTTGTTGTTGTTGTTGTTAAGTCTAATTTGTCTGATTAAGTATTGCTACTTCAGCTTTCTTTTAACATCAATCTGCATGGTAAATGTTTCTCCATCCCTTCACTTTCAATGTGCAGTTGTCCTTAGGTCTAAAATGAGTCTTTTGTAGGCAGCATATAGTTGGGTCTTGTTTTTTAATCCATTCCGACACCCTTTGTCTTTTGATTGGAACATTTAGTCCACCTACATTCAAATTAATTATTGAGAGATATTTATTTATTGCCATTTTATTAGTTGTTTTGTCATTGTTTCTGGAAAGTTTCTCTGATCCTTTCTTGACTTTTCAATTTTGGCATTTTCTGCTTTCCACTTAGAATCTCCTTTAATATTTCTTGCAGGGCTGGTTTAGTGGTCATTCAAAGCCATTTGTTTGTCTGGGAAAATCTTTATCTTTCCTTCCATTCTGAATGATAGCCTTACTGGATAGGATATTCTTGGCTGTAGATTTTTCCCTTTCAGCACATTGAATGTATCATATCACTCCCTTCTGGCTTGCCAAGTTTCTTTTGAGAAATCTCCAGTTAACCATATGGGTTTTCCCTTGTAAGGTAAGGACTCCTTTTGTCTTGCTGCTTTTAAGATTTTTTTCTTCATCACTATATTTTACCAACTTAATTACAATATGTTTTGGCTTTGGCCTGCTTTTGTGGATTTTGATGGGAGTTCTCTGTGCATCCTGGATCTTGATGTCTTTTTACTTCCTAGATTAGGGACGTTTTTAGCTATTATTTCCTTAAATTAATTTTCTGCCTCCTTTTTTCTCTCTTCTTTTTCTTGGACTCCTATAATATGAATTTTATTACTTTTGTTGGAGTCACTGTGTTCCCTAGTGTATTGTCTTGTTACATAATTCTTTCTCTCTTTTGTTCAGCTTCATTACTTTCAATTACTTTGTCTTCTAGGTCACTAATTCATTCCTCTGCTTTTCCAGCCTGCTGTTAATTTTATCAAGTGTTATTTCTAATCTCATTGCATGCTTCATTTCTGTTTGAGTGTTTTTTAGCTCTTTATTTCTGTTGTAAGGTTCTCACTGATATCTTTTTTTTTCTCAAGTCCAGTGAATATCCTTATGGTTGTTGCTTTAAGTTCTCCATCAGGGATGTTACTTATGTCTGTTTCACTTAGATCACTTAGATCTTATCTTGTTCTTTCATTTGGAAAAAAATTCCTCTATCCTGGCATTTTGTCTACATCTCTGCCTTCCTCTCTGTGTTAGAAAAGCCAGTTATATCGCCTGCTCCTGAACATAATGGCCTTATGAAGGAGAGGTCATATATATTACAGGGATTTCAGATTGTGAGGGACTCAGACTTAGGAGTTGATGTATATGTCATGAAATTGTTATGCTGCTAGCTTTGCTGTAGTTTACTCTGAACTTTAGAGCTAGATGAACCTCAGTCTCCTGGAAGCCAAAGTCTTCCCTGAAAGAGAAGGTTTCCTCACCCAACCACTTGCCGTAAGGTTCATAAATTGGGTTCTGGAGTCAGACAGGGGTTTCCATCTACAGCTTGGCTAGGATAAGGACCTGAAGGGTCTTTTCTTTTCCCTCCTGATACCAACCAATTCTTTGATTCTCTGACACAAAATGGGTGTCCTACAATTCAATTGTGACACTAACTACACAGAATTAGCAACAAACTACACAGGTTTAAGATCTCAGTTCCACAAAACTGCTCTCACTTTAGAAACATTTTTAATTTTCAGGTCCCTGAGTTACACACAATTGTGTCCTACTTTGCCATAAATTTGGGGGTTCCCACTACCTACCCAAGGTTCAATAATTCACTAGAACACCTCACATAACTCAGGAAATTTACTTACTATTACTGGTTTCTTGTAAAGGATACAACTCAGGAACAGCTACATGGAAAATATGTAAAGGGCAAGGTATGGAGGGAGGGGTGTAGAGCTTCCAGGCCCTCTCTAGGCACACTACCCTCCCTGAACCTTGAGGTGTTCACCAACCTGAAAGCTCTGTCAGCCTTATTGTTTAGAGGGGTTAATGGAAGTTTCATCGTGTAGGGCTAATTGATTGGCCATTGGTGACTGAACTCAATCTCAGCCCCTTCCCCCTTCCCAGAGAATCAGGAGTTGGGGCTGAAAGTTCCAACACTCTAATCTCATGGTTTGTTCTTCCTGGCAGCTAGCCCCTATCCTGAAGCTACCTAACTGCCAGCTCCCCACTCTCAACTTTACAAGTTATCTCATTAATATATAAAAGATACTTTTGTGTCACTTCTTAAGATTCCAAGGATTTTAGGAGCTCCTGCACCAGGAGCCATGGACAAAGACCAAGTATTTATTATTTTTTTATTTAAATTCAATTAATTAATATATAGTGTATTATTACTTTAGAGGTAGAGTTCAGTGAATCATCAGTTGCATACAACATTCAGTGCTCATTTTTTCAAGTGCCCTCCTTAATGCCCATCACCCAATTACCCCATCTTCTCACCAACCTCCCCTCCAGCAACCCTCAGTTTGTTTCCTGTAGTTAAGAGTCCCTTGTGGTTTTCCCCCTTCTCTGTTTTCATCTTATTTTACTTTTCCTTCTCTTCCCCATGTTCATCTGTTTTCTTAAATTCCATATATGAGTGAAATCATATGGTATTTGTCTTTCTCTGACTAACATATTTTGCTTAGCATAATACCCTCTATACTATAGGACTGAAAGACATCTGATGGCAATCCATAGAAAAAGTAGTAAATGAAGAGTGAGGAACCCTGGGCTCTACTAACCCTGGCCTTGGGTTACTTGAGGGCTCTTTTCTCTCCCATCCCTATGCCCCAGTTTCTTCCTCTGCACATAAGAAAGTGGAATTGGGTGTCCTCAGAGGTCCTTTAAGCCTTACCAAAACATGTTCTGGTGGCCAAAGGGGTCCCTCATAGCTGTCCTCATGAAGCCAGGCTCCATCATTGTCTGGGTTGCTCAGGCAAAGGGTGTTCGAGGTCCATAACAACAGCAGCATTAGACAAAGCAAAGTAATTAGAGATATTCTTTTTCTTCTGCCCCACTTAGTCCCGGGGCTGGGACTAGGGTGAGGTGAGTGAAGCACTTGCCCTGCACACAAAATTTAAGGAGTTATAAAGAGAAGCCTCATTGATCAGGATAAATAATATTTTATTTATTTATTTATTTATTTTTAAAGATTTTATTTATTTGACAGAGATAGACACAGCGAGAGAGGGAACACAAGCAGGGGGAGTGGTAGAGGGAGAGGGAGAAGCAGGCTTCCCGCTGAGCAGAGAACCCGATGTGGGGGTCGATCCCAGGACCCTGGGACCATGACCTGAGCCGAAGGCAGTTGCTTAATGACTGAGCCACACAGGAGCCCCAGGAATAATAATATTTTAACAAAATATTTTAAAAAATTAAAATTAACGCAAAAATCCACATTGAACACAATATTAAAATTTTAAGTAAAGGCAGGGTCAACATTACTGATTTTTCCTTTTTCCTTGGGCTCCAATATGACTTGGCATAGCACTGCTCAACTCCCTTTCAATTCTCCCCAGTAAACAAATATATATCACTTAGGGATCCAAGATGAGGCTATATTTCTGCATTATGATAGTTAAATTTGGGCCTGCTGTCTAAGAAAAGTGACTAGTACATAACAAGAACATATTAAGAGTAGAGCCTCTGAAGCTAGACAGCATGCATATGAAAGCTAGGGCTGCTACTTATTACCTATGTGACCTTGGACAAGTTAGTTAACCATTCTGTGTCTCAGTTTCCTCTTCTATAAAAGAGGAATAATAATAGTACCAACTGCTTAGGGCTGTTCTGAGGGTTAAATTAATTAATATACATTAATATCTAAGCAAGGGAGCTGGTATGTGGTATGTATCCACTGTACATTTGCTCTTGTTATATTTAGGAAGAATATCTTAAAATTAGTAGTGACACAGCAATAGATGACTGAAGCAGATTGTTAGGTCATTTTTCCTGCTGCCCTTTAAAAGCTTTGCAGGGATCTGAGTACAGTGTTGCTTGAGGCAGAGAGAGAAAGTACATGACTTCTTTTTTTTTAAAATTTTATTATGTTATGTTAATCACCATACATTACATCATTAGTTTTTGATGTAGTGTTCCATGATTCATTGTTTGCATATAACACCCAGTGCTCCATTCAGTACGTGCCCTCTTTAATACCCATCACCAGGCTAACCCATCCCCCCACCCCCTCCCCTCTAAAACCCTCAGTTTGTTCCTCAGAATCCATAGTCTCTCATGGTTCATCTCTCCCATCGATTTCCCCCCTTCATTTCTTCCTTCCTACTTCTTTTTTAAACATATAATGTATTATTTGTTTCAGAGGTACAGGTCTGTGATTCAACAGTCTTACACAATTCTCAAAAGGAATGAAATCTTGCCATTTGCAATGACGTGGATGCAACTGGAGTGTATTATGCTGAGTGAAATAAGTCAATCAGAGAAAGACATGTATCATATGATCTCACTGATATGAGGAATTCTTAATCTCAGGAAACAAACTGAGGGTTGCTGGAGTGGTGGGGGGTGGGATGGATGGGGTGGCTGGGTGAAAGTACATGACTTCTGAAAGTTGTTTCCATTTACTATGATGCCTGTGACAAAATAGCTTTCAAATTTGGTTGAGAGCCATTATTTTTATTAATCTATCTAAACCACCAAAAGTGTTGAACTGTTTGATGAACTATTCCTCAAACTGTGGCTTCAAGGCCACTCTAAACATCATAGCCAATAGAACTTCCTTGAGATTCGAGAAGAGTTCCGTGCTCTACTACCTCCTTAGGCTATGAGCGGAATGGGGCATTGCCCAAATGCAGAACTATCTGAAGCTAAATACTAAGCCTAGGATTGATTGATTAATTTATTTTCATCTACTTGGTAAGCATTGCTTGAGTGTTTCCTTTGTTCCAGGTCCTGTGCTAAGCCCTCAGGATACAGGGAGGAGTCAGACCCAGGCCCTGACTAAAAGGGGGCTTCTATTCTACTAGGGGGAACAGACATGGTCTTTTCTAGCTTGAAGTCAGCTCCCCTTTCCCATTCTGTATTAACCAGAGTTCCCCAAAGAAAAAGAACCTATGCATATCTTTGTGTGTGTGTATGCATATATATACATAAATATAAAGAGATTTATTATAAGGAATTGGTTCACATGATTGTGGAGACTGTCAAGCCCAATGTGCAGAGTAGGTCAGTAAGCTATAGACCCAGTGTGCAAGCCAAAGTTCCAGTTATAAGGTCATTGAAGAGGAAGAGGAAGATATAGGCTGGAAGATGGCAGAGTAGGAGGACCCTAAGCTCACCTCTTCTATGGATAAAACTAGGTAACATTCACATCAGTGTAAATAACCCAGAAAATAACCTGAAAACTGGCAAAACAAACTCCACAACTAAATGTAAAGAGACCATATCAAAGAGGGTAGGAAGGATGGAGATGCAGTTGGGAGCTAAAAAGACCAGTGGGACTGTCCATGGGAGGGAAGCACCCACAGGTGTGGAGATGAGAGAGAAAGAGATTGTCACATCAGGGAGCTCACACAAGGAAGAAAAATCCCCATAATATTTGGCTTTGAAAACCGGAAGGGCCAAATGTCATGACTTCTTACAACAGCTGAACTTAAAACCTGGAATTAAAAAAAAAATCAGTGGGATCAGCTCTGGGAGACCTAGGAGGGCAAGAGGTAACTGAGACCTTCCCTTAAAGAGACAGCACAACAAATAGCCCCTGGAGATACAGCATAGAAGCAGCAGTTTGAAAAATGCCTGGGGTATATGGGAGGGTTGTTCACTAATCTCAGAGCACGTCCTGGAGGGACAGACATCCTTGGGAGACTCCTCCAGGAACAAAGGAATTGGCAAGTACTATTTCTCTATCCCAGGCGCCAGCATAAACAGGGCCACCGACAGGAACCAGTGCAGCACTGACACTCACTACCTAACTTGTTAACAGCATGCCCAGCACCTTCCCCCAAGCTTTGGTGAATCTGCTCCCTATAGCCAGACCTGCCTCAGTCCTGGCACTGCAGATCCCCTCCCCCAGAAGATCAATGCAAACCCTGTTAACACTGTGTATCCCACCCCTGGCCACACAGGGGATCCACCACCTTCAATATGCTCTTGGCCAAAGCCCATCCAAAGTGGTGCCACAAGCCTAGGAGTGTGCAAACAGCCCAGATAGGGGCCAACACTACTATAAAGTGAATTCTGCCCTAGGGAGAGGGGAAGACAACAACACACACAAGTCAGACTGGATCCAGCAGTGGGCTGAGGGCACACAGCTGGTCTGACTGCAGGCCCACCCATCAGTGAAAGTTTCTCAGGGGACAACACAGGAAAAGTGTCCTGTAGTTTGTTGCTACTGTGTGTCTGACAAATGCCTGGTCTGATGCAACTCAAGACCAAAGTAGCTCCAGACTGTCCCACTAGTACCACAGGGAACAAAAACTGCCCACAACAGGCAAACAGCCATTGCAGATGATAAGACTGAAGGAAAATGTGGTTCAACCACAACAGCAGGGTGCACACAACACACATAGGAGACTCCTGAAGTGCCAGGTTCTGGTGAACAGGGGACACTATACAACAGAGGACTATAGGACTTCTTCTTCATAAAGCCACTACTTTCAAAAGAAAGAGACATAGCTGACTTTTCTAACACAGAAATAGACACAGAGACTTAGACAAAATGAGGAGTCAGAAGAATATATCCCAAATGAAAGAACAAGACAAAGTCACAAGAGACCTAAGCAAAACAGAGATAAGTAATATGCCTAACAGAGAATTTAATAATCATAAAGATACTTACTGGACATGAGAAAACAGTGGAAGACATCAGTGAGACCCTTAACAAACAGATAAAAAAAGAAACAATCAGTGATAAATAACACAGTAAATGAAATTAAAAAATATACTAGATGGAATAAATAGTAGACTCGAGGAAGCAGAAGAATGAGTCAGTGACTGGAGGACAGAGTAATCAAGATATCCAAAGTAATCAAGATATCCAAATGACAGAAAAAATATGCAAAATGAAAATAGTTTTAGGGAACTCAGTGACAACATCAAGCATTATATCATCCACATTACAGGGAATCCAGATGGAGAAGAGAGAGAAAAGGGGCAGAAAATGTATTTGAACAAGTAATACCTGAAAATTTCCCTAATCTGGGGAAGGAAACAGAAATCCAGATTCAGGAGGCACAGAGATCCCCCAACAAAATCAACCTAAAGAAGTCTACAAGACACATAATAGTTAAAATGTCAAAAAGTGGCAAGAGAATTTTTAAAGGAGCAGGAGAAAAGAAAAACAGTTACATACAAAGGAAAACCCCATAAGGCTATCAGCAGGCTTTTTAGCAGAAAGTTTGCAGGCCAGAAGAGGGTGACATGATATATTCAAAGTGCTTAAAGGAAAAAATATGCAGCCAAGAATACTCTATCTAGCAAGGCTATCATTCAGAATACAAGGAGAAATAAAGAGTTTTTCAGACCCACCCCCCAAAAATTAGAGGAATTCATCATAACCATTAAACCAGCCCCAAAAGAAATGTTAAAGGGGACACTGAATGGAAAGGAAAGACCATAAGTAAGAGTAAGAAAAGTAGGAAGCACAAAAGTGGTAAAAGTAAATGTGTCTATAAAACCAGTCAAGGAACTCACAAAATAAAGGTACATAAAATATGACACCATATACCTAAATCATGAGGAAGAAGAATAAAGAGTAGGCTCAAACTTAAGCAACCATCAACTTAATATATGCAGACGATGTTAAATACAAGCCTAATGGTAACCACAAATTAAAAAAAAAACAGTAAAATATATGCTAAAATAAAGAGAAAAGAATCCATATACATCACTGAAGAAAACCAGCCAATTGTGAGAGAAGAGAGCAAGGGAAGAAAGGAACAGACAAGAACTACAAAAAGAACCATAAAACAAGTAACGAAATGACAACAAATACATACCTATGAATAACTACTTTGAATATAAATGGACTAAACACTCCAATCAAAAGACATAGGGTGACAAAATAGATTTAAAAAACAAGACCTATATATACACTGCCTACAAATGACTCATTTCAGACTTAGAGACATATGGAAATTGAAAGTGAAGGGATGCACTTGTATTCAAAATAGTACTCGAAGTCCTAGTAATAGCTATCAGACAAGAAAAAGAAATAAAAGGCATCCAAATTGGTAAGGCAGAGGTTAAATTTTCACTATTTGTAGATGAAATGACACTATATATAGGACCATGAGAGACTATGCACTCTGAGAAACAAACTGAGGGTTTTAGAGGGGAGGGTGGTGGAGGGATGGGTTAGCCCAGTGATGGGTATTAAGGAGGGCACATACTGCATGGAGCACTGGATGTTATACGAAAACAATGAATCGTGGATCACTACATCAAAAACTAATGATATATTTTATGGTGACTAACATAACGTAATAAAATAGAATTTAAAATATAGAAACAACAACAACAAACCAAAAAAAATAAAACAAACAAAAAGAAAACTATAGACTCCACCAAAAACCTACTAGAATTGAAAAAAATGAATTCAGGAAGGTTGTAAGATACAAAATCAATGCAAAGGGATCCATTGCATTTCTATGTACTAACAACAGAGCAGCAGAAAGAAAAATAGAAAAAGCAATCCCATTTATAATTGCACCAAAAATAATAAAATACATAAAAATAAACTTGACCAAGGAGGCGATAGACCTCCACTCTGAAGAGTTTAAAACTTTTATGAAAGAAATTGAAGATGACACAAACAAATGGAAAGATATTCTATGGTCATGGAGCAGAAGAACAAATATTGTCAAAATGTCCATACTACCCCAAACAATCTACAGATATAATCCAATCCCTATCAGAATACCAACAGCAGTTTTCATAGATCTAGAACCAACAATCCTAAAATTTGTATGGAATCACAAAATACCCCAGATAGCCAAAGCAATCTTGAAAAAGACAACAAACAAACAAACAAAAAACAAAGAAGGAGGTATGACAATTCCAGATTTCAAGTTATACTACAAATCTGTAGTAAACAAAACAGTATGGTAGCGGCACAAAAATAGACACATAGATCAGTAGAAAAGGATAGAAATCCCAGAAACAAACCCACTATTATATGGTCAATTAATCTTTGACTAAAGGACAAGAATATCCAATAGGAAAAGACATCTCTTCAACAAATTGTGTTGAGAAAACAGCTCGGCAACATGCAAAAGAATGAAACTGGACCCCTTTCTTACACCATACACAAAAATAAACTCAAAAAAGGATAAAAGACCTAAATTTGAGACATGAAATCATAAAAATCCTAAAAAAGAATACAGGCAGTAAGTTTTCTGACTTTGGCTATAATTTTTTTTTCAATATATGACAGGGGAAATAAAAGCAAAATAAAGTATTGGAGCTATATCAAAATAAAAATACCTCCAGGAGGAGAAGTTAAGATGGTAGAGGAGTAGGGACACCCTAAGCAACTACTGAAAGAAACAATATAGCTAAATTAAAATGACAAGAGCCACATTTATCAATTTGGGTAAACAAAGAAAATCCTATATAATGTGTATGGACACAGAAATAAGTAACAAATATATACAACTCTTCGTGGGTATAATAACTACAAAATTCAAGAGGAGTTAAGATGGCAGAGGAGTAGGGAGATCCTAAGCTTGCCTTGTCCCTCTAACACAGCTAGATAAATATCAAATCATTCTGAACACCAGAGAAATTGATCTGAGTACTGAAAAAAACAAACTGCACAGCTAGATGTAGAAAAATGGCCACAAATGAAAGTAGGAGTTGCAGAGAGTTGATTTGTGGGAGAAAAGAACTGCAGGTGCTGTGGAGGTGAGGGAGCCCTGATCATGGAGAGATGAGCAAGAGAGAAAGAGAGAGACTGAAAGCATGCATAGGGGAATGGACAAGAAAAACTCTTCCCCAAAATCATTGACTGAGAAAAGGAGAGGGGCTGACTACTGCAAGTTTTTATAAGCAGTGGAGTGTAAAGTCTGATGTTTTAGAAGTCCACACCATCGCCAGGGTCATGCCTGGTGGGTTTAACAGTGCTCCTGTAGGGAAGGAGGGCAGAGACCTGGGAGTGGGCAACTTGGTCTGAGGATCCCCTTGGTCATATGGGGAGAAACTGTTCCCCTTCTTAGAGCACATCTGTGGGGACAAAAGAACTGGTGGCATCAACATAGCTGCCCTGTTCTCTAGCATAGGAACAGAGACACTGACTGAGGGCAGCAAACTTTGGTGCCAGCTTTTTGCTGCACTTTACTATAAACTATGAACTGGTGTGCAGTTGTTTGACTAATTTCCGGGACAAACTGGTACCAGACACAGCATGGGAGACCCTCCCCGAGAAGATCAATATGGGTCAGCACAGTGTGGGTCCTTAAAACTTGGAGTTTTGAAACCCAGCCATGAGTCTGAGATAAAATACAGGAGTTCAGTGCCACCTGGCAGACAGACAGCTTGGACACAGACAGGGTGAAGGCAGGGATAAGAACAGGAGCCAGGGACACAAGAGGGGTGATAGTTTGCTCTTCTGTGGGGGCTTCCTGAAGAGTGCCAGTCACAAAACCCCCACTTCAGGGACAAGAGAGTGTGGTGACACCATTTTACCCCTGCCCATCAGCACTGACCAACTTCAGTGAGCAACACAGCACCACTCAGTGGAGGCTGGAGACACTTACACCAAGCTCAGCCTCCCTGTGCCCTGTAGGTGCACCTCCACTAGTGCAAGTCCATCTGAGAATCATGGGGGCAGGTCCCTTCCTCAGAAGACTAGCACAAAACCCTTGAGTGCACCAAGTGTACTGATTATAGAGTGTTGCAAATCTTCAGCTCTAGGGGAAATAGGATCTAGCTTCCTTTTATCTTTTTCTTTTCTTTTCTTTTCTTTTTTAAATCTACCTTCCTTTAAAAAAGCAGATAAATACACCTACTTAAAACTTGCCACACAGTGGACAAAGTCCAAACACCCCCTACTGCAAGCAAGGAGAAATGCTGTAGAGGACTCACCTGAGGGAAGGAGCAGCCAAAACACAATAGCAGAGTGCACACTCTGAAACATCTCCTGAAACATGAGGCCTAAGACAGAGACACCTCTTTTTTTGTTGTTGTTGTTTCTTTTGACCTCTTCCTAATATAACCATTACTCTTGGGAGTAGGAATATAACAGGCTTTCCTAACAATCACACACACACACACACACACACACACACACATGCGTGCTCACACACACACACACACACACACACACACACACACACTGACCTAGACAAAATGACAAGACAGAGGTATTCACATCATACGAAAGAAGAAGAGGTAACAGCCAGGAATTTAATCAAAACTGATATAAGATGCCTGAACCAGAATTTAAAACAATAATCATAAGGGTATTAGCTGGGCTTGAGAAAAGCATAGCAGACACTAGAGAATTCTTTACAGCAGAGATAAAGGAACTAAAAACCAGTCAGGCCAAAATAAAAAATGCTATAACTGAGATGCAAAACTGGCAGGATGCAATGACAAGGAGAATGGACAAAGCTGAGGAAGGAATCAGTGATATAGAAGATTAGATTATTGAAAATGATGAAGCTGAAAAGAAAAGGTAAAGAAAAGTATTGGATCATAAATGTAGACTTAGGGAACTCAGTGACTCTTTAAAGCATAATAACATTAATATCATAGCAGTCCTGAAAGAAGAAGAGAGAGAAAAGGGGGCAGAATGTTTATTTGAGCAAATTACAGCTAAGAACTTCTCTAACTGGGGAAGGAAACAGACAATGAATTCCAAGAAGCACAGAAAATTCCCATTAAATCAACAAAAGCTGGCCATCACCAGGACATGTCATAGTCAAATTCACAAAATACACAGACAAGGAAAGAATCCCAAAAGCAACAAAGGGAAAAAAGTCCTTACCCTACAAGAGAAGACAGATTGGGTTGGAAGCAGATTTATCCACAGAAACTCGGCAGGCCAGAAGCTTGTGGCATGATATATGCAATGTACTGAATGGGAAAAATATGAAGCCAAGAAGACATTATCCACCAAGGCTGTCATTCAGAATATAAAGAGAGATAAAGAGTTTCCCAGACAAATAAAAACTAAAGGAGTTCATGACAACTAAACCAGACTTGCAAGAAACATTAAAGGGAAAAGACAAAAAAAAGAAACATTAAAGGGGACTCTTTGAAGTGGGGGGAAGGGCCAGAAGCAACAAATACTAGAAAGGAACACAGAACATCACCAGAAACACTACCTTTACAGATAACACAATGGCATTAAATTCATACCTATCAATAATCACTGTGAATGTAAGTGGACTAAATGCTTCAATCAAAAGACATAGGGTATCAGAATAAAAAAGTCAAGGCCCATCTAGATGCTGCCTACAAGAGACTCAGTTTAGACCTAAAGTCACCTGCAGATTGAAAGGATGGAGAAATATGTTTCATACACATGGACATAAAAAAAAGCTAGAATAGCAATCTTTATTTCATATAAACTAGACTTTAAACCAAAGTCTGTAACAAGTGATGAAAAGGACATTATATCATAATCAAGGGAAGTGTCTATCCAGAAGATCTAACAATTGTAAATAGTGCTGCCCCCAACATGGAAGTACCTAAATATATAAATAAATTAATAACAAGCAGGAATAAACTCATTAATAATAATACAATAATGGTAGGGGACTTTAAAACTTGACTAACAGCAGTGGACATATCATCTAAGCAGAAAATCAACCAGAAAACAATGGCTTTGAATGACACACTGATGTTAAGATGAATTTAACAGATACATTCAGAACATTTCATCCTAAAGCAGCAGAATACACATTCTTTTTGAAAGCACATGGAACATTCTCCACAATAGATCATACTGGGTTGCAAATCAGCCCTGAACAAGTACACAAAGTATCATACCATGCATATTTTCAGACCACAGTGCTATGAAACTTGAAGTCAACCACAGGATAAAATTTGGAAAGACCACAAATACATGGAGGTAAAAGAACATCCTACTAAAGAATGATGGGTTAACCAGGAAATCGAAGAAATAAAGTACATGGAAGCAAATGAAAATGAAAACATGACAGTCCAAAACCTTTGGGATGCTGCAAAGGCGGTCCAAAGAGGGAAGTATATTGCAATACATGCCTACCTCAAGCTAGAAAAGTCTCAAATGTACAACCTAACCAGCCTAACTCTACACTTACAGGATCTAGTAAAGGAACAGCAAATAAAGCCAAAAGCAAGCAGTAGAAGGGAAATAATAAAGATTAAAGAAGAAAAAAATATAGGAAAAAAACCAGTAGAACAGATCAATGACAGTAAGAGCTGGTTCATTGAAAGAATTAATAAAATTGATAAGCCCTTACCTGGACTTATCAAAAACAAAAGAGAATGGACCCAAATAAATAAAATCCTGACTGAAAGGGAGAAATCACAACCAACAACACAGAAATACAAACTATCATAAGAGAATATCATGAAAAATTATATGCCAACAAACTGGACAATCTGGAAGAAATGGATAAATTCCTAGAAACATACAAAGTACCAAAGCTGAAACTGGAAGATATAGAAAACCTGAACAGATCCATAAACAGCAAAGAAATTAAAGCAGTAATCAAAAATCTCCCAACAAACAAGAGTCCAGGGCCAGATGGCATCCCAGGGGAATTCTACCAGACATATAAAGAAGAGTTAACACCTATTCCTCTAAACTGTTCCAAAAAGTAGAAATGGAAAGAAAACTTCCATATTCATTCTATGAGGCCGGCATTACCTGGATTCCAAAACCAGACAAAGACCCCATTAAGAGGAGAATGACAGGCCAATATCCCTAATGAACATGGGTGCAAATATTATTAATACAATACTAGCAAATGAAATCCATTAAAAGAGTTATTCGCCATGATCAAGTGGGATTTATTCCTGGGCTGGAGGGGTGGTTCAATATTTGCAAATCAATCAACATGATACACTCCAGTAATAAAAGAAAGGATAAGAACCATATGATCCTCTCAATAGATGCAGAAAAATCATTTGATAAAATACAGCATACATTTTTTTATAAAAACCTTCAACAAAGTAGGGATAGAGGGAACATACCTCAAAATCATAAAGGCCATATACAAAGACCCACAGCTAATATCATCCTCAGTGGGGAAAAACAGAGTTTTTCCTCTAATAAAGTCAGTAACAAAACAGGGATTTCCACTGTTACCATTATTTAACATAGTACTGGAAGTCTTGCCTTACCAATTAGAAAAAAAAAATAATAAAAGACTCCAACCAGCAAGGAAGAAGTTAAACTTTCATTATTTGCAGACAACATGATACTCCATGTAGAAAACCCAAAAGCATCCACCAAAAAAAAAAAAAAAAAAAAAAAAAAAAATTGCTGGAACTGATATAGGAATTCAGCAAAGTCGCAGGATATAAAATCAATACACAGAAGTCAATTGCATTTTTAACACCAATAACAAAGCAGCAGAAAAAGAAGTCAAGGAATTGATCCCATTCACAATTGCAGCAAAAAATAACAAGATTTTTTTTACCTCTTTAACCAAAGAGGTAAAAGATCTGTACTCTGTACTCTGAAAACTATAGAACACTTAGGAAAGATAATGAGGAAGACACAAACAGATGGAAAAACATTCCAGGCTCATGGATTGGAAGAACAAATATTATGAAAATGTCTATGCTACCCAAAGCAATCTACACATTTAATGCAGTCCCTATTAAAATAACACCAGCATTTTTCAGAGATGGAACAAACAATTCTAAAATTTGTATGGAAGCAGAAAAGACCCCGAAGAGCCAATGTAATGTTGAAAAAGAAAACCAAAACTGAAGGCATCACAATTCCGAACTTCAAACTGTATTACAAAGCTGTAATCATCAAGACAGTATGATACTGGCACAAAAACAGACACATAGATTGATGGAACAGAATAGAGAACCCAGAAATGGACCCTCAACTCTATGATCAACAAATCTTCAACAAAGCAGGAAAGAATATCCAATGGAAAAAAAGACAGTGTCTTCCACAAATGGTGTTGGGAAAATTGTATAGCAACATGCAGAGGAGTGAAACTGGATAATTTTCTTACACCATTCACAAAAATAAATTCAAAATGGATGACAGACCTAAATGTGAGACATGAATCCATCAAAATCCTAGAGGAGAACACAGGCACCAACCTCTTTAACCTTGACCACAGCAACTTCTTACTAGAAACATATCCAGAGGCAAGGGAAACAAAAGCAAAACTGAATTATTGGGGCTTCATCAAGATAAAAAGAAAACAATCAACAAAACTAAAAGGCAAACCTTTGGAATGGGAAAATATATTGGCAAATGACATATCAGACAAAGGGCTAGTGTCCAAGATCTATAAAGAACTAATCAAACTCAACACCCAAAAAACAAAAAAATCCAGTCAAGAATAGGCAGAAGACATGAACAGACATTTCTCCAAAGATGTACAGATGGCTAATAGACACATGAAAATATGCTCAACATCACTCATCATTAGGGAAATACAGTTCAAAACCACAATGAGATAGTTGGCTAAGATATGGAGAAAGGGGAACCCTCATGCATGGTTGGTGGAAATGAAAACTGCTGCAGCCAATCTGGAAAACAGTATGGATGTTCCTCAAAAAGTTAAAAATAGAACTACCCTACAACACAGCAATTTCTTTACTAGGTATTTACCCAAAGGATACTAAAATACATATTGAAGGGATACATGGAACCCGACATTTATAGTACCATTATCAATAATAACCAAATTATAGGAAGAGCCTACATGTCCATCAACTGATGAATGGATAAAGAAGATATGGCATATATATATGCAATGGAATATTACTCAGCCATCAAAAAGAATGAAATCTTGCCATTTGCAACAACGTGAATGGAGTTAGGTTGTATTATGTTCAGTGAAATAAGTCAGTCAGAGAAAGACAAATACCATATGATTTCACTTATATGTGAAAGTTAATAAAGAAAACAGATAAATGTATGCGAAAGGAAAAAGGGAGAGAGGGAAGCAAACTATAAAAGACTCTTAACAATAGAGAATTAACTGAGGGTTGATGGAGGGAGGTGGGAAGTGGGAAGTGGTGATAGGTATTAAGGAGAGAACTTATTGTGATGAGCACTGGGAGTTATATATAAGTGATGAATAACTAAATTCTATTCCTGAAACCAGTATTACTCTATATGTTAACTAACTGGAATTTAAATAAAAACTTGAAAAAATATTAAAAATATTAAAAGCTTCTGCACAGTGAAGGAAATAATCAACAATGCTAAAAGGCAACCTAATGAATGGGAGAAAATATTTGTAAATGACATATCTGATAAATAAATAAAAAAACTGATAAACCAACATCCAAGAAACAAATAATCCAATTACAAAATAAGCATAAGACACGAACAGAAATATCTCCAAAGAAGACATACAGATGGCCAGTGGAACCATGAAAAGATGTTCAATGTAGGTCTTTATCAGGGAAATGCAAATCAGTATCACAATAAGGTATCACCTCACACCTGTCAAAACTGCTAAAATGAAAAACACAAGAATCAAGTTTAGTCAAGGATGAGGAGAAAAAGGAACACTGTGTACTGGCGGTGGGCTGTAAACTGGTGCAGTCATTGTGAAAAAGAATATGGAGGTTCCTCAAAAATTTAAGAATAGAACTACCATAAGATCCAGTAATTGCACTACTGTGCATTTACCCAAAGAATATGAAAAAGCTAATTTAAAAGGATGTTGGCATCCCTGTGTTAATTGCAACATTATTTCCAATAGCCAAGTTATGGAAGCAGGCCAAGTGTCCATCAATAGATGAATGGATAAAGAAAATTATATATATATATATATATATATATATATATATATATATATATATATATATCACCCTAAAAAAATGAAATCTTGACATTTGCATTGTCATGGATGGCTCTAGAAAGTATCATGTTAAGCTAAATAAGTCAGTCAGAGAAAGACAAATGCCATATGAATTCACTCATGTAGAATTTAAGAAACAAAACACATTAAAAAAACAAAAAACAAAAAAACAAAAGAAACAAAACAAATGAGCAAAGGGGAAAAAAGAGCCAAAAAGCAGACTCTAAACTGTGGCAAACAAACAGATGTTTACCAGAGGGGAGGTGGTTGGGTGGATTGGTAAAATAGGTGAAGGGGATTGGGAGTACACTTATCTTGATGAGCACTAAGTAATATATGGAATAATTGGATCACTATATTGTACATCAGAAACTAATATAACACTGTATGTTAACTATACAGGAATTAAAATAAATACAACTTAAAAATAGAAATAAAATAAAAATAAATAAAAACAATTAAAAAAAAAAGAAGATTAAGCAAAGTTCCAGATAATGTCTGAAGCAGTCCACCGGAGAATTCTTTCTTGGGAGAGGTGTTTTTGTTGTTGTTGTTCTATATAGGTCTTTAACTGATTTTATGAGGTCCACCCACATTATGGAGGACAATCTGCTTTACTGATTAAAATGTTAATCCTCGGGCACCTGGGTGACTCAGTCAGTTAAGCGTCTACATTCAGCTCAAGTCATGATCCCTGGGGTCCTGGGATGGAGCCCAGCATCAGACTCCCTGCTCCGCGGGGAGTCTGCTTCTTCCTCTCCCTCTGCCCCTCCCCGCACTCATGCTCTCTCTCACAATAAATAAAATCTTTTAAAAAAACAAATAAAATGTTAATCTCATGGAAAACACTCTCAGAAAAACACCCACACAAATATATTTATAACAAAATAAGAAGAAAATACTCATGACAAAATCCTCATTTCTCTAACTGGTCAGATGCTTGTAGCTCATATTCATAACCACCTACTTCCACTATCTATCCAATATTCCCTTTGTACCTCAGCTGTTTGTGGTTCTTTACCTGATGGGGTGACCCAAACCTTCATTTCTGAAAGGCCATTAGTAGTAGTCCTGCCTGGATTGAGTTGTTAATAGTTTTCCACTGATTCTAATCATAGGGCATGGTAATAGTAAGAGACACCCAAAGGGATCTTCTGTACTCCAGACATATTCTTCCTTACTCTGTTGTGGAGTAACATTACAATTTCTACTTGGTAGTCACAATCAGTCACCCTAGCAACACAGCAATTCCTATTTTTGCTTTAGAGGAAAATTTAGAGAACCTAAGTAGAAGTCTTCTATGTGTGCTATGAACTCCCAGATAATCAGTTATATCTGACTGATGGGGTAAGGGGCAGAGGAGTATCATGTGAAATTTCATGGAGAGCTCACTTTTAAGCTGGACCTTGAAGGACCCTCTGGAAGCCCATTGCTGACTTAAACCAGAGTCTGTGGAAGAGCATCCAAGTGAGGCTATAAGGTCATTGATTGAACAACTGCTATGTGTTCTGCTCTAGCCAAGATAGTTAAAGCCCATACTTAAACTGGGAAATTTGAGAAGGTGGAACTCTCTCTTGCCAGGACCAAGTATCCTGAACTCTATCTTATCTGCATCTATCACAGTGCACTTTGGGAAAAATCTCAGCATTAATCCTCTTTTCCTCAATACGGTATACAAAATAATGGCCACCCAAAGATGTCCTCATTATAATTTCCAGACCTGTGAATATGTTAACTTATATGGAAAAAAGACTTTGTAGATGTGGTTAATTTATGGATCTTAAAATCAGGGTTAATTCTGTATTATTGGGTGGGCCTAAAATAATCACAATGTTCTTTATAAAGAGTAGTAAGAAAGTCAGAAAGAGATTTGATGATGGAGGCAGGAAGATAAGAGAGAGAGATTGTGATAAGCTACTTTGCTGACTTAGAAGACATGAGGAAGGGGCTTTGAGATAAGGAATTCGTATGGCTTTCAGAAGCCTGAAAAAGCAAGGGAAGAGATTTTGCCCTAGAGCCTCCAGAAAGAAAGCAGCCCTGTGTTCCAGAAGGAACAACTCCTTGATTTTAGCTCAGTAAGACCCATTTTGGACTTCTTACCTCTAGAATTGTAAGGTAATAAATTTGTGTTGTTTTGTTTATTTTTTTAATACTAGATTTTTTGTGTTTTTTTTTAAGATTATTTATTTATCTATTTGACAGAGAGAGAGACAGTGAGAGAAGGAACACAAGCAGGGGGAGTGGGAGAGGGAGAAGCCGGCTTCCCACTGAGCAGGGAGCCCGATGTGGGGCTCGATTCCCAGGACCCTGGGATCATGACCTGAGCTGAAGGCAGACGTTTAATGACTGAGTCACCCAGGTGCCCCAATTTGTGTTGTTTTAAACCACTAAATTTGTGGTAATTTGTTATAGCAGCAATAGGAAGTGAATATAATGAATATACCCATTTCAGCATTTCTCTTTGAACCAAAACCTTCCTCAGAGTGTGAGGAAGGGTACAAGGCTTTGAAATTTGGCTTTCAGGTTCCAGCCAGCAGTCAGGAAGAGAGTCTATTTCAGAACTCTGAGACAGACGAGCCATTATTATAAATGTGAGAAGTCTCAGCTATCATGCATAACTGTTATTAACTGGTGTGCCTGAAGTGTTATATTTATTAGTTTTGTCACAGTCTCTAGTTGAGGCCATCTCAGAGGCCTTATTGAGATTGGTCTTACTGAGGTTGGTCTGTGTGGCCAGAGTGTCAGGCCTGAAAACTATGGACACTGAGGGGAGGGACACCAAGAGAAATCCCACTTAATACCTTGCATTGCAACTCCTTACCCACAGCCCAGTCTGAAATGACTCATTCATAGTTTTTGGGTTCCCCTAGCCCTGACTCCCACACCCAGAAATCCCGAATCCTCCCTAAGTATTACTCATGGCTGTTCAGGCTTGTCTTCATCCACTGGTACTTAGCCCATAATATCATTTATATTTTCTTTCTTTTCCTTTTTCTCTTTTAGTTAAAAATTTTATTTGAGATAATTGTCGATCCACATGCAGTTGTATGAAATAATATAAAGAGATTCTGTGACCCTTTACTTATTTTTCCCAATGATATCATTTTTAAAACTACAGAACAATATCACAACTGGGATACTGACACTGATACAATCCACCAAGCTTATTTAGATCTTCCCAGTTGTGCTAATACTCATTTGTGTATATGTGTATTTAGTTTAATACATTTTTATCACATTCACAGGTTCATATATCCTCCACCACAGTCAAGGTACTGAACAGTTGTGTCACTGCAAGGATCCTTTCTGTTGCCTGTTTATAATCACACCCATATCCCTCCTGCCATTACCCACAAGCCTTGGCAACCATTAATCTGTTTTCCATTTCTAAAATTTTGCCATTTCAAGAATGTTATACAAATGGAATCATACAGTTTGTGATCTTTGGGGATTGGGGATTTCTCACTAAGCATAATTCCCTTGAGATCCATCTAAGTTGTTGCATGTGTCAGTGGTCCATCCCTTTTTATTGCTGAGTAATATTCCATGGTATAGATATACCACAGTGAACCATTCACCTGTTTAAGGATATCAGGGGTATTTCTATTTAGGGGCTATTATTAATAAAGCTGTTATACACATTCATATATAGGTTTTTGTGTGAACATAAGTTTTCATTTTTCTGGGGTAAATGTCCAAGAATGCATTGTTGAGTAGTATGATAATTGCATGTTTAATTTTGTAAGAAATTATCAAACTGTTCCCTAGAGTAGCTATATTTATTTTCCCATCAACAATGTAGGAGTGTCCAGTTTCAGTGTATGAGTGATCAGTTTCTAAGCATCCTTGCCAGGATTTGATGTTATCACTTTTTTACTTTAGCCATTCTGGTAGGCACATAGTAATATCTCATTGTGATTTTAATTTGAATTTGCCTAATGCCTAATTATGTTGAATATCTTTTCATGTGCTTATTGGCCATATTTATATCCTCTTTGGTGAATTGTCTGTTCATGTCTTTTGCTCATTTTCTTATTGGATTATTTATGATTTACTCTTGAGTTTGGGCATTCTTCACATTTTGTATACTAATCCCTGTCAGTTATGAAGTTTGCAAGTATTTTTTTCCCAAGTGTAGATTGGCTTTTCATCCATTTCACACAGGCTTTCACAGACCAGAATTTAAATTTTAATGAGGTCTAATTTGTTGATTTTTCCTTTTATGAGTCATGCTTTTAGTGTCAAATCCAAGAACTCTTTGCCAACCTCTAGATCCCCAAGATTTTGTGGCTTTTTTTCCTAAAAACATTTATAGTTTTACAATTTGCATTTAAATCTGTGATCATTTTGAGTTAGTTTCTTTGTAGGATGTGAGGTTTAGGGGGGTTTGTTGTTGTTTTATTTTTGGTGTCTTGTTTTGTTTTGTTTTAAAGATTTTATTTTTTTATTAGAGAGAGAGTGAGAGAGAGAGAGCATGAGTGGGGGGAAGGGCAGAGAGAGGGAGAAACAGACTCCCTGCTGAGCAGGCAACCTGATGCAGGGCTCAATTCCAGTACCCTGGGATCATTACATGAGCCTAAGGCAGATGCTTAACCGACTGAGCCACACAGGTGCCCCTTTTTTTGCTTGCTTTTTGTTTTTGTTTTGTCCATGGATACCCAGTTATTCTAGCACCATTTATTCAAAGGCTATCTTTCTTCCATTTGATTGTTTTTGCATCTTTGAAAAAAAAACAGTTGGGTATATTTGTATAGGTCTATTTGGGGGTTCTCTATTCTGTTTCATTGATTTATGTGATTGGTGTCTTCACCATTACTACTTGATTATTGTTGATCTTGATTATTGTTGCTACATAGTAATACTGGGTAGAGTGATTTCTCTTTCTTTTTTCTTGCCTTTTTTTAATTCCAAGATTGTTTTAGATATTCTAGGAGCTGTACCTTTCCATACATATTTTAAAATAAACTTGTCTATGTCTAAAAAATTCATGCTAGATTTTTGCTTTGAATCGCATTAAACCTATAGAACTGTTTGGAGATAATTGACATCTGTACTGTGATAAATTTTCTAAATCATGAACATGGTATACTCTTTATTAATTTTGGCCTTCTTTGATTTTTTTATCAGCATTTTGTAATTTTCACTGAATTTTATCCTCTGTTATTTCCACTCTATTATTGAGCCCATCTGGCAAATTTTTAATTTCAGTTAATGTATTTTTTTAGTTCCATAATTTTCATTTGGTTCTTTTCTACAATTTCCATTTCTTTTTTGAGATTTTATATTTTTCCTTTGTTTTAAGAGATTTTATAATTGCTTGTTGAAGCATTTTTATGACAGTTGCTTTAAGTCCTTGTCAGGTAATTCCAACAACTGCTTCATCTTTGTGTTTGCATCTATTGATTGCCATTTCTTATTTAGGCTGTGATTTTCCTGGTTCTTGGTATGATGGGTGGTTTTCAGTGTATCCTGGACATATTGCCTATTACAGTTGGCAATTCTGGGTCTTATTTAAATAATTCCTTTTAGCAAGGAGTCACTATATTTAGGCTTAGCACACAGGTCCTCACCTAGTTTTGTGAGCTATAGTCCTAATGACAGTTTAATTATTGAGCCTTTCTTGTGCTATAATGCTCTGTGGTTCATCTAGTGTTTTGGGAACAAAGAGGTTTCCTGGGCTGGACTGCTTGTTCTGGTGGACACCTCTATTTGTTGGTCCTCTTGGCAACCCAGTATATATAATGGGGTTTGGATTCTGAGGCAAAGAACCTTCTCCAACTCAGTGCTTATAGTTCGATCTCCCTACTGATGACCCTCAGCCACCCTGGTTTCTCTGGGAGGGTAAGGGTACTCTCAGGATTGTGGGAATACAGAGACTTCCTGAATAGGCCACTTGTTATTAGTTGAGTCTCTCTGGTGCTGTGGTTCTGCCTGCTGTTTGCCTTTGTAATCTTGGGGTGGTAGGTAGCATCAGGCTCAGTGAAGAAGAAAAAATGCTTCACCTGATGCTTATTGTCAGTGGGACTCCCAATCTATATCTTACTTTCTGGTTCTTTTGGGCTCACCTGGTGTGTTTGTTTGTTTGTTTGTGAGAGAGAGTGCATGTGAGTGCAGAGGGAGGGGCAGACAGAGAAGGAGAGAGAATCCCAGGCAGACTCCATGTTGAGCATGGAGCCAAATGCAGGGCTCAGTCCCACAGCCCTGAGATCATGACCTGAGCCAAAATCAAGAGCTGGATACTCAACCAACTGAGCCACCCAGGTGCCCCTAACCTGGTGTTTTTGTTGGGAAATTCGTTTCAATCCAGGGAAAGAATGAATCTACCTGGACTGCCTTCTATTTCTACATTGGAAGTTGTGAAATGCTGGGTTTGGACTACTTTCTTATGTTGGGTGTGGACATAAGTTGTCCTGCCACTCTGTTGTTCTTATAGTCCTGGAGTCCCTAACCAGATTACTTTCTTTTTAGCACTTTTCAAAGTTCTCCTCCGGTTGTCTCTTACATTATTTCCAGGGTTTACAGTTTTCCTTAGTAGGGAAAATCAATGGAGAAGTGTTACTACATAATCCAGTCCAGGCTGGAAGTCTGTCTCACATGTATTTTCTTTTCTTTAAGATTTTATTTTATTTTATTTTATTTATTTATTTACTTACTTACTTACTTACTTATTTGAGAGAGAGAGAACTCGAGTGGGAGAGTAGCAGAGGAAGAGGGAGAGAATCTCAAGCAGACTCTGCACTGAGCACAGAGCCCAGTGTGGGGCTCGATCCCATGACCCTGAGATCATGACCTGAGCCAAAATCAAGAGCTGGACACTTAACCAACTGAGCCACCCAGACACCTATCTCATGTATATTTTCAAACGTGTAAATAGTCCACATTTCTGTCACTGAACCTCTCCCCCAGTGAATTCTCTTTTCCTCTCTGATCATTGCTAAAGTGGCTTCCTTCTTGAGGCCCATTCACAGAGCTCCCATTTGCCCAGTGAGTCCCCCCTTATCATTGAAATCCCTTTTCCTCATTGAGCTCCCTTATCTACTATTAACTGCATCCTTTCCCTGAGGCCTTGAACCTTCTCTTAGCTCCCATTTGCCCACTGATCCATCATTCCATCACTTACTGTAATCCCCTTTATTGCCCACATTTTCTCACTAAAATCTTCCCTTTCTCTTTTCTTATAGCCCATCCACTCCTGTGCCTTTCAGGCTTAGTCTTATCTCTCAACAGCATCTCATGAGTGAGTCCCCATAGTTCTTCTGACCTCTTATGAAACCCTAGTCACCTCTTACAGCAACATGCTTTTCCTCAGCCTCTATCCATTCCTTTAATCCCCAATCCCTCATGTATTTTTAATAGCTTTTTAAGCCACTATTCTCTCTGCCTCACATTTGCATTTTCTTTTCTTCCCCATTGCTGGATTTCTTCCCCACTGTGTGGGCAAAATCCTCTTTTTCCTCTCACCACAGTTACCTTCTTCTTGCCCCCCTTCTTCAATCCACAACTCTTTCTCTTCCTCATTTACCACCTGCCATTTTTCCATCTTTTGGCTATGGCCCCCTTCTCCAAGCTTCCATCTTCTTTCTAAATTCTCATATACTTTCTATGTCCCCATCTTATTCCTCAGAACCTCTTTCTACCACTGAGCATCTTCCTGACACTTGCTTCTAGAGAGTGGCTTTTCTTTCTTTCCTTTCACTGTCCTGCATCATGGAACATATGTTCCATTCCTGCCACTTAGCTGGGTCCACAGTTAGTCCATCCCTGCCATTTCACTCTATCTAGACACTTAGGCCCTCTATCTGCTACCAGAGGAGTCATATTTAGATATCTATTTTCTTTTTTTTACATTTTTCTTATTTTTTAAAAAATGTTATTATGTTATGTTAGTCATCATACAATACATTATTAGTTTTTGATGTGGTGATCCACGATCCATTGTTTTCGTATAACACCCAGTACTCCATGCAGTACATGCCCTCTTTAATACCCATCACCGGGTTAACCAATCCCCACTCCCCCCTCCCCTCTAAAACCCTGTTTGTTTCTCAAAGTCCATAGTCTCTCATGGTTCATCTATTTTCTTGATAATGCTCTTTTGAGAAAATAAGATATTCATAGCTTCTGAAACACAAATTCCCTTTGCATTTTTACAACCAGGCAGGCATTTCCCTCCCCCATGCTTTTCTTTAGTTGTTCCAGGGTTATCAGGTACTTACATGGAGACAGCAAGGTATTCAACAAATGCTACTTCCATCTCCTCCTTTGACAAGTCTCTTGAAGCCTGAGGTTTTTGTCTGGACCTTTGGGAGTGGATGGGATGGTCCTTCTCATTAATTGGCTTTTGGATGTCAAATGAAAGCAGAGGCCGGCCACAATTCTGGAGGCCAGGGTCCATGTTTTCCTTGGCTTCTTTTTTTCTTTCACAGGTCAACGTGGAGTGTGTTGGATAGACCAAAGTCCTGGGCCAAACCTGATTACTTTCATGTGGCACAGTGACTGCCAAAGCTATCAGCACCCTTGGGAGAGACTCTTCCCTTTTGTTTTTCTTTGTCTAAACTCCCAAATTAGGAGGTGATCCCCACCCCCATAACCCTGAGCATACATGTGAAGGCATACATACCATGCTTCAGAAGATCAAGGACCAGGGCTTTACTGATCTACTTTTAGAGGTTGCATTTTTTGTTATAGCGAATGCATCTTTTCTCTCTTTTGATTAGCAGATCCCACTTTGGCTTTTGAGACTTTAGAATTAGCCAAAGGCAAAGGGACATTCAGGAAGGGAGGGAAAAAAGAGCTCTGGAGTGTCAGAGATAATAAGACCTAGAAAACCACCTGATCCAACAGCTTTGTTGCACAGATGGGGAAACTTAGGGCCAGAGAGGGGAGGAGACTTGTTAGGTCAATGATAGAGCCAAGGCCAAAAAGCCAAATTAGTGGGGAAGGAGAGAGTCATCTTTGTCCCTTTATACCCACTTTCGTCCCTCAGATTTACATTTCCAGATTGGGCTTTTGTTATGCCATCACAAACATAAAAGTTATACTGGTGGCGTCTCAGGGTTTGGGTACCAAATACTTCTCTTTCTAAATAAATAGGTTTCTGACCCCATGGCAACAGATTAATACTCTGGCTCCTTTGTCAGGCTGTGGGTCTGTTCTAGAGCCCAAGGATAGCTTGACATAATACTTATGCTGTGGAGTTGCTGGAAGAAAGCGATATGGACAAGTAGTTGGGCCCATGCAGACCAGTGTTTCCACTGGCACCCACAGGTATACTGCCCTAATAATAAGGGCTACTGTTTAAGTCCTACTGTACAGTGCAATCTACATGAATGATTACATTTAATTCTTACAACAACTCTGTAAGGAAGGCCCAATTATTTACCTCTAATTTATTGATGAGGAAACCAAACCTCAGAGAAATGAAGAGACTTATCACAAGGTCACTTAGCTAGTAAGTGGTGACATTGAGATTCAAACCCATTTCTGTCTACGTTGTTCCAAATGCCATGCTTTTATGAGCTGTTGACTTGTACGTACTCTACCTCAACCCCATGATTAGGCAGACAAAGAGTGGGCTTTAAGGATGATGATACAATGATGATGATGATGATGATGATGATGATGATGATGATGATGATGATATTTAACATATGCTCTTGCCTTTCCCATCTTGGCACTCTACTAGGCACTAGGAGTACAGAGATGAATCAAGCAAGCACAGCATGCTCTCTGAGAGCTCACAGTCTAATGAAAGGTAGGGATGGTGCACAGCCACATGAAGAAATAACAAGAGTTAGATAGCAGTAAGAGGAACCTGTTAATTCATTTGTGTAAACTGGCATGGGCAATGATATTTGTTTTTGTTTTTGTTTTAATTTAATTTATTTTTATTATGTTATGTTAGTCACGATAAATACATCATTAGTTATTTTTTAATTTTATTATATTATGTTATGTTAGTCACCATACATTACATCATTAGTTTTTGATGTAGTGTTCCATGATTCATTGTTTGCATATAACACCCAATGCTCCATTCAATACATAGCCTCCTTAATACCCATCACTGGGCTAAAACATTCCCGCACCCCACTCCACTCTAAAACCTTCAATTTGTTTCTCAGAGTCCATAGTCTCTCATGGTTCATTTCTCCCTCCAATTTCCCCCCCTTCATTTTTCCCTTCCTTCTCCTAATGTCCTCCATGCTATTCCTTATGTTCCACAAATAAGTGAAACCATATGATAATTGAATTTCTCTGCTTGACTTATTTCACTTAGCATAGTCTCCTCCAGTTCTATCCATGATGATGTAAAAGTTGGGTATTCATCCTTTCTGATGGCTGAGTAATATTCCATTGTTTATATGGACCGCATCTTCTTTATCCATTCATCTGTTGAAGGACATCTTGGCTCTTTCCACAGTTTGGCTATTGTGAACATTGCTGCTATGAACATTGGGGTGGACCAATGACCCTTTTTTCACCACATTTGTATCTTTGGGGTCAATATCCAGGAGTGCAATTGCTGGGTCATAGGGTAGCTCTATTTTTAAATTTTTGAGGAACCTCCACACTGTTATCCAAAGTGGCTGTACCAACTTGCATTCCCACCAATATAAGAGGGTTCCCCTTTCTCCACATCCTTGCCAACATTTGTTGCTTCTTGCCTTGTGAATTTTTGCCATTCTAACTGGTAAGGTGGTATCTCAATGTGGTTTTGATTTGAATTTCCCTGATGGCTAAAGATGATGAACATTTTTTCATGTGTCTGTTAGCTATTTGTATGTCTTCTTTGGAGAAGTGTCTGTTCATGTCTTCTGCCCATTTTTTGACTTGATTATTTGTTCTTTGGGTGTTGAGTTTTAGAAGTCCTTTATAGATCTTGGATACCAGCCCTTTATCTGTAGTGTCATTTGCAAATATCTTATCCCATTTTGTGGGTTGCCTCTTTGTTTTGTTGACTGTTTCCTTTGCTGTGCAGAAGCTTTTTATCCTGATGAATTCCCAAAAGTTCATTTTTGCTTTTGTTTCACTAGCCTTTGGAGATGTATCTTGAAAGAAGTAGCTGTGGCTAATGTCAAAGAGATTACTGCCTATGTTTTCCTCTAGGATTTTGATGGATTCCTGTCTCACATAGAGGTCTTTCATCCATTTTGAGTTTATCTTTGTGTATGGTGTTATACAATGGTCGAGTTTCATTCTTCTGTATATAGCTGTCCAATTTTCACAGCACCATTTATTGAAGAGACTGTCTTTTTTCCATTGCATATTTTTTCCTGCTTTGTCGAAGATTACTTGACCATAGATTGAGGGTCCATATCTGGGCTCTCTATTCTGTTCCATTGGTCTATATTTCTGTTTTTGTGCCAGTAACATGGTGTCTTGGTGATCACTGCTTTGTAATATAGCTTGAAATCGGGCAACATGATGCCCCCAGCTTTGTTTTTCTTTTTCAGCATTTCCTTGGTAAATCAGGGTCTTTTCTAATTCCATACAAATTTTAGGATTGCTTGTTCTAGCACTTTGAAATAAGTAATTGGGATGACGTTGAAGGTATAGATTGCTCTAGGAAGCATAGACATTTTAACAATGTTTATTCTTCCAATCCATGAGCATGGAAAGTTTTTTCATCTTTTTGTGTCTTTAATTTCTCTAATGAGTGTTCTGTAGTTCCTAGAGTATAGATCCTTTACCTCTTTGGTTAGGTTTATTCTGAGGTATCTTAGTTTTTGGTGCTATTGTAAGTGGAATCGTTTCTCTAATTTCTCTTTTTACAGTTGCACTATTAGTGTATAGGAAAGCAAATGATTTCTGTGCATTGATTTTGTATCCTGACACATTAGTGAATTCCTGTATGAGTTCTAGTAATTTGGGGGTGGAGTCTTTTGGGTTTTCCACACAAATTGTCATGTAATCTGTGAAGAGAGAGAGTTTGACTTCTTCTTTTCCAGTTTGAATACATTTATTTCTCTTTGTTGTCTGTTTGCTCTTGCCAGGACATCTAGTATTATGTAGAACAATAGTGGCGAGAATGGGCATCCTTGACGTGTTCCTGAAATTAAGGGAAAGGCTCTCAGCTTTTCCCCATTGAGGATGATATTCACTGTGGGTTTTTCATAGATGGATTTTATGAATGTGAGGAATGTTCCCTCTATCCCTATATTCTGAAGAGTTTTAATCAGGAAAGGATGCTTTTTTTGTCAAATGCCTTTCTCCATCAATTGAGAGGACCATATGGTTCTTCTCCCTCCTCTTATCAATTTGTTCTATCACATTGATCGATTTGTGAATGTTGAACCACCCTTGCATCCTGGGGATAAATCCCACTTGTTTATGGATGTGGTGGATGTGGTGGATGATCCTTTTAATGTATTGTTGGATCCTATTAATTAGGATCTTCTTGAGAATTTTGGAATCCATGTTCATCAGGGATATTGGTCTGAAACTTTCCCTTTTGATGGGGTCTTTGCCTGGTTTGGGGATTAAGGTAATACTGGCCTCATAGAATCAGTCTGGAAGCTTTCCTTCTGTTTCTATTTCTGAAAGAGCCTCAGGACAATAGGTATTATTTATTCCTTGAATGTTTGGTAGAATTCCCCAGGGAATCCATCAGGCCCTGGACTCTTGGTTTTTTTGGGAAGTCTTTGATCTCGTTACTGGTTATTGGCCTATTCAGGTTGTTGATTTCTTCCTGATTCAATCTTGATAGTTTATAGGTTTCCAGGAAGGCATCTATTTCTTCCAGGTTGCTCAATTTATTGAGATATAGTTGTTGATAATAATTTCTAATAATTGTTCCTATTTCCTTGGTGTTAGTCGTGATCTCTCCCCTGTCATTCATAATTTTATTAATTTGGCTCCTTTCTCTCTTCTTTTGGATAAGTCTGGCCAGTGGTTTATCGATCTTATTAATTCTTTCAAAGAACCACCTCCTAGTTTTGTTGATCTGCTCTAAGGTGTTTCTGGTTTCTAATTCATTGCTCTCTGTTCTAATCTTAAATCTTTCTCTTCTAATGCATGGCTTAGGCATTGTTTATTGCTTTTTCTCTTGTTTTTAAGGTGTAATCTTATTGGGTGAATTCGGGATTTTTCTATTTTTTTGAATGAGGCTTGGATGGCTATGTATTTCCCCCTTAAGACCGCCTTTGCAGTATCCCATAGGTTTTGGACTGGTGTGTTTTTATTCTCATTGGTTTCCATGAATTGTTTAAGTACTTCTTGATTTCTTGGTTGACCCAAACCTTCTTGAGCAGAGTGGTCTTTAGCTTCCAAGTGTTTGAATTTCTTCCAAAGTTTTTTTTTTTTTTTATTGAGTTCCAGTTTTAAAGCATTATGGTCTGAGAATATGCAGGGACTAATCTCAATCTTTTGGTATCAGTTGAGACCTGATTTGTGACCCAGTATGTGGTCTATTCTGGAGAAAGTTCCATGTGTGCACAAGAAGAATGAGTATTCTGTTGTTTTAGGGTGGAATGTTCTGTATATATCTATGAGGTCCATCTGGTCCAGTGTGTCATTCAAAGCTCTTGTTTCTTTGTTGATCTTCTGCTTAGATGATCTGTCTATTGCTGAGAGTGGAAAATTGAGGTCTCCTACAATGAATGTATTGTTATCAATATGACTCTTCATTTTGGTGAACAGTTGGCTTATGTAAATGGCTGCTCACATGCTGGGGGCATAGATATTTACAATTTTTAGATCTTCTTGTTGGATAAGACCCTTTAAGAATGACATAGTCGCCTTCTGTGTCCTTAAGTACAGTCTTTAGCTTAAAAGCTAATTTGTCTGATATAAGAATTGCTACCCCAGCTTTATTTTGAAGTCTGGCGGCATGGAAGATGGATCTCCATCCCTTCACTTTAAGTCTGGATGTATCTTTAGGTTGAAAATGAGTTTCTTGTAGACAGCATATGGATGGGTCCTGTCTTTTTGACCAATCTGCAACTCCGTGCCATTTTATGGGAGCATTTAGTCCATTCACGTTGAGAGTGATTATTGAAAGATATGAATTAATTGTCATCATGTTGGCTGTGAAGACATTGTTTTTATAGATTGTCCCTGTAAATTTCTGTTGTATATCACTCTTGGGATCTTTCTCCTTTTATAGAACCCCCCTTAATTTTTCTTGTAGGGCTGGTTTGGTGGTTACATATTCTCTCATTTTCTATGGGTCTTGGAAGCTCTGCATCTCTCCATCCATTCTAAATGACAGCCTTGCCTGATAAATTATTCTTGGCTGCATGTTCTTCTCATTTATTACCCTGAATATGTCTTGGCAACCCTTTCTGGCTGCTAGGTCTCTGTGGATAGGTCTGTCGTTATTCTGATGTCCCTCCCTCTCTACATAAGGAATCTCTTCCTCTTAACTGCCCTTAAGATGCTTTCCTCGGTTCTAAGTTTTGAGAGTTTTAGTATTACATGCCAGGGCATTGGCCTGTTTTCCTTGATCTTGGGACAGGGCCTCTCTGCCTCTAGGACATGAATGTTTGTTTCATTCCCCAGATTAGGAAAAGTCTCAGCTAGGATTTGTTCACATATATCTTCTAGTCCTCTCTCTCTCCACCCCCTCAGGGATCCCAATATTTCTGACATTGGAATATTTCATGGTGTCACTTATTTCTCTGATTCTATTTTCTTGGATTCTGAGTTGTTTTTCCCTGGCCTCCTCTTTGTCCTTCTTGTCTATTAATTGGTCCTCTAAATCACTAATTCGTTCTTCTGCCTCGCTTACCCTAGCTGTTAGATTATTTAGATTAGATTTGATCTCATTGACAGCATTTTTAAGTTCTTACAGTTCAGCTTTCATTTCTGCTTAGAGACTCTATGTTGTTATTAATTGATTTTTCCATTCTAATTATTGTCTTCACAATTGCTACCTTGAATTCCATCTCTGACATTTTGGTTATATCTGTATCCATTTGTAAATCTGTGGCAGAAGTCACAGTCTCCGAGTCTTTCCTATTTTGGGGGTTCCTCCTCCTTATCATTCTGTTCAGGGGTGGTATAGGGAATGTACAGAGTCCAAATTATTGACCACAACCCAAGCAAAATGCACCTGTTTTATAGGTTCCTTAGGTTCTAAAGGAACCTATAGGTTCCTTTATAGGTTCCTGGCCGTTTGTTCTCCCAGCCTGGGGGAGGGGCCTGTTGCACTATTACTCAGGCAACCCTCTTTGGGCAGAGTTGCCTTGCCCCCTGTGTGGGGGGTGGGCTCAGTGAAAACTGTTTTTTTGGGCTTTTGTTCTCTGCCGGCTTTCCGTGATTGTTTTCTCCTTCTCTTCTGAGAGTCAGAGCAGAAGAGATCGTTTTCAACCCTCTGCCTCAGAGCAGAGAGATCGCACTCTGTTCTTCAGTGAGCTTTCCAGGCCACACTGTCTCTCTTTCTATCTGTGCTGCTATCAGCTGCAGCATCCTGGGTTGTGAGCCCCTCAGCAGGGCTCCTAGTCCTTGCCTCCAGTTTGGGGCAGGGGAGCAAGTCTCTGCCCTATGTGCTTCTAAAACCACCAGCCACCCCCGGTTCACATGCGTGGCCCCGCTGCTCCAGGTTTCAGTCTGGGGGGCTGCCCTAAAGTCCTTTCTCCACTGCTACTCATCTGTGAGTCTGTGTCCCGTCCCCAGCATGGGAGGATTTTGTGCTCCAGCAGTGCAGGAACCCAGTGGCTCCCTCCCCCTCCATTTTTCTTCCAATCTGCCCATGGAATCATGGCTCCTGCTTCATACCTCAAAACCAGCTGCCTGCGATATTCTGTTTGTAGAGATCCAGATCTATCTTCTTATATCTCAAGGTGATTTCATGTGCGCTCAGAGTGGTCTGGTAGATATCCAGCTCAATTCAGGGGACCGGTTGGAATTGGGTCCCCTAGTCCTCCGCCATCTTTTCCTCCTCTTATGGTTTTTCTACATAGAGTATCACGTCATTTGCAAATAGTGAAAGTTTGACTTCTGCCTTGCTGGTTTGGGTGGCCCTTTTTCTTTTTCTTGTCTGATTGCTGAGGCTAGGACTTCCAGTACTATGTTAAATAGTAACCCTGAAAGTCGACATCCCTATTGTTTGGCTGACCTTAAGGGGAATGTTATCAGTTTTTTCCCATTGAGGATGATATTAGCTGTGGGATGTTAATATTTGGCCTTTATGAGGTATGTTCTTTTGTCACTAATTTTTTGAAGGTCTTTATCAAGAAAAGATGATGAATTTTGTCAAATGATTTTTCTGCATCTAATGAAAGGATCATATTGTACTTATCCTTTTTATTATTATTATTACTGTGGAGTATCACATTGACTTTTTGCAAATATTAAACAAACCCTGCAGCCCAGGAATAAATCTCACTTGAGTGTGGTGAATAATTCTTTTAATGTATTGTTGGACTCTATTTGCTAGTATCCTGCTGAGCATTTTTTCATCCATTTTCATCAGGGATATTTGTCTGTAATTCTCCTTTTTATTGGGCTCTTTGGCTTTGGAATCAAAGTAATACTGGCCTCATAAAATGAGTGTCAAAGTATTACTTCCACTTATATTTTTTGGAACAGTTTTAGAATAAAAGGTATTAACTCTTCTTTAAATATTTGGTAGAATTCCCCTGGGAAGCCATCTGACCCTGGAATCTTGTTTTTTGGGCCATTTTTGATTACTGATAAAATGTTTTTACTGGTTATAGGTCTGTTCAAATTTTCTATTTCTTCTTGTTTCAGTTTTGATAGTTTATATGTTCATAGCAATATACCCATTTCTTTCAGATTGCCCAATTTTTTGACATATAATTGCTCATAGTATTCTCTTATAATTATTTGTATTTCTGCAATGTTGGTTGTCATCTCTCTTTTTTCATTCATTATTTTATTTATTTGGTTCATTTCTCTTTTGTTTTTGATAAATCTGGCTTAGGGTTTATCAATATTATTAATTCTTTCAAAGAACCAGCTGCTAGTTTTGTTGACTGTTCAACTGTTTTTTTATTTCTATATAATTGATTTTTGCTCTAATGTTTATTATTTCTCTTCTGCTGGCTAAGGCTATATTTGCTGATCTTTTTCCAGCTCCTTTAGGTAAAAGTTTAGATTGTGCATTCGAGGCTTTTCTTATTTCTTCATAAAATCCTGTATTGCTATAAACTTCCCTCCTAGGACTGCCTTTCCTGCATCCCAGAGATTCTGACCTGTTGTGTTTTTATCTTCATTTGTTTCCATGTATTTTAAAAATTTTTTATTGTTATGTTAATCACCATACATTACATCATTAGTTTTTGATGTAGTGTTCCATGATTCATTGTTTGTGCATAACATCCAGTGCTCCATGCAGAATGTGCTCACTTTAATACCCATCACCAGGATAACACATCCTCCCAACCCCGTCCCCTCTAAAACCTTCAGTTTGTTCTTCAGAGTCCATCATCCCTCATGGTTCATCTCCCCATCCGATTTCCCCCCCTTCATTCTTCCCCTCCGGCTATCTTCTTTTTTTTTCTTAACATATACTGCATTATTTTTTCAGCGGTACAGATCTGTCATTCAAAAGTCTTGCACAATTTACAGCGCTCACCATAGCACATACCCTCCCCAATGTCTATCACACAGCCACCCCATCCCTCCCACCCCCACCACTTCAGCAACCCTCAGTTTGTTTCCTGAGATTAAGAATTCCTCATATCAGTGAGGTCATATGATGCATGTCTTTCTCTGATTGACTTATTTCGCTCAGCATAACACCCTCCAGTTCCATCCACATCGTTGCAAATGGCAAGATCTCATTCATTTGAAGGTTGCATAATATTCCATTGTATATATACCACCTCTTCTTTATCCATTCATCTGTTGATGGACATCTTAGCTATTTCCACAGTTTGGTTATTGTGGACATTGCTACTTTAAACATTGGGGTGCATGTACCCCTTCGGATCCCTACATTTATAACTTTGGGGTAAATACCCAGTAGTGCAATTGCTGGATCATAAGGAAGCTCCATTTTCAACTTTTTGAGGAACCTCCATACTGTTTTCGAGAGTGATTGCACCAGCTTGCATTCTGACCAAAAGTGTAGGAGGGTTCCCCTTTCTCCACATCCCCACCAACATCTGTCGTTTCCTGACTTGTTAATTTTAGCCATTCTGACTGGTGTGAGGTGGTATCTCATTGAGGTTTTGATTTGGATTTCCCTGATGCTGAGCGATGTTGAGCACTTTTTCATCTGTCTGTTGGCCATTTGGATGTCGTCTTTGGAAAAATGTCTGTTCATGTCCTCTGCCCATTTCTTGATTGGATTATTTGTTCTATGGTTGTTCAGTTTGATAACTTCTTTATAGATTTTGGATACTAGCCCCTTATCTGATATGTCATTTGCAAATATCTTCTTCCATTCTGTCGGTTGTCTTTTGGTTTTGTTGACTGTTTTTTTTGCTGTGCAAAAGTTTTTATCTTGATGAAGTCCCAATAGTTCAATTTGCCCTTGCTTTCTTTGACTTTGGGGATGTTTCTAGGAAGAAGTTGCTGGGCTGAGGTCGAAGAGGTTGCTGCCTGTGTTCTTTAGGATTTTGATGGACTCCTGTCTCACATTTAGGTCTTTCAACTATTTGGAGTCTATTTTTCTGTGTGGTGTAAGGAAATGGTTCAGTTTCATTCTTCTGCATATGGCTGTCAAATTTTGCCAAAACCCTTTGTTGAAGAGACTGTCTTTTTTCCACTGGACATTCTTTCTTGCTTTGTCGAAGATTAGTTGACCATAGAGTTGAGGGTCCATTTCCGGGTTCTCTATTCTGTTGTATTGATCTAAGTGTCTGTTTTTATGCCATTACCATACTGTCTTGATGATGACAGCTTTGTAATAGAGCTGGAAGTCCGGAATTGTGATGCTGACAGCTTTGTTTTTCTTTTTCAACATTCCTCTGGCTATTCGGGGTCTTTTCTGGTTCCATATAAATTTTAAGATTATTTGTTCCATTTCTTTGAAAAAAGTGGATGGTATTTTGATGGGGATTGCATTGGATGTGTAGATTGCTCTAGGTAGCATTGACATCTTCACAATGTTTGTTCTTCCAATCCATGAGCATGGAATATTTTTCCTTTTCTTTGTGTCTTCCTCAATTCCTTTCATAAGTATTTTATAGTTTTCTGAGTACATATCTTTGCCTCTTTGGTTAGCTTTATTCCTAGGTATCTTATGGTTTTGGGTGCAGTTGTAAATGGAATCGACTCCTTAATTTCTTTTTCTTCTGTCTTGTTGTTGGTGTATAAAATGCCACTGATTTCTGTGCATTGATTTTATATCCTGCCACATTACTGAATTCCTGTATGAGTTCTAGCAGTTTTGGGGTGGAGTCTTCGGTTTTCCACATAAAGTATTATATCATCTGCAAACAGTGAGAGTTTGACTTCTTCTTTGCCGATTTGGATGCCTTTTATTCCTTTTTGTTGTCTGATTGCTGTGGCTAGGACTTCTAATACTATGTTGAATAGCAGTGGTGATAGTGGACATCCCTGCCATGTTCCTGATCTTAGGGGGAAAGCTCTCAGTTTTTCCCCATTGAGAATGATATTCGCTATAGGTTTTTCATAGATGGCTTTAATGATATTGAGGTATGTGTTCCCTATATCCTTATATTCTGAAGAGTTTTGATCAAGAAAGGATGCTGTACTTTGTCAAATGCTTTTTCTGCATCTATTGAGAGGATCATATGATTCTTGTTTTTCTTTTGTTAATGTATTGTATCATGTTGATTGATTTGCAGATGGTGAACCAACCTTGCAGCCCACGGATAAATCCCACTTGGTCGTGGTGAATAATCCTTTTAATATACTGTTGGATCTTATTGGTTAGTATTTTGGTGAGAATTTTTGCATCCATGTTCATCAAGGATATTGGTCTGTAATTCTCCTTTTGGATGGGGTCTTTGGTTTGGGGATCAAGGTAATGGTGGCCTCATAGAACGAGTTTGGAAGTTTTCCTTCCATTTCTATTTTTTGGAACAGTTTCAGAAGAATAGGTATTAATTCTTCTTTAAAGGTTTGGTAGAATTCCCCTGGGAAGGCTTCTGGTCTTGGGCTTTTGTTTGTTGGGAGATTTTTGATGACTGCTTCAATTTCCTTAGTGGTTATAGGTCTGTTCAGGTTTTCTATTTCTTCCTGGTTCAGTTTTGGTAGTTGATACATCTCTAGGAATGCATCCATTTCTTCCAGGTTATCTGATTTGCTGGCATAGAGTTGCTCATAATATGTTCTTATAATTGTTTGTATTTCTTTGGTGTTGTTTGTGATCTCTCCTCTTTCATTCATGATTTTGTTGATTTGGGTCATTTCTCTTTTCTTGTTGATAAGTCTGGCCAGGGGTTTATCAATGTTGTTAATTCTTTCAAAGAACCAACTCCTAGCTTCATTGATCTGTTCTGTTGTTCTTTTGGTTTCTATTTCATTGATTTCTGCTCTGATCTTTATTATTTCTCTTCTCCTGTCGGGTTTAGGCTTTATTTGCTTTTTTTTTTCTCCATCTCCTTTAGGTGTAGGGTTAAGTTGTGTATTTGAGACCTTTCTTGTTTCTTGAGGAAGGCTTGTATTGCTATATACTTTCCTCTTAGGACTGCCTTTGCTGCATCCCAAAGATTTTGAACAGTTGCGTTTTCATTTTCATTGGTTTCCATGAATTTTTTAGTTATTCTTTAATTTCCTGGTTGACCCATTCATTCTTTGGTAGGATGCTCTTTAGTCTCCATGTATTTTAGTTCTTTATGACTTTCTTTTTGTGATTGAGTTCTAGTTTCAAAGCATTGTGGTCTGAAAATATGCAGGGAATGATATCAATCTTTTGGTACTAGATGAGATCTGATTTATGACCTAGGATGTGATCTATTCTGGAGAATGTTCCATGGGCACTAGAGAAGAATGTGTATTCCGTTGCTTTGGATGGAATGTTCTGAATATGTCTGTGAAGTCCATTTGGTCCAGTGTGTCATTTATAGTCTTTATTTCCTTGTTGATCTTTTGCTTAGATGATCTGTCCATTTCAGTGAGGGGGGTGTTAAAGTCCCCCACTATTATTGTATTGCTGTCAATGTGTTTCTTTGCTTTTGTTATTAATTGCCTTATATAACTGGCTTCTCCCATGTTAGGGGCATAGATATTTACAATTGTTAGATCTTCTTGTTGGATGGGTCCTTTAAGTAGGATATAGTGTCCTTCCTCATCTCTTAGTACAGTCTTTGGTTTAAAATCTAATTTGTCTGATATAAGGATTGCCATCCCAGCTTTCTTTTGGTGTCCATTAGCATGGTAAATGGTTTTCCACCCTCTCACTTTCAATGTGGGGGTGTCTTTGGGTCTAAAATGAGTCTCTTGCAGACAGCATATCGATGGGTCTTGTTTTTTTATCCAATCTGATACCCTGTGTCTTTTGATTGGGGCATTTAGCCCATTTACATTCAGGGTAACTGTTTAAAGATATGAAATTAGTGCTATTCCATTGCCTGTAAGGTGACTGTTACTGTATATTGTCTGTGTTCCTTTCTGGTCTGTGTTAGTTTTAGGCTCTCTCTTTGCTTAGAGGACCCCTTTTAATATTTCTTGTAGGGGTTGTTTTGTGTTTTCAAATTCCTTTAGTTTTTGTTTGTCCCAGAAGTTTTTTCTCTCTTCTTCTATTTTCAATGACAGCCTAGCTGGATATAGTATTCTTGGCTGCCTATTTTTCTCATTCAGTGCTCTGAATATATCATGCCAGTCCTTTCTGACCTGTTAGGTCTCTGTGGATATGTCTGTTGCTAATCTAATGTTTCTACCATTGTAGGTTACAGATCTCTTCTCCTGAGCTGTTTTCAGGTTTTTTCTCTTTGTCTCTGAGACTCGTAAGTTTTACTATTAGAAGTTGGGGTGTTGACCTATTTTTATTGATTTTGAGAGGGGTTCTCTGTGCCTCCTGGATTTTGATGCTTGTTTCCTTCCCCAAATTAGGGGAGTTCTCTGCTATAATTTGCTCCAATATACCTTTGCCCGTCTCTCTCTTTTTCTGGGATCCCAATTATTCTAATGTTTCATCTTATGGTATTTCTTATCTCTTGAATTCTGCCCTTATGACCCAGTAGTTGTTTACCTCTCTTTTTCTCAAACTCTCTTTTATTTTCCATCATTTGGTCTTCTATATCACGGATTCTCTCTTCTGCCTCATTTATCCTAGCAGTTAGCACCCCAATTTTTGATTGCACCTCATTAATAGCCTTTTTGATTTCAACTTGGTTAGATTTTAGTTCTTTTATTTCTCCAGAATGCATTTCTCTAATAACTTCCATGCTTTTTTCAAGCCCAGCTAGTATCTTTAAAATCATGATTCTGAACTCTAGGTCTGACATCATACTAATTTCCATATTGAGTAGGTCCCTGGCAGTTGTCTTGCCTCTTGTTCTTTTGTTGAGGTGATTTTTTCCATCTTGTCATTTCGTCCAGAGAAGAATAGATGAACGAGAGAACAAATGCTAACAGGGTAATAACGTCCCCAGAAAATATACTCTAAACAAATCAGAAAAGACATGAGACCTGGGGGAAAAAAAAGGGAAAAATGGAAAAGAAAAAGAAAAAAAAGAAAAAGATAAAAACAAACAAAAACAGAACAAAACAAAAAAAAAACAGAATATGATTAAATATGATCAGGCTGGTGCATAGATCAGTGCCACACACTAGATTTTGGGTGTATTTTGGTCTGTTAGAATAAAGTGTATCTCAAAATTTTCAGAGAGAACAACTTATATATGTCAAAAAAAGGGTAACTACTATGAAGGGATAGTATATGACTCTAAAAATGAAAAATAAAAAATGTGTTTTAAAAAAAGGGTTGATAAGATGTTGGTTGAAAAAGGGAAAAATAAAAATTCAAAAAAATAAAGACAGTTTAAAAAATTAATTTTGAAAGACTAAAGAATCATGTTAAAAAAGCCATGGATTCTACATCCAGTATTCCCCTAGCCCTGGAGTTCTGCCGTTCTCATTGATCGGTAAACGGTCTTGGCTGGCTGTTGTTGCTGATCTTCTGGGGGAGGGGCCTGTTGCTGTGGTTCCCAAATGTCTTTGCCAGAGGCATATTTGTCCCGCCCTTGCCTGGTCCGGGCTAAGTAATCTGCCCGGGTTGGCTCTTGGGAGCTTTTGTTCCCTGCAAGCTTTCTGTACAGCTTTGGAGCATGAGAGTGAAAATGGCGGCCTCCCAATCTCCACCCCAGAGAGCGAGAACTCGGGGCCCTGTTCCTCATTGAGCCCCCAGAGAAAAGCAGTTAATCACTCCCGTCTCCCCGGTCTCCGCCAGCACTCTGTGCTCACCCGGCCTGTGACGGAGTGTTTCTATCTCTGGCACCGGACTCGGTGTGGAGTTTCCAAACCCAGCAGATCCCTGCAGTGTGCTCCCATGCTGCTCTCCCCAGGGAGATAGGGGAGTCTCCCCGGATCTGCTGTTTTTTGGGTCCCTGCTGGAGGAGCAATGGCCCAACTGTGCCACGGATCACAGTTTATGGCAACCCTGACCTGAGAGCCCGTGCCTTGGCTCCATCTCTGCTGCTGGCTTCCCTCTCCAATACCTGGGAGCTTTGCTGCACTCAGGCACCCCCAGTCCTTCTGTGATCCCCAGGGTCCTGAGACCACAATGTCCTGAGAGGGTTCCCCCCTCCACTTAGCCACTGTAGCGATGTCCCTCAGTGGGAGCCAACTTCTAAAAGTTCCGATTTTGTGCTCCAGGGCTCTATCACTTGCCAAAAGTGGCCGATGGAGGCCCCCTCCCCTGCTGTCTATCCTCCCGAATATTGCCTCAGATTCACTTCTTCGCATGTCCTACCTTCCAGAAAGTGGTCACTTTGTTCAGAGAGTTGTTGCTATTCTTTTCTTCGATCTCCTGTTGCATTCGTAGTTGTTCAGAATGGTTTGATCCCTATCCAGCTGAATTCCTGAGACCAGATGAAATCCAGGTCTCCTACTCCTCCGCCATCTTGCGCTGCCTCTGTTTCCATGTATTTTTTATTCTTTAATTTTCTGGCTGATGCATTCATTCTTTAGTAGGATGATCTTTAACCTCCATGTAATTGTGTTTCTTCCAAATTTTCTCTTGTGATTGATTTCACGTTTTAAAGCATTGTAGTATGAAAATATGCATAGTATGATCTCAAGCTTTTTATACAATCTTTTATATACAAATCTGTTTGAACCCTGATTTGTGACCTGCTATGATTTATTTTGGAGAATATTCCATGTACACTCAAAAAGGATGTGTGTTATGTTGCTTTAGGATGAAATGTTCTGAATATATCCTTGAAGTCCATCCAGTCCAATGTGTCATTCAGAGCCCTTGTTTCCTTGTTGATCTTCTGTTTAGATGATCTGTGCATTGCTGTGAGTGGAGTGCTAAAGTCCCCTACTATTATAGTATTATTTTCAGTGTGTTTCTTTAATTTTGTTATTAACTGGTTTATATAATTGGCTGCTCCCAATTTAGAGGCATAAATGTTTACAATTGTTACATCTTCTTGTTGGATAGACCTTTTAAGTATGATATAGTGTCCTTCATCTCTTGTTACAGTCTTTGGTTTAAAATCTAGTTTGTCTGATATAGGGATGGCTACTCCACCTTTCTTTTGATGTGCATTAGTATGATAAATTGTTATTTACCCACTCATTTTCAATCTGGGGGTTTCTTTGGGTCCACAACGAGTCTCTTGTATGCAGCACATCGATGGGTCTTGTTTTTTATTCAATCTGATAGCCTATTTCTTTTGATTGGAACATTGGGTCCATTTACACTCAGAGTAATTATTGCAAGACATAAGTTTAGTGCCATCCTGTAAAGTAGCTGTTTATGTAGATTGTCTCTGTTTCTTTCTGGTCTATGTTACTTTTGGGCTGTCTTTTCACTCAAGGGATCCTTCAGTATTTCTTGCAGGGCTGGTTTAGTGTTCATAAATTCCTTTATTTTTTGTTTGTCCTGGAAAATCCTTATCTATCTTTCTATTCTGAATTATAGTTTTGCTGGATAAAGTATTCCTGACTGCCTATTTTCCCCATTTAGTAAATTGAATATATCATGCCAATCCTTTCCAGTATGGCAAGTCTCTGTGGACAGGTCTGCTACCAGCCTTATATTTCTACTCTCATAAGTTAAAGACCTCTTGTCCTGAGCTGCTTTCAGGATTTACTCTTTATGTCTGTTATTTGCAAGCTTCACTATTATATGTAGTATTTTTTTACCTATTTTTATTGGTTTTGAGGTGGGGGTTCTGTGCCTCTTGCACTTGAATGCCTGTTTCCTTCCCCAGATTTGGGAAGTTATCAGCTACAATTTGTTCAAATAAACCTTCCCCACTCTCTCTCTCTCTCTCTTCATCTTCTGGGACCCCTATTATTTGAGTATTATTTTGCTTTATGGTATCACTGATTTTTCAAAGTCTCACTTCATGATCTAGTAGTTGTCTTTCTCTCTTCTTTTCAGCTTCTTTATTCTCCATCATTTTGTCTTCTATATCACTGACTCTTTCTTCTGACTCATTTATCCTTGAAGTTATAGTGTCAATTTTTGACTGCATTTCAGTAAAAGCATTTTTAATTTTGGCCTGATTAGATTTTAGCTCTTTTATTTCTGTAGTAAGGGATTCTCTAGTGTCTTCTATGCTTTCTTCAATCCCAGCTAGTATCTTTATAATAATTGTCTTAAATTCTAGTTCAAACATCTTATAGCCATATTGCTTGAATCCCTGGCATTGCGTTCTACTTCCTGTTCTCTCTTTTGTGGTGAATTTCTATGTCTCAGTATTTCCAGAAAAGAATAGAAGAAAGAGAGAGGAGACAACAATACCAAAAAAAAAAAAAAAAAAAAAAAAACAGAAAAAAAAGAAACCAGAAGAAAACAGAAGTCAAACAAAATAAGAAAAAAATCAAACCAGAAACAAAACCACAAAACAAAATACTAGCTCCTGTGTGTATTTTGGTCTGCTTGTAAAAAGAAACTAAGTCCCAAAATAGGAAAGAAGGAAAAAAATATATATTTACAAAAATAAATAAAGATAAAATACAAATACAATGAATGAAAACTACACACACACACACACACACACACACACACACACACACACACACATGTAGAATGGAAAATTTAAAAAGAGCTGGAAAAAAACCTGAAACTCTAAAGAATAATTTTAAAAATCCCATGGATCCTATATACTGTTTTCCCCAAGAGCTAAATTTTGCAGTTCTCTATAATCAGTAAACTTGGTGATATCCAGTTGTTCCTGCTGATCTTCTTGGGGGGGAACCTGTTCTGCTGATTCTCAGGTGCCCTTGCCCTGGTGGAATTGTGCCTCCCTTCCCTGGGGACTGAGCTTCATGTAAGCATTTCCGGATTACACTGTGTGGTGCTCTTTTGCTCCCTGGAGGGTTTCAGCAAAAATGGGAGGGATGAAAATTGTAGTACCCATATCTCTAGCCCCAAAGCTGAAAGTTTGCACTCCCCACTCTTCTGTGAGTCCTCACAGAAAAGCAGCCAATCGCTTTTGTCTCCCTGGTTTCTGTCTGAACTCTGTTCACTCAGCCAGTGACCAAGTTTTTATCTCAGGCACACAACTAAGTTTCAAGTTGCCGAATTTTATGGACTCCCTCAGGGCAGACCCTCACCTTTCCTCCCAGAGGAGGGAGGGGTGTCTCATCATGGTCTGCCTTTTGCTGGGCCCCTGCCCATAAAGCAGTGGCATGACTGTGCAGCAATTCACAGTTTATGGCACCACTGAGCAGAAAGCTGGCACCTAGACTCACTGTTTTTAGCTGGCTTCCCTGCTCCAATGCCTGGGAACTCTGCCACATTCAGGCACTTTCCATTCTTCTTGTAACTGTGTAGATCCTTAGACCACACTGTCCTACCTGGGATTCCGCCCCACTCTTCCACTTGAGCACCTTTAACCCAGGCACATCCTCCATCATAGCAGACTTCTAAAAGTTCCAATTTTGCACTCTGTTGCTTATAATACTTTGTGGTAGCCTCTGTAAGCCGTCCCCCTTCCGCTGCCTTATCCTCTAATATATCGCCCAAGATTCATCTCTGTGTCTCCCACCTTCCAAAAAGTAGTCACTTTTTCTATTTGTAGAATTGCAGCATTTTTTTTTCTCAGCTCTCCCATTGATTTCACAGGTATTCAGAATGATTTGATAACGATCCAGCTGAATTCCAGGGACCAGACAGACTTAGGGTACCCTACTCCTCCACCATCTTAACTCCTCCTCAGACTCCACTTCTAATTGTAATTCTCTTCCTATGTCTGCCACATCTGCTGTTACTGCCTCCACTGAAATCTTAAATCTCTCAAAGTCATACATAAAGGTTGGAAACAATCTTTTCCAAATTCCTGATGAAAGTTGATACTTTGACCTCTTTCCATGAATCACAAATGTTCTTAATGGCATCTAGAATGGTGAATCCTTTCCAGAAAGGTTTCGATTTACGTTGCTCAGATCCATCAGAAGAATCACTATCCATGGTAGCCAAAACCTTACAAAATGTATTTAGTAAATACAAAGACTTTAAAGTCAAAATTACTCCTTGATCCATGGGCTGCACAATGGATATTGTGTTAGCAGGCATGAAAACAATGTTAATCTCATTGTACATCTCCATCAGAGTTCTTTGGGGACCAGGTACATTGTCAATGAGCATATTTTGATAGAAATCATTTTTTTTTTCTGAGTAGGTCTCAACAGTGGGCTTAAAATATTCAGTAAACCAGAGGGAGGAGATAAGATGGTGAAGGAGTAGAGGGACCCTAAGTTTGCCTCATCCTTTGAATACAACCAGATAGTTATCAAATCATTCTGAACACCCAGGAAATCAACTGGAGTTCTGAGAAAACAAATGCTGCAAGTCCACAAGTAGAAAAGTGATCACTGTTAAGAAGGTAGGTGGTGTGGACTTGAATCAGGTGAGATATAGCTGATGATATGCTCAGGGAAGGAGACTGCTTACAGAGGTCCTGCAAAGTATTATAAGCAGCAGAGTGAAAAATCAGGACTATTAAAGTCTACAAGAGTGGAGGTGCTCTGGTGGTGAAGGGGGGCAGAATCCCAGGTGTGACAGCATGGTCTGAGGATTCCCTGGGTTGAAAGAAGAAAGCACGGCACCTAAGTGAACCATGTTTCCCAAGCATAGGAACATGGAAACCAGCTGAGAACAGCCAGTCTAGGTGCTGGCTTTCTGCTCTGTGTTGCTACAAATTGTGAACTGCTGCATAGTTGTGCGACTGCTTCCCTGGGATGGGTCCAACAAAAGGCAGATGCATGGTGAGACCCTCTGTGGGGGCAACAGGATGGGTCCATGCCAAGGGAGTCCTGGAAATTTAGAGTTTTGAAACTCAGTCACATGCCTGAGATAAAAAACTCAGACACAGGCAAGGTGAACTCAGAGTTCTGGTAGAAAGGTGGAGACATGAGTGATAGATTGCTCTTCTGTGAGCAATTTTTCAGCTCCAGGGCTAGAGAGCAGGCATTGCCATATTCATTCCACCCATCAGTGCTAAACAGCAAAACAGCACCACCTAGTGGAGTCCAGAGCTGCTTACACCAAGCCCTATCTCCCTGTGCAGTGGAGGTGCATTTCCACTAGGACAAGTTCACCTGAGAATCAGGGCAACAGGCCCCTCCCCCAGAAGACCAGCACAACTAGGTCACACCAAATTTACTGATCATAGAGAGCTGCAAAGATTCAGCTCTAGAGGAAAACAGTATGTAGCATTCTTTGTATTTTTATTCTTTAGCCTTTATTATTTTCCAGTTATTTTCGTTTTTCAATCCTTTTTTATTCTTTTGTAATTTTTATTTTTATATATACTACATACATATTGTTTCATTTTTAGTGTAGTTTATATATAATTTCTTTCTTTCTTTCTTCTCTTTCTTTTCTTTCTTTCTTTTTTCTTTTTTCTTTCTTTTCTTTCTTTCTTTCTTTCTTTTCTTCTTCTTTTCTTTCTTTCTTTTCTTTCTTCTTTTTTTTATCTTGGGATCTAGTTTCTAATAACAAGCAGAACGAAACACACACAGGATCTAATTTTTGTCTTGTTTTGTTTTGCTGTTGTTTCTTTTTCTTTATTCTTTTATTTTCTGGGCAAAATAGTGAAACAAGAGAAATTTACCCCAAAAGAAAGAACAAGATGTAGTATTCACAGCCAGGGTTTTAATCAATACAGATATAAGTAATATGTCTGAACAAGAATTTAAAACAATGATTATAAAGATACTACCTGGGCTTGATAAAAACATAGAAGACACTAGAGAATCCCTTACTGTAGAGATAAAAAACTAAAATATATTCAGGTTGAAATTAAAAATGCTATAACTGAAATGTAGTCCCAAGTGGAGGACATAAAAATGAGTGTGAACAAAGCAGAAGAGCAAATCAGTGATAGAGAAGACAAAATTATGGAAACAAATGAAGCTGAAAAGAAGAGGGAAGGAAAATTATTAGATCAAGAAAGTAGATTTAGGGAACTTAGTGATTCCATAAAGCAAAATAAAATCCATTTTATAGGAGTCCCAGAAGAAGAGGAGGAAAAATGGGTAGATAGTTTATTTGAACAAATTATAGCTGAGAACATCCTTAATCTGGGGAAGGAAACATGCATGCAAGTCTAAGAGGCATAGGGAAGTCCCCTCAAAATCCACAAAAATAGGTCAACACCATGACATATTATAGTGAAACTTGCAAATTAAAAGGTAGAAAATACTGAAAGCAGCTAAAGAATAAACGTCCTTAACCTGCAAGGGTAGACACATAAGGCTGGCAGCAGACCTGTCCACAGAGACCTCACAGTCCAGAATGAACTGGCATGATATATTCTACATGCTAAATGGGAAAAATATGGAGCCAAGAATACTTTATCCAGGAAGGCTGTCATTCAGAAAAGGAGAATAAAGAGTTTCAAGACAAAATAATAATAATAATAATAATAATAATAACAATAAAATAAAATAAAGGAGCTAAACCAATGCTGCAAGAAATATTAAGGGATTAAGGGCGACCCTTTGAATGGAAAGAGACCAAAAGTAACAAAGAGCAGAAAGGAACAGAGACACTCTACAGGAAAAGTGACTTTATAGGTAATAAAATGGCACTGATTTCATATCTTTCTGAACGTAAGTACTCCAATCAAAAGACATAGGGTATAGAATGGATTAAAAAACAAGACCATCGATATGCTGTTTACACGTGACTCATTTTAGACCCAAAGACACCTCCACATTTAAAATAAAGGTGTAAAGAACAATTTATCATGCTAATGCACATCAAAAGAAAGGTGGAGTAGCCATCCCTATATCAGACAAACTAGATTTTAAACCAAAGACTGTAATAAGAGATGAAGAAGGACACTATATCATAATAAAAGGTTCTAGCCAACAAAAATATCTAACAATTGTAAATATTTATGCCCCAACATGGGAGCAAACCTGATATATAAATAAATGAAATTTAAAAAATTGTTGATAATAATATGATAATAGGGAATTTAATACTCCACTCACAGCAATGGACAGATCATCTAAGCAAAAGATCAATAAGGAAACAAAGGCTTTGTATGACACACTGGACAACATGGACCTAAACAGATATATTCAGAACATTTCATCCTAAAGCAGCAGAATACACATTCTTTTTGAGTTCACATGGAACATTCTCCAGACTAGAACACATATCGGGTCATGAATCAGGACTCAATTGGTACAAAAAGATTGAGATAATACCATGCATATTTTCAGATTACAATGCTATGAAACTTGAAGTTAACCACAAGAAAGAAAAAAATGGAGGTTAAAGAATATCCTACTAAAGAATGAGTAGGTCAACCAGGAAATTAAAGAAGGATTTAAAAGTACATGGAAGCAAATGAAAACGAAAACACGACAGTTGAAAACCTTTGGGATGCAACAAAGGCTGTCCTAAGAGGGAAGTATATAGCATTACAGGCCTCCCTCAAGAAGCAGGAAAAGTCTCAAATACACAACCTAACATTACACCTAAAGGAGCTGTAAAAGGAATAACAAATAAAGCCTAACTCCACCAGGAGAAGAGAAATAATAAAGATTAGGGCAGAAATCAATTATTAAATATCAATGAAACTAAGAGCTGGTTATTTAAAAGAATTAAGAAGATTGATGAAGCCCAAGCCAGACTTATCAAAAGAGAAAGAACCCAAATTCATAAAATCACAAATGAAATAGAGATCACAACCAAAAACAAGGAAATACAAATAATTATAAGAGCATATTATCAGAAATTATATGCCAACAAGTTAGGCAACCTGGAAGAAGTGGATACATTCCTAGACACATATAAACTGTTTCAGGAAGAAATAGAAAATCTGAACAGACCCATAACCAGCAATGAAATTGAAGCAGTAATCAAAACTCTTCCAACAAACAAGATTCCATGGCTGGATGGCTTCCCAGGGGAATACTACCAAATATTAAAGAAGAATTAATACCTAACTTCTGAAACTGTTCCAAAAGAGAAATGGAAGGAAAACTTCCAAACTCATTCTGTGAGGCCAGCATTACCTTGATCCTTAAACCAGACAAAGACCCCACTAAAAAGGAGAATCAAAGACCAATATCCTCAATGAACATGGATGCAAAAATTCTCACCAAGATACTATCTAATAGAATCCAACAGTACATTAAAAGGATTATTCAACAGGACCAAGTGAGATTTATTCCTGGGCTGCAGGGGTGGTTCAACATCCACAAATCAATCAATGTGATACAACACATTAATAAAAGAAAGGATAAGAATATTATGATCTTCTCAATAGGTGCAAGAAAAGCATTTGAAAAATACGGCATCCATTCTTGATAAAATCCCTACACAATGTAGGAATAGGGGGAACATAACGCAACATTATAAAGGCCGTAGATGAAAGACCCATAGCGAATATCATCCTCAATGGGGAAAAACTGAGAGCTTTCCCCCTAAGGTCAGGAATGCAACAAGGATGTCCACAATCGCCACTGTTATTCAACATAATACTGGAAATCCTAGCCTCAGTGATCAGAAAACAAAAAGAAATAAAAGGCATCCAAATAGGCAAATAAGAAGTCAAACTCTCAAATTCTACGTATGAATGAAATCATATGGTATTTGTCTTTCTCTGACTGACTTATTTCGCTTAGCATAATACCCTCCAGTTCTATCCACATCGTTGCAAATGGCAAGATATCATTCTTTTTGATGGCTGAGTAATATTCCATTGTATATATGCACGACATCTTCTTTATCCATTCATCTGTCAATGGACATCTGGGCTCTTTCCACATTTTGACTATTGTGGACATTGCTGCTATCCGCTATAAATATTGGTGTGCATGTGCCCAATTGAATCACTATGTTTGTATCCTTTGGATAAATACCTGGTAAAATTGTGGGCTCATAAGGTAGTACTATTTTTTAACTTTTTGAGGAACCTCCTATTTTCCAGAGTGGCTGCACCAGTTGCATTCCCACCAACAGTGTAAGAGGGTTTCCCTTTCTCTGCATCCTAGCCAACATGTATTCTTTCCTCAGTTGTTAATTTTAGCCATTCTTACTGGTGCTAGGTGGTACCTCATTGTGGTTTTGATTTGTATTTTCCTGATGCTGAGTGATGTTGAGCATTTTTCATGTGTCTGGTGGCCATTTGTTTGTCTTCTTTGGAGATGTGTCTGCTCATGTCTTCTGCCCATTTCTTGACTGGATTTTTTTTGTTGCTTGGGTGTTGAGTTTGATAAGTTCTTTATAGATTTTGGATACTAGCCCTTTATCTGATATGCCATTTGCAAATATCTTCTCCCATTCTGTTGGTTGCCTTAGTTTTGTTGATTGTTTCCTTGGTGTGCAAAAGCTTTTTATCTTGATAAAGTCCCAATAGTTCATTTTTGCTTCTGTTTTCCTTGCCTCTGGAGATGTGACTAGCAAGAAGTTGCTGCAGCCTAAGACAAAGAGGTTGCTGCTTGTGCTCTTCTCTAGAATTTTTGATGGATTACTGTCTTGCATTCAGTTCTTTCATCCATTTTTTAAAGATTTTATTTATTTATTTAACACACAGAGAGAGTTTGTGTGGGGGGAAGGGGAGTAGTAAGTGGAGGAGAGGGGGAAGCAGGCTCCCTGCTGAGCAAGGAGCCCAATTGCGGGGCTCAATTCTAGGACCCTGGGATCATGACCCTAGCTTAAGGCAGATGCTTAACTGAATGAGCCACACAGGCGCCCTTCTTTCATCTATTTTGATTTTATTTTTGTGTATGATGTAAGAAGTTGGTCCAGTTTCATTCTTCTGCATGTGGCTGTCCAATTTCCCCAAACCAGTTTGTTGAAAAGACGTCTTTTTTCCGTTGGATATTCTCTCCTGATTTGTTAAAGAGTAGTTGGCAATAGAGTTGAGGGTCCATTTCTGGGTCTCTATTCTGTTCCATTGATCTATATGTCTGTTTTTGTGCCAGTACCTTCCTGTCTTGAAGATTACAGCTTTGTAATACAGTTTGAGGTCAGAAACTGTGGATGCCTCCAGCTTTCCTTTTCTTTTTCAACATTCCCTTTGGCCATTTTGGATCTTTTCTGCTTCCATACAAATTTTAGAATTGTTGTTCCAGCTCTGTAAAAAATTCTGGTGGTATTTTGTTTAGAGATTGCATTGAATGTGTAGTCTGCTTTGGGTAGCATAGACATTTTAACAATATTTGTTCTTCCAATCCATGAGCATGGAATATTTTCCCATTTCTTAGGGTCTTCCTCAATTTCTTCCTAAGTGTTCTATAGTTTTCAGAGTACAGATCGTTTACCTCTTTGCTTAGATACCTAGGTTTATTCCTAGGTATCTTATGTTTTTGGTGCAACTGTAAATGGGATCAATTCCTTCATTTCTCTTTCTTTTTCTGCCTCATTGTTAGTGTATAGAAATGCAACTGACTTCTGTGCATTGGTTTTATATCCTGCCACATTGCTGAATTCCTGTATCAGTTCTAGCAATTTTTAGGTGAAGTATTTTGGGTTCTCTACATAGAGTATCATATCATCTGTGAAGAGTGGGAGTTTGACTTCTTCTTTGCCTATTTGGATGTCTTTTATTTCATTTTGTTGTCTGATTGCTGAGGCTAAGATTTCCAGTATTATGTGGAATAACAGTGGTAATTGTGGACATCCCTGTCACATTTCTGACCTTAGGGAAAATCTCTCAGTTTTTCCCCATTGAGAATGATATTCGCTGTGGTTTCTCATAGATGGCTCTTATGATACTGAGGTATGTTCCCCTCTATTTCCACATAACAGAGGGCTTTTATCAAGAAAGGATGCTGTATTTTGTCAAATGTAAAGCTCTCCTTTCATGTTAGTTCCAAAGATGACACTGAAAAAAATAAAGATGACACTATGCTTGCCAGATAAGCCTAGGGCTATGGCTGGGATCAGGGAGCAGGGAGCAGGGATGAGGGCCACATATCTCACTGGGTAGGCAGGGATTAGTCCCTCAGAAGATTGGAGTGTAGTT